>NC_041385.1:231760526-231763727 GCF_002162155.2 Triticum dicoccoides | reverse complement strand
GGAAGGGAGTGGAACCATGTCTTACGGACGCATTCGTCTGAAATGAGAGGGGGAGTTACAGTTCTACCCTTGCCTATAGGCTTCTCGGCTTGGGTCTGTGTACTGAGGGTCGGGGATAGTAGAGTAACTTTGCTTCTCCCCAAATAGTGGGCGGGAGCGATTTTGGGGGAGGAGGGCGTGTTTGGAACTATAGTGGGCACGAGCGATTTCGGGCGAGGAGAGCGTGTTTTCAAATAGTGGGCGCGAGCTATTTCGGGCAAGGAGAGTGTGTTTTGCCGACCATGGTTTATGAATTATTCAGCACATATCATTTCGGCCGAGGAGAAGGCGCGCTTGGATGAAGTTACGAACCTACCCTCGATGTACAACGGGCCAATTGATGCGTGTCCCACATAGGATGGTAATTTCGCGTCTCCCATTTATTTGCTCGGGCGAATTCCACCGAGCAGAGAGGATGGTTAACAGTTCGTTCAAATTTTGGGAGAACGAGCATCCACGTCTACCTTACCAAGTTGATTCGAATCAAATTTTGAAATATTAGCTTGCCACTTCTTTTTTAGATGGAGAGATGATGCTCGGGAGTAATGTGTTTTTACATGCTCGTTGCTAGCGATTTACTATATGACAAATAGTTGACCCACTCAAAAACGCGAATCAAACCCAAAATGAAATATCTCGATTCAATGAAATAGCTCGTTCAGTAGGTCATAATAGTGAACTAAATCCAAAATTGAACACCTCAATCGAGTAGCATGTTGTACATATTATAGTACTCCATGAACATGTTGAAAGTCAAATTAATGAACTTGTTTGATATACGCATATATCCGTTCATGTGTGGATTGCAGACAACATGTTCTCCAATTTAAATATTTGAATGCAAGTTTATATCGAAACATGGTTTATATCAGTCTTTGATGCATAAAACGCAACCTCCCCTTCTCTTGGACCCTTGTTCTCTCTCTCTCTCTCTCTCTCTCTCTCTCTCTCTCTCTCTCTCTCTCTCTCTCCGACAATCTTCAATTCTGTCGCACGCATCCGACACAAAAACCTTGTTGGTCCCTCTCCTTTTCTCTCCATCTCTCTCTCTCTCTCTTTATGTGTGTGGGGGGGTCTTTCTAGTTCGCATGCATATATACACCATCTATTGGTCTCTCTCGCACACTATGTATGATACTCTAGCTAGTCTAAGCTAGATATCTTGGGTGCACTCATCGTACGCACAGAAATTCCTTGGCTCTTTTCCCGTAACTCTCTCACGCACCACTCCGTCGTCTCAGACCTCTCCCCCCCCCTCTCTCTCAAACTCTGCATCCACCTGGGTCACATACACATGCATATCTCACTCGCACTCGATAGGCACATCTAAAACTCTATCTCTGTCCCTCGTTCTCTCTCCATCTCACACGCACACACACACACAATCTCATGCCTAGCTAGCCAAGTACGATGGTCTCTCACTCAATTGTAGGCACATGCAGTCCCCCCTATATGTATATGACTAGCTAATCTTAGTCTCCATCACAAACATGTGCTTTGTCTATCTCGATTTCTCTCGGGGCATCTTTCTATCGTGCATGCACTCCCTCGATCTCCCACCCATATAGTCCCCTCACGATCTCGAGGGGATCTCTCTATCACAAACACACCCTCTCTCCCTCCCCATGCGTCCATGCCATCGATGTGTCCCTCTCGACCTTTGTTCCATGTTGGCCAGACCTCTATTGGACATGTGCTACAGGGGTGTCTCTCTCCATTGCAAACAATCACACACTAGCTATCTTCGTGTATCTCCTCGCCTTGCTTTTCCATCTCAGAGATGCATGTGTGATATGTTCACATAAGAAACGAAAAACACACACTCTCTCTAATTTATCGTTTGTTGTCACTTTCTCTTTCACACACATACTCTTTTTGCACACTTACTCATTCTCCTTCACACGCACTTGATCTGTCTCGACTTAGGCACTCTCCTCGGTCCATAGCAAATAGATTTATTGAAAAGTCAAACATCACAAAGTTTGACCATGTACATGGAGAAAAACAATTACAACTAGTACGACAAACATATACCATTAGATTCACCATGAGATGTAGTTTTGTATGATGTATCTTTGGTATTGTAGATATAAATAACATTTGCGTAAACCTGGTCAAAGTTTCCATAGTTTGACTTCTAAAAAATTTACATGCACTGCATTATCGAGTGAATGGAATATCTCTTTCCCCCTCTCAGCTATCTGACGCACCACTCAGCCTTATCGGGGCTCCTCAATCTCTCTCAAACTTTATTGGTCAGTTTGGTTCGTGACATGACCCTCATGCCTTGATGGCCAGTACTGCATGGTGTGGACGTGAGATGTAAAATATTTCTGCCTGGCCAGGCTTGTGTGGTGCTGAAGCGTTTGGTTCATGCCTGGGCTAGGCAAAGCATCAACGTCCCATCAATCAATCCATGCAGCAATTATTTGATGCTAATATCTATCCATGTTGTTGTTAGCCTCGTGGCCGCATGACCAGGCACGGCCAAGCGTTCAAAATCGGTCGCCTGGGCCAGGCTACTTGCAGTGTCTCGAGTCCAGCCAGGCTAATTAAAGTGCAAGGGAACCCAGGCCAGGCGGGCTTTCTTTTTCACAGGGTAGCAACCAAACAAGTGTGCTTGAAATCCAGCCACAACCCCAGGCCAGGCAAAAGATGCTCAGGACGCAAGCCAAACTGACCTTATATCTCCCTGGTTCACACATACACATGTCTCGCTCGTGCTATACATATATACCCATCCAACACTCTTCGCCCTTGTTCTCTCTCCATGTGACACACACCCCCTAAGTACCATAATCCCTCACTCCATCATAGGCGCAAGCACTCCCCCCTCCTAAGTATGATTATCTCTTACTAGCCATCAGGATTCTCTCTCTCTCTCTCTCTCTCTCTCTCTCTCTCTCTCTCTCTCTCTCTCTCTCCGACAATCTTCAATTCTGTCGCACGCATCCGACACAAAAACCTTGTTGGTCCCTCTCCTTTTCTCTCCATCTCTCTCTCTCTCTCTCTTTATGTGTGTGGGGGGGTCTTTCTAGTTCGCATGCATATATACACCATCTATTGGTCTCTCTCGCACACTATGTATGATACTCTATCTAGTCCAAGCTAGATATCTTGGGTGCACTCATCGTACGCACAGAAATTCCTTGGCTCTTTTCC
>NC_041385.1:231710788-231760408 GCF_002162155.2 Triticum dicoccoides | reverse complement strand
CAAACTCTGCATCCACCTGGGTCACATACACATGCATATCTCACTCGCACTCGATAGGCACATCTAAAACTCTATCTCTCTCCCTCGTTCTCTCTCCATCTCACACGCACACACACACGCACAATCTCATGCCTAGCTAGCCAAGTCCGATGGTCTCTCACTCAATTGTAGGCACATGCAGTCCCCCCTATATGTATATGACTAGCTAATCTTAGTCTCCATCACAAACATGTGCTTGGTCTATCTCGATTTCTCTCGGGGCATCTTTCTATCATGCACGCACTCCCTCAATCTCCCACCCATATAGTCCCCTCACGATCTCGAGGGGATCTCTCTATCACAAACACACCCTCTCTCCCTCCCCATGCGTCCATGCCATCGATGTGTCCCTCTCGACCTTTGTTCCTTGTTGGCCAGACCTCTATTGGACATGTGCTACAGGGGTGTCTCTCTCCATTGCAAACAATCACACACTAGCTATCTTCGTGTATCTCCTCGCCTTGCTTTTCCATCTCAGAGATGCATGTGTGATATGTTCACATAAGAAACGAAAAAACACACACTCTCTCTAATTTATTGTTTGTTGTCACTTTCTCTTTCACACACATACTCTTTTTGCACACTTACTCATTCTCCTTCACACGCACTTGATCTGTCTCGACTTAGGCACTCTCCTCGGTCCATAGCAAATAGATTTATTGAAAAGTCAAACATCACAAAGTTTGACCATGTACGCGGAGAAAAACAATTACAACTAGTACGGCAAACATATACCATTAGATTCACCATGAGATGTAGTTTTGTATGATGTATCTTTGATATTGTAGATATAAATAACATTTGCTAAACCAGGTCAAAGTTTCCAAAGTTTGACTTCTAAAAAATTTACATGCACTACATTATCGAGCGGATGGAATATCTCTTTCCCCCTCTCAGCTATCTGACGCACCACTCAGCCTTATCGGGGCTCCTCAATCTCTCTCAAACTTTATTGGTCAGTTTGGTTCGTGACATGACCCTCATGCCTTGATGGCCAGTACTGCATGGTGTGGACGTGAGATGTAAAATATTTCTGCCTGGCCAGGCTTGTGTGGTGCTGAAGCGTTTGGTTCATGCCTGGGCCAGGCAAAGCATCAACGTCCCATCAATCAATCCATGCAGCAATTATTTGATGCTAATATCCATCCATGTTGTTGTTAGCCTCGTGGCCGCATGACCAGGCACGGCCAGGCGTTCAAAATCGGTCGCCTGGGCCAGGCTACTTGCAGTGTCTCGAGTCCAGCCAGGCTAATTAAAGTGCAAGGGAACCCAGGCCAGGCGGGCTTTCTTTTTCACAGGGTAGCAACCAAACAAGCGTGCATGAAATCCAGCCACAACCCCAGGCTAGGCAAAAGATGCTCAGGACGCAAGCCAAACTGACCTTATATCTCCCTGGTTCACACATACACATGTCTCGCTCGTGCTATACATATATACCCATCCAACACTCTCTGCCCTTGTTCTCTCTCCATGTGACACACACCCCCTAAGTACAATAATCCCTCACTCCATCATAGGCGCAAGCACTCCCCCCCTCCTAAGTATGATTATCTCTTACTAGCCATCAGGAACACACGTATTGTCTCCTTCCATCCATACGTCTATCTCGATATCTCTCGGGGCATCTTCTATTGCGCACACACCTTGTCACTCGATCTCCCATCCATGTAGTCCCATCACGATCTCCAGGGGATCTCTCTATGACAAACATACACTCTCTCGTCCCCATGTCTGCATTTTCTCTGTACGTCTCTCTCGACCTCTCTCACTTGTTTGTCAGACCCCTCTTGGCCACGTGCTAGGGGTCTTGTTCTCTCGGTTCCAAACAACCACACACTATCTCTTCACCTTGCCTCCGTTGTCGAAGATGCATGTGTGATATGTTTGGATAAGACATGCACGCTTTTTCTCTACTTTTATTGTGTGTTGTCCATGTCTCTTTCACACACGCACACACACTTTTTTCACTCTCTCTCTCTCTCTCTCTAGTTAGGGACTCTGTCACGTCCATAAGCATATGGATGTTTTGAAAAGTCAAACCTCAGAAAAGTTTGACCAGGTATATGTGGAGAAAAACATTTACATCTGGAATGATCATTAGATTCATCACAACATGTACTTACTTCATACTATCATTTATCTTTGGTATTATAGATATAAGTAATTTCTTTATAAACTTGGTCAAAGTTTCACAAGTTTGACTTAAAAAAATGTTGGAACTACATTATCGAACGGAGGGAGTAGCTCTTTCTCTCTCTCGCTGCTATCTCTCACGGGCCTCCCCTCTCACTCGAACTCTCTATACCGATGGATTATACGCTCACTATGTTAGCGTATAGCTCCGTATATTGTTTAGTTGACCGGTCAACGAATCCACATGATGCCTTATCAGCTCGTGTTATGTATCTTCGTGTGCTGGCCCATGTGGCAGTGGGTGAAAATAAGTAAACTAGAGGCCCATCTGACACGCGGTGAAGTAACCAAAGTTGAAACCACTCAGGATAGCACCCCGCATGCTAGTAAATTGAGGGCGCATTGAGGAGACACTTCTTGCGCGTGAAGGACGCACTCGCGCACAATTCACCACTACGCGGCGGCATGCACAGAAGGACGCACTCGCGCACACCCAGCACACAACACACACTAGCACACGTGTACACTGGCGTCGCCGCCGGTTGAGATGGACGGCGAGGCAGCCAACAAGCGGAGGCGGCTCGAGCCAAAACCGCATTCGACGAGCCTGGACTTCATCAGCAGCCTCCCCGATGACATGCTGCTCGTCATCATCGGCCTCCTCCCCACCAAATCTGCCGTGCGGACTGCCCTGCTCTCCCGACGGTGGCACCCCCCTCTGGCGTTGCGTCCCCCTCAACCTCACCATCGACAGTTGCCTCTACGATGGGGATTGCAAACGCATGGCCGCAGTCTCCACGATCCTTTCATCACACCCTTGGCCAGCTAGATGCCTTGACATCCGCATGTTCAGTACCAACTGCAAGGTCCAACCCAAGATCGATGAGTGGTTCTTATCCCCCGCCCTAGATCAGCTCGAGGAGCTCAGGTTTGAAGCTAGACGATGTCGCTCTCTACTACCGTCCGCGCTCCGCCTCACGCCAACGCTGCGCCGCGCCAGCTTTAGCTCCTGCTCTCTTCCCCGGATTAATGTCGCGCCCACCCTTCTTCTCCCTCAACTCAAGCAGCTCGACCTCTTTGACGTTGTCATCTCAAAGAAGGCTATGGAGCACCTGCTCCGCAGCTGTACTGCGCTCGAGCACCTTCGTCTTGAGCAGATCCACGGGTTCATTAGCCTCCATATCGCCTCGACGAATCTCCAATGGATTTATGTGTCTTGCTGGCCCCGCAACAAGACATCAATTGGGAAAAGATCACTCCAGTTGTTCCACATTATGGTCATTGAGAATGCGCCTTTCCTTGAGAGATTGCTTGTATCGGATCTAGAAGGTCCAACAAAAATCAGGGTCATTGACGCGCCGAAATTGACAGTGTTGGTGTACTCGTCTGCCAAATTCTCCGAACTCTTTATTGGATCCGTAATCGTTCAGGTATAGCACTTATCTTCTTCTCCGATTTCTTGAAATTCACATTTTTAAATTTCTTCTTGATGTATTTACGACCATCTTCTAGAAAATGATTCCCACAAGCTTGACCCAGTCCATGCGCACAGTGAAGATCTTAGCACTAAAACCTATCGGCCCCAATCTGGATCAAGTTGTTGGATTCCTTACATGCTTTCCATGCACGGAGAAGCTACTCATCGAGGTGAAACTTCTTTCCTATAAGTAAACGGTAATCACATCGTAGCTCAATTTTTTTCATAATTTTCCCAAATTGCGATGACAAGTCTAGTGTTCAAAACTGCATCTACGCACTGCACCGAAAGAAATGTTTTTAGTATTTTTTCTCACGTGATCGCCTGCGTCCTTTTTATGTTGTACTACTATAGTAGCCTAGGCTAGTCATAGTGGAAAGTAACTTAGACTACTCCAGTAACTCTATGGTTACCCTAAGAGCAAGTACTACCTCCGTCCTAGTTTACTCTTCCAATTTTGTAGTATCAAAATTTGACCATTGATTTAATTGACAAGATGTTAATGCATGTCACTAAGAACTATATCGTTGGATTCGTATTTGAACATAATTTCAAATGGTGTAATTTTTAGTGACATGCATTGGCATTTTCTTAGGTAAATCTATGGTCAAAATTTTATACTAAATACGAGGTAGTATTCCCTTCGTCCGAAAATTCTTGTCTTACATTTGTTTAGAGACGGATGTATCTAACACTAAAATGTAACTAGATACATCCGTATTTAGACAAATTTAAGACAAGAATTTTGGGATGGAGGGAGTACAAAAGTGGGCTATGTAGGCCAAAACATGTGCCAAATTCACTTATGATGCATTTGGCATCGATGCCCTTCATTGCTCACCTGGTGCCCCAATCTGGATCACCTACTTTGCTTCGGTGCCAAATTAACTCATGCAATGAAAAAACACTGTGTGGGAGAGAGAGAGGAATAAGGCAATAAAAAACACTTGTTTGGGAGAGTGAGAGGCTGGTGTAGTTGGTTTGATTGATTTGTTTATACATGTGGGTCTGTGTGCACAACAGTGACAACACTAGTAGGAAAAGGGCTATAGATGGAATTGACACTAATGGCGCACCAGACATGTGGTGCGCCATTAGTATATACTAATGGCGCACCACCCTCTGATGCGCCATTAGTGTTGAAACTACTAATGGCGCACCCTGCCCACGGTGCGCCATTAGTACCAATTTTTTTTTTGAACTACTGCACCTGTCCAAACATACTAATGGCGCATCCTCTGGTGGTGCGCCATTACTAGTTGTAACTAGTAATGGCGCACCAGCCAGAAGGTGCGCCACTAATGTTATTTTTTTATTATTGTTTTTATTCCTTTTTTGCAAAAGTACTAATGGCGCACCACCAGGGGGTGCGCCATTAGTAACCTGGATTACTAATGGCGCATTTGTTGCTGGTGCGCCATTAGTAAGTGGGCAGCAACAAGATATTTTGGACAGCCTCTCCTCCCACACTCACTTTCTCCCCACTTCATTCTCTCCACCGCCTCCTCCTTGTCTCGGGTGCCTCCTCTTTTTCACCTCATTTCCACCATAGATTCATTCAAATTAAGTGGTTATGTTACCTTGTTTTGCTAGGTAAGTAAGGGGGGAAGCTATATTTATGTTGTTCTCCCTACAACAATGTGCACATGCACTTTTTATGGCCTAGCTAGATCTATGTATGTTCGTGGTGTTGCATATGTTTGTGGTGTTGCATATGTGTTTGTGTTTGGAGGTGTACCGGTATTTGGAATGCGATAGTTGCCAATATTTTGCCGGAATGTTGATTCATTTCCGTTTCGGCGAGAATTTTGGCATTAAGCATTCTTTTTGGTCCTATTTTTAGGGAAAGTCATGCCAAATTTTTTCTTGGTTCTAAAATATCATTTTGCTCTACCCCGCAGGCGACCATGGTCCGCACGATGACCGAAGGCATCGTGAATAGGTTTTTTAGGTCCGCGAAGGTCGAGATGCTTCAAAAGAACAAGATGGAGATAAGATGTCCGTGTCGAAGATGCAAGCTAAATAGCCTTATTGCGGACCCGGATTCCGGGCAGGTGCGGGACCACCTGCTCTTGCGTGGTTTCATGGATGGCTATCGGTGGCAAGGTGATGAAGATGACTACGAAGTCGTCCATGGGGGCCGGGCAAGAAATGAGGAAGGGCAGCAAGACAACCACCGCGGCTCGGGGGGGCGAGAATACGAAGAATCCCGAGGAGATGATCACGATGGTGATGCTGTACACAGCCATCATGTAGAAGATGCAGGACATGATGATGATGCCGGCGGAGCAGACGACGCTGGACCATCGATGGGCTGGGTGCAGGACCCTCATATTCAAGAGCTGCTTCTCAAGCAGACGGATAACGCAAGAGCTACCGCCCGAGAGAAAGCCAAGATGGATCAACTTGAGTTAGACGCGGTTACTCCATTGTATGAAGGATGCAGGCCCGAGGATACCCGCCTGAAAGTAACGCTCATGGCTCTGGAGATGAAGGTAAAACACAAAATGACCGACGCATGCTTCGACGAGAACATGTCATTCTGGCACGAACGTCTTCCCAAGGGGAACAAGTGCCCGGCCAGTTTGGAGGAGGCGAAGAAAATCGTGTGTCCTCTGGATTTACCGCACGTGAAATACCATGTGTGCATGAACAATTGCATCATTTATCGGGACGAGCACGCGGAGTCTACCATATGTCCGGTGTGCGGTGTCACTCGATACAAGAAGAGGAAGAAAGCTCCTCGAAAAGTGGTGTGGTACTTTCCGATCACTCCTCGTCTGCAGTGGTATTTCACGGATCCTAAGGTAGCAAAGCTCCTGCGTTGGCACGCGGATAGGGAGGAGAAGAAGCAAGAAGATGGCGCAAATGATCCGGAGATAGATAAAAAAGACAAGATGCTGAGTCACCCTAAGGATGCGAGCCAGTGGCAAGCGTTGAACTTCGAATACCCAGAATTTGGGAACGATCCAAGGAACATCGTGCTGGGCGCGAGCACCGATGGAGTCAATCCGTTTGGCAGCCAGAGAAGCACACATAGCACCTAGCCTGTGTTTGTGTGGATGTACAACCTTCCCCCCTGGTTGTGCATGAAGAGGAAGTACATTCACATGAGTATGCTAATTGAAGGGCCGAAACAACTAGGGAACGACATCAATCTGTATCTGGGGCTACTGAAAGAGGAGCTTGACACGCTGTGGAAAATGCCAGCCAATACGTGGGACGCCGCAGAGAAAGAATATTTCCCTATGAGAGCCGCACTGCTCACGACGGTGCACGACTATCTCGGTTACGGATATCTTGCGGGGCAGGTAGTCCACGGATTTTCTGGATGCGTAAGGTGCATGGATGACACAATGTATCGCCAGCTAGATAGAGATCCCGGGTCTTCGAAAACCATGTTCATGGGACATCGAAGGTGGCTTCGCGACAATGACCCGTGGAGGAAACGCAAGGATCTGTTCGATGGTGAAACCGAACCCCGAAAACGCCCGTGTACGAGGAGCGGCGAGGAAATAGACAAGCTGTTGAAAAATTGGAAAGACTGCCCACTGCCGGGAAAGAAGCAAAAGGCGCCAGAGCCGGGAAAGAAGCGAAAGGCGCCAGAGCCGCTGCTGAAGGTATGGAAAACGAGGTCTGTTTTCTGGGACTTGCCGTACTGGAAGATCCACCGTGTGCCTCACAGCCTTGATGTCATGCATATCACGAAGAGCGTGTGCGAGAGTTTGCTTGGTACCCTGCTCAGCATGCCAGAGAGGACCAAAGATGGGCCGAAAGCAAGGGCAGACTTGAAATCAATGGGCATCAGGCAGGAGCTTCACGCTATATATGATGATGATGATGATGATGATGATGATGATGATGATGATGATGATGATGAGGCGAAGCAGGACACAGAAGGTCGTCGCAAAGGCAAAAAGGCCAAGAAGACCGAAAATGACTACCCTCCCGCGTGCTTCACTCTAAGTCAGGAGGAGATCGAGCAGTTTTTCACCTGCCTCCTAGGAGTAAAACTTCCTTACGGTTACGCGGGGAAGATAAGCAGATACCTAGACCCAGCGAAGCAGAAGTTCAGCGGGATGAAGTCTCACGACTGTCACGTGCTGATGACGCAGATACTTCCAGTTGCAATCCGTGGGATCATGGACGCGCACGTCCGTGAAACGCTATTTGGCCTATGCAACTTCTTCGACGTCATCTCTCGGAAGTCGATTGGCGTGAGGCAACTCAGAAGGCTACAGGAAGAGATCGTGGTGATACTATTCGAGCTTGAGATGTACTTCCCGCCCGCATTCTTCGACGTTATGGTGCATCTGCTGGTCCATATAGTGGAGGATATCATCCAACTCGGGCCGACGTTCCTGCACAGCATGATGCCGTTCGAAAGGATGAATGGTGTCATCAAAGGATACGTTCGCAACATGTCACGTCCAGAAGGAAGCATAGCCAGGGGCTTTCTGACCGAAGAGTGCATCTCCTACTGCACGAATTATCTAGGCATCGAGAACCCTGTTGGTCTGCCCGTCAACAGGCACCTCGGCAGGCTCGCTGGATGGGGTCACCGTGAGGGTCGCCGCGAAATGCATGTCGACTTCGAGGGTCGACTCGCCGACTTTGAAAGAGCAAACCTAGTCGCGCTACAACACATAGACGTGGTCGATCCTTGGGTGGTAGAGCACAAAACCTTTATTAAGAAGACGTACAATGACCGAGGCCAACAGAGGACGGACGGAGATATACTCAAAGAGCAAAACTCATGTTTCACGCGTTGGTTCAAGCAGAAGCTTCTGTCGTACCCTTTACATGAGGATTCTTCCGCGGAAGAACAACTCATATTCGCGTTGTCACAGGGCGCCGAGCACAACCTGATGACCTATGAGGCGTACGATATCAACGGCTACACATTCTACACCGAGGCCAAGGACATGAAGAGCGATGGTTATCAGAACTCCGGGGTAACGATGGAATCCTACACCGGTAACGACAAGGACAGATACTACGGAAGGATCGAGGAGATCTGGGAGCTGAGCTACGCTGGAGAGAAGGTCCCGATGTTCCGTGTCAGATGGGCCAAGAACATCATAAAAGAAGACCAGTATTTCACCACCATGGTTATACCCGAAGCCAAATCCAAGATCGCGGGCGCAAACGTCACCGCGAAAAATGAGCCATGGGTTCATTTAGTTTCAGTAAACATATATTGCGAAGCATGACATGGCCTTTGTGAGCTCCTTTGTATAAAATGAAATGCAAGGTTGCTGATACTGTAACCCAGATCACACAGATCAATTTTTTTTCAATTTATGCAACTGTAATAGTACCAACCAGATTACACAAATCATTTTTTCTTCAGAAGTATGTCATAATTTCCCTGTCCTAATTGTTGTTTTGATTCAGAAGTGATGATTTGCTACAACCAGTGCATGCATGCCTTTTTTCTTCTTCATTTTTAGTAAAGTGCTCTGTTCTGGGTCATGGACTTTGTGCCATGGACCAGTGCATGCATGCTGCTGCTGCTGCTGTACTACTTGTCAAGTGATGCTGCTGCTGCTATCTGCGAGTTGCTGCTGCTAGTTGTGATTTTGTCAAGTGATGCTGCTACTACTTGTGATCTTCTAAAATGACCCCTTTCTCCTGAAACGTTGATTAATTTCCGTTTCGGTTGAGAAATGGGGCACTCCAAGGTCAAGAAAATTAGCAAAGGTCATGCCCAATTTTCTTGACCTAGAAGGTGCCCGATTCTCAACCGAATAAAAATTAATTTGCTTTAGTGGTTGGCTTAGTTTAGTATTTTTTTCACACACTCAGACACCCTTGCTTGCCATGTGTGTGAGAGAGATAGTGAGAGGAGACAAGAAGAAGGGGGTTAGGAAGATGTTGCCTGCTCATCAAAGCTAACCATCTCCCCCTTTTCACCCCTTTTCCTTTGTCTTTTGTGGGTTGCAAGGAAGCTACTGTCTTAGCTAGCTTAGCTTGTGCACAAATCCCAGTGTTACAATCTAGAAAATTAGCCTGCAAAGATGAGGTCCCATGCTGGCTGTACTACTGCATCATGCAACAGTGCCTTCAAGATCCAAGGCAATATCACAAACATCATAGGCAATTTGACCAAACTCACAACCTTGTATCTTTGCAGCAACCAACTTTCTAGACACACCCCTCAAGAACTAGGTTACCCTGAGAACGTGGACTTGGACCTTAGCAACAACACACTAACAGGTTCTATCCCAAAACACCTAGGCAATATCACAAACATCTCTCAATTGTTCCTTGACAATAACCAACTTTTTGGCGACATTCCTCGAGAATTAGGTTATTTGGTCAACTTAGAGATCTTGTTCCTTGACAATAACCAACTTTTTGACCAAACTTTGTTTCTATTTAGAGAGAAACATGGCCCACAACAATGAGGCCGGGGGTTCGGGCGGCAAGGCATTCTGGGAGTTGTCCCAGGAGATGGAGCAACAACCTCACTTGTATAAGGCCGCCGCCTTCCCCACCGATCCTGAGACCACGGATGGTGCCGCCGAGGATGACCACACTGATGCCACCACTGATGGTGCCGCCGAGGATGCCACCACTGATGATGGCGGCGCACGCACAGATGGCAGCCAACCGAAGAGGCAACGGAAGGACCGGCGCCCGATCGTGCTCCGCACCCTCAAGGAGGAAGTTACTGAAGTGGACTCCAACGGGAATCCAATGGCGCCCGAACGAATAGTCAAGGGGTACTCGCTTCAGCTCGGGTGCATTGTCCAGAGCACCGTCTCAATCAACACCAAGAACCTGAGGCATCCTGACCGAGGGAATTTGCGCAACCTCCTCTTCACGAAGCTGCACGAACGATACAAATTCCCCGCTGAATTTGAAAACACAAGCCTCAAAGGGAATAAAGTGAACAATGCTGCCCTCACGAAGATGAGCAAGGCCCTGTCTACTTGGAAAAGCAATGTGAAGAGAATGATCGAGAAAGGTGAGAGTTATCAGAAGATCAAGGAGAAAAATCCTTCGATCACCAAAGATGACTACAACAACTTCAAGATCAATTGCTCGAGCACCGCAAGCTCCCAATCAAGTGAGTGGGGGAAACAAATGCGGGAGCTGAACATAGGGGAACACACACTCGGTCCCGGCGGTTATAGAGTGGCGGAGCTTATATGGGACAAGGAGGAGGCGGACCGTGCCGAGCAAGGCCTACCGCCCCTCTTCGATAAATACGGTGACAAGCAGACCAGGAACTTTGTCAGGGCCCGGTACAAGAAGGACCCGAAAACAAAGGAGCTTACCACGGATTCGAAGACCAGGCAGCTTGAGCTTGTTCTGGTAAGGAATACACCCCCGCGTAATTAGCTCCATACGGTTGCATTCTAATTAATGAAGCCAAATTTCTAAATGGTTCACATTCCTTCCACAGGCGACTGAAAGCAGTAGCGCGGGGTCGACTAAGAGCAACCCTTGGGACACCACTCTAAATAGGGGGTTGAATGTAATGAAGAACAAGGATAAGCTCAGTAAGCCGACGTCATCTGGTCGTGTGGCCGGCAAAGGCTTGTCGACAAAATGGGGGTCATACTATACTGCTGGTGTGCGGAAGGAGAAAAAGACCGGCTCGGAAAGCCAGGCGCGAGAGGTTCAAGAACTCAAGGCACAGGTGGCGCGGATTCCGGAGATTGTCCAAGAGCAAGTGGAGCAACGACTCGGAGCGACGATCACCGCCCTTGTGCCTACCTTGATCTCGGGGTTGAGTGCGTGGATTGCGGGCGGCCAACAGGGGCCGCCCCCGATTCCTAGCTTCATGGCCAGCAACTCGCATAATGCGATGGCGGGGCCACTGGTGCCTCCGGCGGAGGCGGCATTGGTGTCTCCGACGCCGGCACGGGAGCTTAATGCACCCTGGTGTACGCCGGCCGGCACCTCTTCAGCAAGCGGCCCCTCCGTCAACTGCACGCCCGCTGTTGGCGGTGCGTCGACATTAGCCGAGCTCGACGCCATCATCACGGTAACTAATTAAGCCTCTCTCGGCCGAGGACTTCATCTCCTTGCCTTTGACTGGGCATCCCTAATGCCCTACATGTTTTCGCAGGGCGCCGTCGACATTCCGTGCACTCTCCTCCACTTCGTGAACAACGAGTTGGTCGATGTCGCCAAGGGCAAAATCGTTCAACCGGAGCAACCCCTTGTTCCACGGTACACAGATGCCACCCAACTTGTTTAGGGTTCAACTGGTTCGGGTGCTGCCAGGCTGCGACGACTTGTTGCCTCCGATTCGACCCGTCGGGGCCGACGATGAAGACGTGATGACCCTCAGCGCCTGCCTGAGCTGGCCCCTGCTTTGGCCGAAGAGCCAGATTCGTTTGGGGGCGGGGGACACCACCCCAAAGACAACACCGCCAGTCGTGCCGGCGCCAAGTCGGCCCCATGGCAAGACCGCCGTAACGGTGCTGGACATCCCTATGCCACTGGATCCAAACATGCATATGGCACAGGATCAGAACGACGACGACGACGACGATGATACATTTGGCAACGTTGATTAGTACTTTGCCGAGCATGGGTACGATGGCGACTTCATGGGGCCTCCTTCTCAAGAACCAAACCCAACAAAATACGTGTGCAATCTAGCTGGTACCGCGGAGAAGCCAAGTTGCAACAGGCGCCGTCTGGCGTTCAGCTCTCAGGAGACGCCTCCAGCTGCCGACTTCACCGAGCCTCAGATAGGCGAGGTGCGAAATATTATCAGCCCCAACACACTCAAGAAGGTGGTCTGTGAGTAGAACTCGGTCCCATTACAGGAGAAGAAGAAGGCACGCAAAAGAAAGACTAAA
The DNA here is from genome assembly GCF_002162155.2 of Triticum dicoccoides. NCBI lineage: Eukaryota > Viridiplantae > Streptophyta > Magnoliopsida > Poales > Poaceae > Triticum > Triticum dicoccoides. The sequence goes on along the minus strand of NC_041385.1, from coordinate 231,747,934 downwards.
AAGGGTGCGAGCCAGCCGGCACCGAGTACGATCCGTGCTCAGGACGGGCCACCTTCACCGCAGGATATCTCGAGGAGGGTGCATGTGGTGGGTAGGGCGATGCTACCGACAAATATGCTCAATGCTGCAACCGGTGCTATGCGGAGTCTGCATGACAGTGTTCTTTCTTTGGAGAAGCGGCGTCTCAGGGAGAAGGATGTGGCATACCCGGTTTTCGCGGCCAAGGTGCCAGAGGGCAAGGGCTTTGTGGATAACTCCATCGGGCGTACGATCGTCCTGCGTTTTGATGACATCCACGCTATGTTGAACCTTCATCCGCTGCACTACACCTTCGTTCGGCTATTTTCGCTGAGTATGGAGATGCGGATCATTCGCGACAAGACCCCGGACATCGTGATAGTCGACCCCTTCTACATGCGTGCCAAGATCTTGGGCAGCGCTGGGGACCGGCAAGTCGCGAGTTCTTACCTCGAAGGCATCATTCTGGCAAACCAAGATAAGGATAACTTCCTCGTGCCTTACTTTCCCGAGTAAGTCCTCCCCTCAACCGGCCTGTAACATATGAATTCTTACATTTCGATCGTTCTTCTTTTAACATTCCGTGTTTTCTGCAGTGACACACGTTGCACGCTCATCTTCCTAAGCCCCAAATATTCCATGGCCACGTATTTCGACCCGGACCGTCAGTCGAACGTAGACTACACAAATGTCAAGAAGGTTCTTGATGATGTTCTCCTCGGCTACGCCAAATCTGGAGGCACCTTCACCAGGCCTATTCGTAAGTACGGCAAGCACGTGTTCTCCCACAATACGACGTTCTGCTGCGTCAAGCAGCCGCCTGGCGGTCAGAAGGGTGCCTACTACGCCATCCATCACATGTGGGCGATCGTACGGGACCATCATCAACTTCTGCTACCGAGTAAACTCAAAGATTGGGCCGCGAGCGTGTCGGCAATCCAGGACGCGGACCTCCGACAAGAATTCTTTCGCATCCAGTCGGAGTTTGCGGAAATCATCCATCAAGATGTCCTTCGTACCTCGGGGCAGTTCTACCTCAGAAATCAACCGTCCAACAGTGACATCGACACAATGCTACAAATGCAGGCTGACAACAACCGTTATTTCATGACTCCCATGATAGACGGCGGATTCATCCACGCTTCGGTCCCTTGAGTCGAGTCGAAAGCAGTGATGTTGTGTCTAGTTCTGAAACATCGATTGGCTCATGTTGTAATTAAACTTTAATGAACTTGTAGTATGTCTCTTTGGTTTCGAGAGTCGTTCAACTTAGATGTAATCGATGCTATTAATGTCTTGCTTTTCTCTTCCGATCGTTCTGTTGCATACTTATATATTGCTTATGTATTGTCTGTGAATTGGTACTAACGTTTCGTTTGGCTAGTGCATAGCGATGCCGTTGTATGTCGTGTACAAGGGTAAGGTTCCCGGAGTCTACGACGATTGGGAGGAGTGTCAGAGACAGGTTCACTGATTCAGCGGTAACAGTTACAAAGGGTACACCACTAGGGCCGAGGCCGAATCTAGATATGCCCGCTATCTAGCGGGAGAGGGGAGGGAGCGTTGGATCAACCGGATGAAGACGAGTTTCATCGTGATGATGCTCATCGTGATGACCGCAGCTCTCTTCTATGTGATGGTAGTTTAGATGATCGATATCGACTTGTAATGTGAAGACAAACTCGCTACTCGCGGTCTCGAGACTTGTAATATAATGTTCTATCTTTGTTCGGTCTTTTCAATTCGGAGACTAATATGATGAATTGTATTCGAAGACTAATATGATGAATTGTATTCAAAGACTAATCTTCTATTGTATTTGATGAATCTGTTGTTGATGTGTGCTGTCTATATTTTGTCAAATTATACATTTGTAACCTGTGCAAAAAACAGAAAATAAAAAAATAAAAAAAAACCTAATATTCATACTAATGGCGCATCACATGATAGTGCGCCATTAGTATGACAGTGCATACTAATGGCGCATCACTGGGTAGTGCGCCATTAGTATGCCGCGGTTACTAATGGCGCATCCAGAGGTGGTGCGCCATTAGTATGCCAGAGCACCTGGGTATACATGGCCCCTGGGAGGCATACTAATGGCGCACCCTGGCCTATACTAATGGCGCACCAGGTGGTGCGCCATTAGTAAAAATTACTAATGGCGTGCTATTAATGGCGCACCACAGATGCGCCATTAATAGCCATACTAGGTGCACCATTAGTAGGGGTTTTTCTAGTAGTGCAACTCTCTCACATCGCGAGAGCGGTGCCAAAATCTTTTGATTTGACATTGATGCATATTATGTGGCATACTTTTGCGAAATATGGCATCGGCCACATAGTGGAAGGCAACAAATGCCCAAGCTCTTCACGTGCTCCTAGTTAAATGAGAGGAAATAGAGAGAGAGAGAGAGAGAGAGAGAGAGAGCGAGAATTACTAGCCAGCCAACCCTATCGTATGAGCGAATGATATTGGTACCTCTTGATGGCACGGCAATCTTATACAGCCAGCTGCTCTAATATGTTCTCTTCTTTTGCAGATAAAAAAGACCCGAAAGTGAAAAATGTGCTGCACTATAACAATCTCATCAAATGCCTTGATCTCATCTTACAGAAATTGATTTGATCGACTACCGAGGCAGCACATCTGAGATTAAATTGGCCAGGTTCTTTGTTTTGGAGGCAAGTGTGCTCAAGGTAATGAGGTTTGGCATTCTCTGGCGCAACAATGAATGGCATGCTGTTCACCGCAAGCATCTAAGCCTAAATGACAAAGTCTCCGCAGAAGCTGAATTTGTTTTTGAAACATCAAGTGGCCAGAGACTCGAAAACTTATTTGCCCATTAGTGACTTGTCAGGGCAGTGGATTTTAGTTTGTACGATAATGCTGCATCCACCTAAAGTAACAAAAGTTCTTACGTAAACTTCCTAGTAATTCCCTCTTCGTAGGTGCAGCATTACTCCTAACATTTGTAGTATCATTTTGAAACTTGTAATATTGCCGTGTCCTATTCCTGCGTTTTCAAAATCCTGCGAATCAAACAGGTCCTGAGTTGGTGATGATGTTGTGCCTCCCATCTTTCACCAATAGCCGTCGGATCTAGATCTGACGCATACAAACCAAGCTTCTCCATTTTTGCAAAAAGATGCCCGCACTTGTTCCTATTTACAAACAACTCCTAGTCTCTCACAATCAGCCTTATCTCCTCCCCACCACATCTAGAAGGCCATGGAAAAATCTGACGCGATGGCCGCTGCTGGCGCCGTCCACCCCCAATCTTGGTGTTCCGTGCAATGCACGGGCATCTACGCACGGGAAATTATGTCAAACTGGGCTAGTTGTAAGCAGGCTAGCTCTACAGCCATGATGATAGTGACTACAGACGATGAGGCTAGCTATGGTATGCCGAACATGGCGCCTATACTCAGGTGTCATCTTCGGCACAGGGTCTTGTCACTTCACTGTGAGGAGCAGCATGTAATAATTTGACCAACGGGTAGTACAGTGCTATTACTCCTACTACTACATTGGTAGTACTACTACTAGTACTAGTAGCACCACCGTCTGGATTTAGGAGTACTACCATGTCCATCTGGATTTTAGTATTTGACTAGCAATATCTAGTAATGCATGTCACAAAAAATGTACTACTCCCTCTGAAAACAAATACATGGTGTTTTATTCCTATGGGCAAGAGAACTTAATGTTTTTTGCTAACTAGAGTACTAATAGCATTAAATGCAATGAACTAAACACTGCATGTCATGTTTGGTAGTCTCAAGTAATTGAAAGCATGCACGGCCCACATCTCTCATTGGTTGATATGCCACGAAATAAGAAACAAGGAGGGAGTTAATGCACCGTGCCTAAGTGTTCTGGGATTATTTGGTTTTCGTAAGATGACTTACACAACATTTTTGTTTACATGCATTAAAATTTTATTAGTTAAATCAAAGGTCAAAACTTGGCGCAAAATGCAAAGGGGACCAATACACCAGTAAACATCAAACTTCTCTCGTTCGGCCCCAACTAGAGGTCCGATGAGATGACTATACTGCACTGGCACGGAGGGGGACGCAGCTTCATTGACTTACGGCAACTGCCTTTGGGTGAATGACACGTGGGCCCAAGGGGTGGCTGGCCCACCTATCATACAGCCAAAGGCAGGTGCAGTAGAGGGCCAAGGAGTAGTACAAAATCCTATGCACCTACGCACACTAACCAAGGGCAAGAATGATCACTCAAATCGCAAGATCAGTTGACTAGAAGCTAAGCTAGACCCATGGAGGCGATGAGCGCGAGCATCAGCCGGCTGTGCCAGATGGTCCACGACGCTGGCCTGCGTCCCGGCACCGAGGAACGTCTCCAGGTAGTATTGCTTGAGGCCACCAGGGCGAGGGGCCGCTTGCACGACAGCTTCGTCTCCTTGTTCGATGAGGTCCTCGTCGGTTTCCTCGACAAGTTCACCGTCATCAAGAAGCTCGCGGACGACTTTGATGTATGCCTCCAGCCGACGCGCCCAGGCTCTGCGATGCCCACCACCCTCAGCGACCACTATGGTGACAACTTCTTCGACGCACTGGTGGCCCTGCGACTGCCCGCCGTCATGCCGGAGAATGTCAACCTCAAGGTCGCGCTCGCCGTGCAGCGCTTGGTGCATCAAGACACCATCGACATAATCACCCACGTCTACGCGCAAATCGTCCACAAGGACTACTACATGCAAGAGGGGGGCGATAGGACGCTGGCCTTCTTGGACCACAGGGCAACCTTGGACGACATTGTTCAGAAGCACGTTGAGCTCGCCGCCAACGCCGCTGCTCCTCACACGTCGGTTGGTGACCCGGCGCACTAGGGCGTGAGGATGTCGTTGATGGATCCGTATGTATTTTTATCTTTCCGTCAAATTCATGTAGTAGTATGTGATACTACTAGTAATTATCTTACCTTTCGCATCAACTTCATAATTTTCGTACGTACTCCATGCATGAACGGCGCCAGAACCAAACTTCTCATTACTCTAGGCAAAATCGTTATTTTCTATCTATCGATCGTGCCATGGAGCAGAACCAAATTTTACAACTTACGAGTTCAAAAGGAAAAGCCTGCCGTGTTCGCGTCGCACTCCCACACGGTTGGTCCGGCACGCTGCTCAAGCGGGAATGCGTGCGGTGTTGCATTTTCACTTAGAAGTGGGACCGTAGTTGAGCAAACTGACTATCGGCAAACCCCCACCCCGCCCACCGCGCGATGGCTGAGAAAACAGGAGGGAGAAGAGATGGTTGTAGCATGGACTCCCAGAAAATTGGTGTCGGATGGGACTCGTGTGGGTGGCATGTGCCGTACTGCTAGACATGAATGCTAGTTATGGCCCATGCCATCCCACTATATCGAGCCTATATCGAGGTACGTAGAACAAATTTCCTGCGGTCCGTGCTCAGCCCTCCTCTATCTCTCTTCTCAGCCAGCCAGCGGACGCGCGGAGCCCATCGTCTATTTGCTCACATGCGGTCCCACATGTCAGTGAAAACGCAAGAGGACCCACTGAACCTGCACATCTTTCACCTCGACGTGCTGGTGATGAAAAACAAATCCAATAAAGATCTTTGGTGGCCGCTTTTGGAGTTACTCAAGAGTAGTAAGATTCTATTTACAGTTTAACCCAAGATGCACATCTCGTGGCTTCAACTACCACTCTATTTTCTTTCATGACACGACCTGGATGCTAGATGTCCCACGTGTCGGCAAAACACTACTAGGGAAAATCCTAGCAGCAGCGCGGGTTTTGGCCCTCTTAGTAGCGCGGGTACCGGCACTACTAATAAGGCGCTACAGCTAACGTATAGCAGTAGCGCCTGTTGACCCACACTACCGCTACACATGAATAGCTGCAGTGCTCTTTAGAAAAGGGCACTACTGATATTATCTGCAGCGCTGTTTACAGGGAAGCGCTACTGGTAAGGCGGCGCTACTGCTAAATTTCCCCCCCTCGCTACTACTAGTTTTATTAGTTTTTTTCCTGCATATTTGTTTTTTATTTGTTTTTTATTTGAATAGGCTTTATACAATAATCTTTAGCATATCATCCACATACAAATGTAATCATAGCATATACATACAATTAGTCTCATCAAATCATGTCATCATCATAATCATCATCCAACACAAAGTGGTCTCTCGTCATCAATCTCGAAAATAGCGATACAAGTCTCGATTACTTGCAAATACATCGTCATCCATCTAAACAATGATATACACGAGAATAGCTATCACTTTGAGTACATGAGTTCGTATCCCTCTCTCGCATTAGCGTGAACCTAAACTAACTATTGCGTGTCGCTCGGAAACCGAAAACCGGTACACCTGGGCCTGACACTCCGGCCACTTGTCGTATATATACTCCTGGCATAGCACTTCTTCGCCATCTATGATCTATGCACCTGCATCGTCACATGAGTCGATGATATGCAACATATATAGTTGAGCAACAGAAAGAGACAGACTTGGCAAAAATAGAAACAACATATCATAAGCATAAATAAAAAAGTTCATCATACCCAAAATGCCCTAACTAGAGTGATTTTTGCTAGTCGAGGAGGAGGACGGTTTAATTACATCACAAATAAAGTTTCACCGTGCATAACTCAAAGTTTTGTCATAAAAGAAAGTATGGACTAAACGGACACATTGTCATATATCGACAATCACTCCATCATGTCGTGCCATCCATCCATGTCAGGGAGATAGTCCTCGAGCTTAGTGAAAGGCTTCATGTCGAGACGCTGAGAGGCTATCCATGTTCGGACGTCTTCCCGTGACATTTGTCCTTCTGCGTAGAACATCCCTGTTTTTCCGACGACCTCATTCATGATGATTTGGGCAAGTTCACGCTGGATGTTATAGAACTCAGCTCGAAGTCGATGATCCTCGATATCTCCTATGTCTTTTGCCCATTGCAGAATATGGGCATCGCCAGATCTAGGTGACATGTGAAGGTTCTGGTGATCCCGTCTGTACTCCAGCATGTGGTGTAGGACATAGAATCCATCATTAAGAGAATCGTTCGGTTGCTGGATGCAGCAGAAGTCGGTCTTATGGCTGAAGGCGGCCCTGCCACCCCTTCTCTTCTTGTCCCTAACCTCTCCACCCCTTGCTTGGTAGTAAAACATAGCACTGTCGAGAACATCTTTGATGTGGGTGTAATCCTTTTTGTGAATGTTCTTCGACGAGTCCAAGTAAAGAGCGTGGGAGAATCGGGGGTAGAGGATGATGAGGATGGGGCGCCCGCCGCTGCGCAAAATAAGTACACCTCAAATTAATTAGCCTCCACCGTGCAAATGAATTATTGAAATCGAAGGAAGGATAGAAGCGCGGATGACTTACACGGGATGATAAGGCACGAGAATCGCCTCCTTGTCCTTATTAGTGAGCATGAAACTGACGATGTAATCCCTCGCGTATTCACGCTGCTCTGCACAGACTCCCAAGAAGCCCTCGTGCATGTAGTACGAGTCAGCAACACAGATATGACGTATCTGCTCAACCCCAATGATGTAGTTCATGTGCAAGGCATAAAGGCGGACAAACGTAAAATCCAGCTTCTTCACGTGAAACATGTCGAATATGTAATCGAATCGGAGGAAGAATTTATCCGCGGGGAAGCTGTCGACGTACGACATTTGCCGCGGAACATTAACCACGTAGAGTGGGTATCCTGGATCTTTTGAGGCGATGAGGCCTTTCTCTACCCGTAGCACATCGTCATGAAGTCTCCTTAGATCGCCGAATCTGGCCCGTAGCGCTATTTCAGGTAGGATTGGTTGACCGGGGATATGCCATTTATCCGCATCGGGGATATCTACACGGTCCTGAAGCCGAGGCTGCTGAGGCGGCTGGATCATAGAATCAGCTTTTTTGCCTTTCCTCACTCTCTTCCTAGACTTCTTTACTACCGGAAGGTCGTCAATAATACGTTGAGACGGTAATTCAGGCACCGACTCATGACGCTCAAACCCTGAGGAGGCGCCAATATAGACATACTATTCAGCGCCATCATCATCCTCATCCTCATCCATGCCGACGTCATCAGCGACTAATGGAGCCACCTGCTTACCCCGTCCGCTATCACCCAACCCGACACCCGACGCTAATTGGGTAGGTGGGGTGTTGATGTTCATACCTTGCTGAGGCTGCGTGCTCGTGGGTGTGCTCCCGGCCGCCTCCAGACGAAGCAGACTCTTTGGCCACAACAGGACCCACCCATTGCAACAATCACCAAGCCACTGTGGGGTCTCGTCGTCATCCCCCACTAGTATTAGAGGAGGCAAATTCTCGTGGCCCGGTTTGACACTGGCCACGGAAACCTTGAAGACGTTCAGGGGGATAGGCCGGCTGTGGAACAATGATTCCTTCGGCTCCATTATCGTCGCCTTCCCCCCGTCCACCTTCTGTTCGCCGATGGTGTACAATATGGTGCACGGGGTTTTGTCGGCCTGCAAAGAAAAGTCTGCGACGTGAGACATTCGAAAGGCAACGAAAACGGGAGATTATACATTTATATTGAAGGGGGCCGGTGTGACAGATACCGTGAGGGCGTCGAGCTCAGCCAAAGAGGGGGCACCACCGAGCACGTCCAGTGCGGGAGCCGGTGCGGGAGCTGGAGCGGGAGCCTGTGTGGGAGCAGGTACGGGAGCCCGTGTGGGAGCAGCTGCTCCCAAGAAGTCAGCAAGGGGAAAGTCCCCTGTATTTTTTTCTGGATTTTGCCTTGACCAAGTGAAAACGCCCGTCACCAAGGAAGTAGATATATCTGCAATCGCCTGTTTTGCGGCAGCTACCGCTGTTGCGACTGTCTGAGATGATTTCTTCTCAACCGCAATCTCAACCTTCTTGTCGATGTTTTCTTCAGTTAACCTCTGTCTTTCCTTTCTCTCCTCCGTGGTCTCACGGTAGTACTTCTTCCACGTGGCGCCGTCTCCGACACCGTGCATGCATCCATACGACGGTCGAGTATCCACCGGTTGTTGTTTCAATATGTTCAATGCCCGGTTGAATGGAGTGTCCCACTTGGGCCTCGCCAATGCCTCAGACGGCGAGTCGCTTTCGGCCGCAATCCGGTGCTGCTCTCTCTGCAAAAGGCACAAGGATCGTTTACAAATATGACTAACGTGTGCAGTCGAATTGATCAGAAACTAAAATTACCAGCAGTCTCATGAACTCCGTAATGACCGGTGTTGTCTCGTAAACCTTCTTGACTGGGTCCCAACGGTGTCGGGCCCTCAGGACGTGACGCTCCTGCGGGACGGTGAAATCCGCCAAGGGGTCTTGGATGCCCAGACTCGCGGCTTCCGCGTCCTCCTTGGCCCATTTGAACCTCTTTCCGCCGTAACCACGGCTTCCGAGGTGGTGGCTCCCAATGTTCCTCTTTTGAAGCCCCTTCATGTACTTAGACTTTTTTTGGCAGCTTCGGCCTCGCAAGCCTCCTTGAATATTTGAAACTACTCTTCCATGATTGTCGGATTATCCTTTACAATCTCGGAGTAGGGTTCCCCGTCATTGATCTTTGCTTTCACTTGATTTTTCCAGGCAGCCAACGCGTCGCTAAACTTGGTCATGGCGTGTTTGTTTATCTTCTTCATTGTCGGGTCCTTGTCTGGATCTTCATAATCCTTCTCATTCCGGCCCGGGAACAAAAATATCTGGTGAAACTTCTTTAGGAGGGAGCTCCTCATATTTTCTATCATCTTTAGTTTCTCATCGTTGATGGTGGCGGTTGTCCGTACGATGCAGCCTATTTGATTGCCGTAGCACGCACGTTCTTCCTCGGGCGCCTTTGGCTCAAAATTGCCGTCGTCCACCTCCGTGACCACCAGTCTAGTAGTCCTGAGTTTGTTAGGAACCTCTTGCCTCTTTGCTTTCGGTTCTACACCGGCTCCGCTCCCCGAGGCAGCACCGGTCTCAACGCCGGTCTCAGCGCCGGTCTCAATGCCGGTCTGAATCTCAGCGCCGGTCTTAGTCTCAGCACCAGTCTGCGTGTCGGTCTCAGTCCCCGATGCCACCGGTGGGCCCAGCAACAACATCGGTTGATCGTTGGTAAGGCTAAAAAATTCGTCTGCCGCCCGGTAGACGTCGTCGCAATCACCAGAACCCTGTCCTTCATCGTTGCTAGCCATGTTTCCTATGATTAAATCTAGTCAATTAATTCTAGACCTAATAAAATGAATAATGACATAAAAAGGACTATTGTTTTGCAGGAATGTTGACTCCTTCCTGGTGCGGCAAATCCCGGGCACTCGATATGTCCTAGTTTGTAGCACAAGTCATGCTTAAATTCACGGAAAATTTCGGCATGACCTTTGCTAAAAAGTGGACAAATCGAGAGCCTGAAATTGCGGGAACAGAAATGAATCAACATTCCGGCAAAACATAGGTCACTCAGCATCATTCCCTGGAAACAACAAAGCCACTTGGGCACAATCGAACAACTTCAATGAAAAGATATAACATGGCCACTTCAATTTTTGCACTAATTAACCTAGTTAACTGTGGGGACCCCAACTCATAAGTCGTGATCACCGAATGCACGTGTACAATGATCCCAGAGATCAATGCTCACTGAACACACAGAAGCTGAATAACAAGAGTCTTACATCCGTACATACCGTTTTACACAAGTAGGACCATTATGGTCAAGTCTTGAGTATATCATCGCAACGGAAAATCTTCAATAACAACTTGGACCCATGCCATCTGCCTTAACCCTACAGGCATTCTGACTGGGAAGCGTCCTAGCTCGCATGTTCGTCATCAAAGTATTCCTCATCACATCCTGTTCTTTCAAGCCTGGCCAATAAAATAACCAGTGGCAAGCCAATGAGTACTTTGAATGTACTCGCAAGCAACCCAAGAGTGATAACAAAATAATTATGCAAGGCTCTACTGCTTAATTGGCATTGTTGCGGAAAGATAGTTTTTCTCATGTAAGTATGATCAACATTTATCAAGGACAGGAATGCGTCTGCAACAAGCATCAGGAGGTTATAGACATCAACGTCGAGAAAGAGTTATGAACAACTCATGCTCAAGCTCATCGTGACTTCCTCACGAGTCACATCATCAATATCACCAAACGGTGTTGTTTGACAGAAACATATGGACATAGTCTAAGCAGCCCCGCCCAACTGTCCTTGACCGTGGACACGGCTATTCGAATAGTTTTACACTCTGCAGAGGTTGCACACTGTACCCACAAGATCCGGGGAACTTCCGTGTCAGCCACGACCCGCGGTACCTCAAGTACCCGGGGTAAGCACCCGATTACTACCTTTCCCTAGACGACACTAACATGGAGTCCACTCGATTGGCAGTAACCCCCGTGCCCAACATTTCACATAACATTTTCGTGGAGCCTTGCTCCCATATTTATCACATACCACTGGCACGGGGTACCAACGGTGTGTCCGGTGCCCCATAAAAATGGTCATGGCCGCCCTACCTGGCACGACCCCGTCCCGAGAGAGCGCACCAACAACTCTCCCATCACTAGTAATGCAGGCTCCAAGCTAGTATCGGTCTAGGTACTCAATAATGCCCTTTCCCATATAAGGGTAGAGTGGTTGCGCATGTAAGGTTGGGACAGTCATCAAATCTTAAATCTAATCCGTCTCTGTAAACAACACTTTCATCAAGCCTCGGTACACTACCTCTCCACCAAGTAGTGACCTAGTTCATCATCATCTCCCAGGGGCATTAGTGGCACCCACTGGGCTATTTGCAAGTATGTCAAACCACACTTGGTTTCTTTCCATGCATAACCCTGACCCACTTTGCATAGCAACTACTTTAGCATCCTATCTACTCCCACCGGCATAACCCTCATAAGAAGGTAGGGTCATGCACAATGCAAGTATTAATGAGGAAGTAACAGAGGCAGCCAACCAACATGGTCTACCATCTCATCATGACTCCGATGCAACAATAATAAAGAGTTATATGTCATGCACAAAAAGGGTTTCATGGACATGGTCAAAGGGCTGCTTGCCTGGTTCATCAGAGTCTTGAAATCTTCTGGTCCTTCTCCAAGTACTCCGTCTACTTCGTCAACTATCGTCGAAAGCAACCATAATAAGCAACACAACAAGGCAGGAAATAAAAGTGCTCTAAAAATATGAGTTGGACTTTTCTGGGATACCTCTGGTCATATGAGGGATGACCAAAGTGGTTTCATTAGGATTTGATCAATGGACATCTTTGAACATTTCAATATGATGGAATCAATAGGTTTATGGATTTGCAAGAAGTGTACAGAAATATATTTTTGGAAAATGGTCAAAGATACCCATTTAACAAAGGATGATTTTAGAAGCATTTAGGATTTTGTTTCACTGGGTTTGGAGTTCAAATGAATATTCTATGGATTTGCAAAGTTGACAAACATGAAGAAATGGCTCATTATTTTGTGGGGTACAGAAAGTATCAAGAAAAATGTTCATAAACTAGGTTATGAATTTAGATGCATCCAGGAATTGGAATCATGGCATTTGGAGCAAGTTTGAGCTCTCTGTGATTTTTCTAAAGTTCATCACAGAAAGAGGAAAAAAAGGATTTATAAATATTTGTGAAGAAAAGGTCTCTGGAAAAATGTGCATGTTGCACCACCAGGTAGATCATGATTTATAGAGTCACTAGAAATTTGAATCATCAAATTTGGAGTTAATTTGAATATTCTATGTATTTTTGAAGTTGACTAGAAAAAGAATAAGGAAAAGGCTATACCACTTATTCTGCGCACTGGGCGAGGGATAGCTGACGTGCCGACCCAGCTGTGTAGCCGCGCAGGAGAAGAGGCCACGTCGAAGGCGGCTTCACGGGGGTACGCCTTCGCGCAGGGGAGGCGGATCCGGCCGAAGCCGTTTCCACTTAAATGGCGGGGCCCGCCCACCGGGTTGCTGATGAGCGGGGCCCGGTGCTCAGGCCGTCTCCTACCTCCCGCTTGAACAGAGCAAAGGCAGGGGAGGCGAGGCCGAGCGGGCGCCGGCGCTCTCCCGGGTGGCACGGGCCACCTCCGGCGGTGCTCGGCACACCGGCGGACTCAGCGCGCCGCGGCGCACCCATCCAGGTGCTTCACGCCCGCGGGGGAGCCCGGGAACAGGAGGAGCTTCGGGTGTGGCGGACCGGGCTGACGGCAGGGTTCGGCAAGGCGAGGAAGGCACGAGGATGAGGGGATGAAGTGCGGGGCGAGTCAGTGGTGGTGTTGAGGGGGCACTGGAGTGGCTAGGGAGAGAGGAGAGGCTCGAGATAGCTGGAATTTAGGCGGAGCCCGACGGCGGCTCTTCGGCCATGGAGGGAGCAGGAGGGCACGAGGGGAGATGTGGGTTGGTCCAAGGGATGCACGGGAAGGAGAGAGAGCCAAAGGAGCAGAGGGAGGGCTCGGGGGTGGCCTTATGTAGCCGACCCGTGGCTCACCGTGGACGTGGCGCACGGGTGGCCACGGCAACGGCTCGGTCGGCCAGGAGGGAGGGAGTGGGGTTGTCTATGGTGTTCGTGGGGGTGGAGTAGGGCGCCAGGAAGAGAGAGAGGGAGCGAGGAGAGGTCAGAGGCGCGCGCGTGTGAGCCGCACCATTGGCGCGCTCGGGCGGCCTCTGTTTGCTAGCGCGGAGGCGCGGGAGGAGGAGAGAGGAGGGGGCCGACCGCGTAGCGTGTTGCGGACACCGAGGCACCTCGACTGGCGCGAGGGGGAGGCTTGAGGTGGTCGGGAGGGCCGTGTCAACGGCCGGGAGCACGCTGACGTGCTCCAGAGCGTGCAAATGGCCGGCACCCGCGGCTTTTCTTCGCGTCCTCACGCGCCCACTTGCGTCTGGGGGCTCTGGGAGGGAGTAAACAAAGTGGAAATGGCATTGAATGCCTTGGGGAACCAGTAGAGGAGAGGTGGGGTCGAGAGAGAGAGAGGGAAAACTGCTGTCCTGGGAAGAAAAATGGAGTTCTCCCCCCTCCATCATTGCTTCCTTGGGCATGAAAGCGTCCAGGTACTAGAGGGGGACTAGGAGAGGTTGCGGTAAAAATATGAGGCCATGGAGAAGAGTGGAAGAGATCAAAAATGGCATTTTGGTAAAGTGTCAGAAGGTGTTTGATAATGGTTTGGGCAAGAAAATTAATTCCACTTTCCATGAGAATTAACAGGATGGAATGGCACATAGAATTAGGGTGTTCCACCAAGTTTGAGCTCATTTGGGCAAAGTAGCCAATGTAACTTTGGTGAACCCTAAAAATCAGCAGAAATGGCTCTGCCAAGATTTAGTCATGCAAATCTATTCTCCTTGATGCACCACTTGGTTTAGTGTCATAATTTGAGGATTTGAACATGTCCACAAAAATTCAGATCAAAAGGACTCACTTGGCAATGTAGAGTTGTCCAAATTTGGTTTTGGACAGGAATGGTTTTGGGGCACTTTGATCAAGTTAACTTGTTCTCCAACTTGTGCCATTTGGTCTAGATGAATAATTAGAACATTTGAGAATGTTCACAAGGTTTTAGATTATTTGGGAATGTTTGGCAATGTAAAGTTGCTCAAACTTCAAAATGGACAGAAATGGTTTTGAGGAGATTTCATGGGGTTATATTATTCTCCATGACATGATACTTGTCAAGATCATCAAACATATCATATGTGACATGCTAGAATTTTCTTGGAATTGTTGGAGAATATTTCCTTTGTAAATATTTCAAAAGCTTGAAATATCCAGAAAGGGTTTTTGAGGGATTTGACCAATATTTTGAACATGACCATGTGTTGAAACTCTTATATATGGACAATATATGTCCACTGAGTTTCCCTAGTTTTTTGTAAAATATTTTTGAAACAATAAAATAATTTTCCCCTTTTAAAGACCATTTATGGCCTTAAGAAAAAGCTTTTAAATAAAATAGAAAAATATCTTTTAAATTTATATTTTGGTGGTTTCTAGGTATCCTATATCTAATAGGAGTCAAATATATTTTTGGAAAGATTTTTACTGCCCTTAATTAAGTACTTGCAGTGCAAACCTCAATTCAGGGGTTTTTGAAAAACTAATTTTAGAAAATACTTTTTGGCCAAATTATTTTTGTAAGAAAATACTATATTGCTCTATACACATGGCATGATCATTGGGCAGAAGTTTGGGGCAAGGAAATGAAGTATCGGAGTTGGAGGATTTATTTGATTTTTAGAGCACTTGCAAACAGCAGTCAGACATTCAATCAAAACAAAGACAAAACACTCAAAAGTTTTTGTCAAACCACATTTTGGCATTATTTATTGACTTAAGTGTTGTGCCATGAAAATCAGGGTGTGACAGACCTACCCCCCTTACAAGAATCTCGTCCCCGAGATTCCCAGACTAGGCGCGGAAAGGGATACAGAAACTTGGATCTGGGGTAGTCTTCAAGTCCTCATGTTGCTTCTGCTTCCGTGTAGTGCTCCATTGAGCTGGAAGTACTTGATGGCGTGGGTTCGTGTATGACGCTCTTCTTGATCCATGTTGCTAATGGGTAGCTCGCGGTAGGTTAGATTGGGCTAGGGGTCGATGGCTCGGTGGTTAATGTCTTTGTAGAGACCGGGCTAGTTAGGAAGTTGGAAACGTTTCCGGGATTGTGATTCATGGCAAGCATTGTGCACATTAGGTAGCTCAGGTGGCAACTCCAGCTGGTAACTGTCTTCTCTTCGTCTCGTAGAGATCTCAGAAGGGGTTGTTAAATTTTTGGAGTGATCACGAAGGGGGCCGATGAATCTTGGTGTGGGTCTCCTTGTCATGGAAATGCTTGGTACCTTAGAGAGGAATGGCTTGCAGATACACATGGTCTTTGACGCGGAAGTATACTTCTTGAAGATGGTGGTTGGTGTGGTTCTTCCTCCTAGACATGACGACCTTCAGATGTTCCTTGACCAGATCAACGATTCTTCTTCCGTCTTCGGGTAGACAAGTATGTCATCAAAGAAAGATGACAACTAACTTGTCCAAGCACTCCATGAAGTCTATGGGGTACGTAAAGTGGGCTGAGGCATTGGTGATGGTCACGGTTGAGCATTGGCCAAGGTCTTATCAATCTAGAGCCAAAGCCCAAGGTCAGGATCCGATCATGTTGTGGCTTGGTAGGGTGTAAGGGTTTCAAGGATTCTAGTGTGCGAGTGAATGTTTATCATCCCATCCTTGAGCACAGTTTCTGAGATGCCAATAGTCTATCTAGTCCTTTAAAGAAATCACATCATATCACCGATAGCATCACTTTGCATCGGTCAACTCCAATCATCACTCATGTGATTCATATCCTCATGGCTCCCGAGAGGAGGTCTAACAGAATCATATATGTCTACAATCCCCAAACTCATATGTATGTCTACCCCTAAAAATCCATGGGTAGAACATATAAGTTGCTAAGCTTGAACGTGACAATCCAAGTGCTCAACCCATTCTTCCAAGGTGTAAGATAAAGCACCTCTATCCTAAGGAAACATGTCGTAAGCCACTCCAAGATCTTGTTTCCTTCCTATGAATCAACCCCAATAGTCCATTACTTCCATCAATCACTACACAATCCATTAATTTCTATAAATCCAACGCCTATGCTAGTGTCCCACATGATCTCCTAAAGTCCTTATAATCCCCAATACTTGAAAAGGCTATCTCTACTATAGTCAGTCCACCAATTTCCATTATTGTGATCTAGCAATACTCCAAGGTCAAGCCCACAAAGATGCCTAAGTAAACCCCGACAATTAGTCCAACCTCCTAGTTTATCGTCCACCGGGAAACATGGTATCACGATCAAGATCATCAGTCTAAATCCAATTTACTCCGAACCATGTAAAAATTACTCTGCATCCATACTCCACTATGATCACCTATTTAAATCCAAATCTCTTGTCCAACGAGAATTCCTACATGTTCCCCAAGTCATTTACGTAATATCAACTGTCTCCTAACAATATCACATGGCTAAGTTAAATCCAAATACTCCCAAGAATTTTAGCTTGCGATCATAATTGTCCTATTAAATCCAATTTACTCAAGGGTAATGAAAGCTATGCTACTCTATAATCATGATCCCACCAAGTTCATCTACCAACATCAAAGCCTCATAATCCACCAAGTAGTCTCATATAATTCCTCAAGTCATTGATATAAACTCATCAAGTCATTTGCCCTCTATTCCTATATCCTCATATTGGTCCTCCCTATGGCATCGTCAGTTTTGGTGCTATATTAGGATGATAATGTGCTCGTTCACTATGTCCACTAGTTACCTAATGAACCCAGTGATAAGCAAGGTGACGGAGGCTTAACAGGTTCTCTGGAAATTCTATAGGTTAAGCACATGGTTAAGGATTCAAGATGGGGTATCGTATGAAGTCTCGAAGGGTCTAGGAATGGGTTCCTAATCTTGAGGAGTAGACATAACGCTACTGGGTTGCACTTGGTCGAGGAGGTTGCAGCAAAAGTCTTCAGTGCTTGTTGGTTGTCGAAGTAGAATCCTTGGTGTATCTTGTCTTGCTAGCCTTCATTTGAGGAGAGAGATGAGAGGGAGAGGTAGCATAGAGGAGGGGAATGCCTAAAGGGCGTTCTATAGTGCTAGTGCAAACAAACAGGTGCAAAAAGGGCCAAACAAAAGAAACAAGGTGAGGAAGGTGATATAGTCGCATACTTGTCGCCTAGGGCAAAAGTGCGACCTATATCAAAACACAAAATAGAAACAAGCAACACACAATCATGGTTATATTCGAACTATCATACGGACTCGACTGCGCATAGGGGGTACACGACTCATCCTACCCTAAGGGTTCTCGGACTCGGTAGTCGTGCCTTGTGCCTCATGCAGTCTTCTGAGATTTCCTCAGGTGTTGCTACGTCTCTTGTTTGATGGAACGATCTGGGTTGAGCCTGAAGAATCTTCGACAACTTCTCGCCTAATGAGGTGATGGGGTGAAGGTGGCTCCTCGTGGCTGGCATTGACTTGGTCTCCTCTTGTCTTCTTAATCATGATTACCCCTTTTGCCTTCTAAGGTGTCGAGTGTACCAGGTAGGCAATCCTTTATGTAATGACATTAACAAGGCATAATAGAGGCCCAATCTGTCGGACACATTGTTGACAATATCGTCACCGAGAGCGGGGGATGAAGAGAACCGTTTTCCTGCTCACTATAGTGAGGCGGACCAAATGGCTAGGTTCTCATCCACCGGTGGTCGCCGATACAACAACGGTAGTGACAGGGTTACCCTATCAGCGATGTATATCATGATCTTGCATATCCTATGCCCTGATCGTCGTAGGCTAAAGTTGCATCATCTTGGGGCAGTGTCAAGGGTGTCATCATCTCCTAGGCCTTCAGGTCCTCATCCCTCGAGGATGTATCTTCTGTTGGTATCGTCTTGCTGTGATGTCGCCAATCTTGTGTTCAGGAGATGTGGGTGAATGTCTAGCAAGGCATCTTCCTTCTAGATTATCCACGAGGATTACAAGGAACCCAGTGGTCAGGGGCATAAGGGTTCTAGCGGCCAAAAGTTTTGAAGGGGAAGAGATCAATAAGGAAAGTATACCTTGGTTTTTGAAGAAAAACTAAGAAGGGAAGAGAAGTACAGATAGTTTTGAAAACTAGTAGT
The DNA here is from genome assembly GCF_002162155.2 of Triticum dicoccoides. Classification (NCBI taxonomy): domain Eukaryota; kingdom Viridiplantae; phylum Streptophyta; class Magnoliopsida; order Poales; family Poaceae; genus Triticum; species Triticum dicoccoides. The sequence continues at coordinate 231,729,279 of NC_041385.1, read as the reverse complement.
AGTTTTGGAAATAGTTTTACCCTAACTAACGACCATGCTAACTAAGGCTTCCTACAGTCAGGATGGCTCTGATACCAGCTCTGTTGGGACCCCGACTCATAAGTCGTGATCACTGAATGCACGTGTACAGTGATCCCAGAGATCAATGCTCACTGAACACACAGAAGCTGAATAACAAGAGTCTTACATCCGTACATACCGTTTTACAAAGGTTGGACCATTATGGTCAAGTCTTGAGTATATCATCGCAGCGGAAAATCTTCAATAACAACTTGGACCCATGCCATCTGCCTTAACCCTACAGGCATTCTGACTGGGAAGCGTCCAGCTCGCATGTTCGTCATCGAAGTATTCCTCATCATATCCTGTTCTTTCAAGCCTGGCCAATAAAATAACCAGTGGCAAGCCAATGAGTACTTTGAATGTACTCGCAAGCAACCCAAGAGTGATAACAAAATAATTATGCAAGGCTCTACTGCTTAATTGGCATTGTTGTGGAAAGCTAGTTTTTCTCATGTAAGTATGATTAACATTTATCAAGGACAGGAATGCGTCTGCAACAAGCATCAGGAGGTTACAGACATCAACATCGAGAAAGAGTTATGAACAACTCATGCTCAAGCTCATCGTGACTTCCTCACGAGTCACATCATCAATATCACCAAATGGTGTTGTTTGTCAGAAACATATGGACATAGTCTAAGCAGCACCGCCCAACTGTCCTTGACCGTGGACACGACTATTCGAATAGTTTTACACTCTGCAGAGGTTGCACACTGTACCCACAAGATCCGGGGAACTTCCGTGTCAGCCACGACCCGCGGTACCTCAAGTACCCGGGGTAAGCACCCGATCACTACCTTTCCGTAGACGACACTAACATGGAGTCCACTCGATTGGCAGTAACCCCCGTGCCCAACATTTCACATAACATTTTCGTGGAGCCTTGCTCCCATATTTATCACATACCACTGGCACGGGGTACCAACGGTGTGTCCGGTGCCCCATAAAAATGGTCATGGCCGCCCTACCTGGCATGACCCCGTCCCGAGAGAGCGCACCAACAACTCTCCCGTCACTAGTAATGCAGGCTCCTAGCTAGTATCGGTCTAGGTACTCAATAATGCCCTTTCCCATATAAGGGTAGAGTGGTTGCGCATATAAGGTTGGGACAGTCATCAAATCTTAAATCTAATCCGTCTCTGTAAACAACACTTTCATCAAGCCTCGATACACTACCTCTCCACCAAGTAGTGACCTAGTTCATCATCATCTCCCAGGGGCATTAGTGGCACCCACTGGGCTATTTGCAAGTATGTCAAACCACACTTGGTTTCTTTCCATGCATAACCCTGACCCACTTTGCGTAGCAACTACTTTAGCATCCTATCTACTCCCACCGGCATAACCCTCATAAGAAGGTAGGGTCATGCACAATGCAAGTATCAATGAGGAAGTAATAGAGGCAGCCAACCAACATGGTCTACCATCTCATCATGATTCCGATGCAACAATAATAAAGAGTTATATGTCATGCATAAAAAGGGTTTCATGGACATGGTCAAAGGGCTGCTTGCCTAGTTCATCAGAGTCTTGAAATCTTCTGGTCCTTCTCCAAGTACTCCGTCTACTTCGTCAACTATCATCGAAAGCAACCATAATAAGCAACACAACAAGGCAGGAAATAAAAGTGCTCTAAAAATATGAGTTGGACTTTTCTGGGATACCTCTGGTCATATGAGGGATGACCAAAGTGGTTTCATTAGGATTTGATCAATGGACATCTCTGAACATTTCAATATGATGGAATCAATAGGTTTATGGATTTGCAAGAAGTGTATAGAAATATATTTTTGGAAAATGGGCAAAGATACCCATTTAACAAAGGATGATTTTAGAAGCATTTAGGATTTTGTTTCACTGGGTTTGGAGTTCAAATGAATATTCTATGGATTTGCAAAGTTGACAAACATGAAGAAATGGCTCATTATTTTGCGGGGTACAGAAAGTATCAAGAAAAATGTTCATAAACTAGGTTATGAATTTAGATGCATCCAGGAATTGGAATCATGGCATTTGGAGCAAGTTTGAGCTCTCTGTGATTTTTCTAAAGTTCATCACAGAAAGAGGAAAAATAGGATTTGTAAATATTTGTGAAGAAAAGGTCTCTGGAAAAATGTGCATGTTGCACCACCAGGTAGATCATGATTTATAGAGTCACTAGAAATTTGAATCATCAAATTTGGAGTTAATTTGAATATTCTATGGATTTTTGAAGTTGACTGGAAAAAGAATAAGGAAAAGGCTATACCACTTATTTTGCGCGTTGGGCGAGGGATAGCTAACGGGCCGGTCCAGCTGTGTAGCCGCGCAGGAGAAGAGGCCACGTCGAAGGTGGCTTCGTGGGGGTACGCCTTCGCGCAGGAGAGGCGGATCCGGCCGAAGCCGTTTCCACTTAAATGGCGGGGCCCGCCCACCGGGTCGCTGATGAGCGGGGCCCGGTGCTCAGGCCGTCTCCTACCTCCCGCTTGAACAGAGCAGAGGTAGGGGAGGCGAGGCCGAGCGGGCGCCGGCGCTCTCCCGGGCGGCACGGGCCACCTCCGGCGGTGCCCGGCACACCGGCGGACTCAGCGCGCCGTGGCGCACGCATCCAGGTGCTTCACGCCCGCGGGGGAGCCCGAGAAGAGGAGGAGCTTCGGGTGTGGCGGACCGGCTGACGGCGGGGTTCGGCAAGGCGAGGAAGGCACGAGGATGAGGGGATGAAGTGCGGGGCGAGTCGGTGGTGGTGTTGAGGGGGCACTGGAGTGGCTAGGGAGAGAGGAGAGGCTCGAGATAGCCAGAATTTAGGCGGAGCCCGACGGCGGCTCTCCAGCCATGGAGGGAGCAGGAGGGCACGAGGGGAGATGTGGGTTGGTCCAAGGGATGCACGGGAAGGAGAGAGAGCCAAAGGAGCAGAGGGAGGGCTCGGGGGTGGCCTTATGTAGCCGACTCGTGGCTCACCGTGAACGTGGCGCACGGGTGGCCACGGCAACGGCTCGGTCGGCCAGGAGGGAGGGAGTGGGGTTGTCTATGGTGTTCGTGGGGGTGGAGTAGGGCGCCATGAAGAGAGAGAGGGAGCGGGGAGAGGTCAGAGGCGCGCGCGTGTGAGCCGCACCATTGGCGCGCTCGGGCGGCCTCTGTTTGCTAGCGCGGAGGCGCGGGGAGGAGGAGAGAGGAGGGGGCCGACTGTGTAGCGTGTTGCGGATGCTGAGGCACCTCGACTGGCGCGAGGGGGAGGCTCGAGGTAGTCGGGAGCGTCGTGTCAACGGTCGGGAGCACGCTGACGTGCTCCAGAGCGCGCAAATGGCCGGCACCCGCGGTTTTCTTCGCGTCCTCACGCGCCCACTTGCGTCTGGGGGCTCTGGGAGGGAGTAAACAAAGTGGAAATGGCATTGGATGCCTTGGGGAACCAGTAGAGGAGAGGTGGGGTCAAGAGAGAGAGGGAAAACTGCTGTCCTGGGAAGAAAAATGGAGTTCTCCCCCCTCCATCATTGCTTCCTTGGGCATGAAAGCGTCCAGGTACTAGAGGGGGACTAGGAGAGGTTGTGGTAAAAAGTAGAGGCCATGGAGAAGAGTGGAAGAGATAAAAAAATGGCATTTTGGTAAAGTGTCAGAAGGTGTTTGATAATGGTTTGGGCAAGAAAATTAATTCCACTTGCCATGAGAATTAACAGGATGGAATGGCACATAGAATTAGGGTGGTCCACCAAGTTTGAGCTCATTTGGGCAAAGTAGCCAATGTAACTTTGGTGAACCCTAAAAATCAGCAGAAATGGCTCTGCCAAGATTTAGTCATGCAAATCTATTCTCCTTGATGCACCACTTGGTTTAGTGTCATAATTTGAGGATTTGAACATGTCCACAAAAATTCAGATCAAAAGGACACACTTGGCAATGTAGAGTTGTCCAAATTTGGTTCTGGACAAGAATGGTTTTGGGGCACTTTGATCAAGTTAACTTGTTCTCCAACTTGTGCCATTTGGTCTAGATGAATAATTAGAACATTTGAGAATGTTCACAAGGTTTGATATTATTTGGGAATGTTTGGCAATGTAAAGTTGATCAAACTTCAAAATGGACAGAAATGGTTTTGAGGAGATTTCATGGGGTTATACTATTCTCCATGGCATGATACTTGTCAAGATCATCAAACATATCATATGTGACATGCTAGAATTTTCTTGGAATTTTTGAAGAATATTTCCTTTGTAAATATTTCAAAAGCTTGAAATATCCAGAAAGGGTTTTTGAGGGATTTGACAAATATTTTGAACATGACCATGTGCTGAAACTCTTATATATGGACAATATATGTCCACTGAGTTTCCCTAGATTTTTGTAAAATATTTTTGGAACAATAAAATAATTTTCCCCTATTAAAGACCATTTCTGGCCTTAAGAAAAAGCTTTTAAATAAAATAGAAAAATAACTTTTAAATTTATATTTTTGTGGTTTCTAGGTATCCTATATCTAATAGGAGTCAAATATAGTTTTGGAAAGATTTTTACTGCCCTTAATTAAGTACTTGCAGTGCAAACCTCAATTCAGGGGTTTTTGAAAAACTAATTTTAGAAAATACTTTTTGGCCAAATTATTTTTGTAAGAAAATACTATATTGCTTTATACACATGGCATGATCATTGGGCAGAAGTTTGGGGCAAGGAAATGAAGTATCGAAGTTGGAGGATTTATTTGATTTTTAGAGCACTTGCAAACAGCAGTCAGACATTCAATCAAAACAAAGACAAAACACTCAAAAGTTTTTGTCAAACCACATTTTGGCATTATTTATTGACTTAAGTGTTGTGCCATGAAAATCAGGGTGTGACATTAACGCAGCTAGTTCTCTGTCAAAGCCCTAAATAAATTTTTGCACTAATTAACCTAGATAATTAACCTAATTAAACTAGTTAACCTGACTAGTTCTCTGTCAAAGCCCTAACTAAATTTTTGCACTAACCTAGATAATTAACCTAATTAAACTAGTTAACCTAACTACTTCTCTGTTAAAGCCCTAACTAAATTTTTGCCCTAACCTAGATAATTAACCTAATTAAACTAGCTAACCTATGCATTAGAGAGAGAGGAGGGGTGGGGGCTTACAGAGGATGGCTCCGGTGGTGGCGACGGAGGCAGTGGTGGCGAGGGAGGCAGGGGCGTCTCCGGTGACGGCGAGGGAGGCAGTTGTGGCGAGGAAGGATCCGGTGGCGTCGACAGCGGCTTTGGTGGCGTTGACGAGGCCGCGCGGCTCTGTTGCATTGGGGGCGGCTCTGGTGGCGTCGACGGCGCACGGCTCTGGTGGCGTCGACGTCGGGAGGAGACGACGGCGAAGTGGGGCAACGGCGAATCGGGGAGACGGCGGCGCGCGGGGTGGGTTGAGGGATTTGGGGGAGAAGTGGTGGCCTGGGGGAAACAGTTTTTTGGTTAAGTCAAACTTAGCGGTAGCGCGTTTGGTAAAACGCGCTATAGCTAAGATACCTCTAGCGGTTTTGCAAAACACGCTGCTACTATAGCTATGTAATTTTCTTCCATTTTTAATTTCCTTTTCTGTTTCTATAGCGGGGGTCTAGGACACGCGCTGCAGCTACGTTAGCTATAGCGCCTCTTACAAACACACACTGTTGCTATACCTTCCTCCGTTTTTTCACTTTTTCCTTTATTTTGCTTTACATTTAATTTTTTTTCCTTTCTCCTTTTTCTATTTCTTTCATTTTCATTTACTTTTCTATTTGTTTTTCATCTTATTTTATTTCCGTTAGTAGTAGCGCTCTTCTTAGGAAACGCGCTGCTACTTATGACGTAGCGGTAGCGCATTTCCTCCAAGCCCGCTACTGCTATGTGTAGCCTATCATTCTAGCAATGGGAATATTAGTAGTAGCGCTTTTTCCACTACACGCGCCACTGCTAAAGTTGTATCTGTAGCGCGGTTTTCCTCCAATCGCTACTGCTATTTAGCACCAGCGCTCTTTTTTGACCCGCGCATTGCTAAATTTCTGTGTATAAGGTTTTCCCTAGTAGTGAATGGTGGAAGAACCCGACCAAATCTTCGGTTGTGCTCTCAGATTAGACTAGTTGTGCTAACTTAATTTTTTTATTGTGTACTCCCTCCGTTCCAAAATACTTGACTTCCATTTGTCCAAAAATGGATGTACCTATATACTAAAACATGTCTAGATACATATATATTTTGACAAATAGAAGGCATGTATTGTGCAACGGAGGGAGTAGAATGGATGCAAGTCTTTGTATTGGGAAGAAGAGTACATCCATATATTGATAGAGCGCAATTTAGTAGATGTTCTAGCACTTTTAGCTAGCATAGAGGCTAGAGATGAGACTAGTGCACTTGTTGTACTCCTACTAGAATAGAGGCTATACATGAGACTAGATGCGAGGAAGCAACGTCTACTTCTTTACACTCGAAGAAGTAAGAAGCACGCAAGATCGAGCCTCCGCAGATCAACAATGAATGCATCGAGAAGGCACTAATCCAACTTACAGGAGTAGTAAAATGTATTCTTGTGGTTCTTGTTTTCTTTGGTCTTGCTTGTCTAGCAAAATTATCGTTGGAGTTCATGCAAAACGGAGGTACGTTTGGGGTCGTGCGTTGGAGTTGGCCTTACAAGTGGGACCACAGTTGAGGAAACCGACTATCGGTAAACCCCCACCTCGCCCTCCGCGCGATGGCTGAAGTTAGAGAAACGACGAGGTTGAAGATATTGCTCTAGCATGGGCTCCAAGAAATAATATGGTGTCAGATGGATGTCGTGGTGGTGGCGTGTGCTGTACTCCTGGACGTGAATGCTTGTTCTGGCCCATGCCACCCTACTACTCCTAGTACTTACTATATACTACTAGTCTCGAGGATTCGAGGTGCTGGTTACGTACAGCGAACACATATTAACATATGGCTACAGTAAAAACACCCGCCCGACGCACGAAGCATGTGAAGCTAGTACAAATAGTGTACTACTATTGTTGATTGGCCTCATCCGATAACCTGTTGCAATGCACGTACAATTATGTATTCGGAAAATACTTTTTTGCCTCATCGCACCACTCACTTAGAGAAGCGACTTGAAAGCCATTCATAGTAAGTTTATCACAGGCATATCATTTTATTACATACAACAGGTCATCAACCCACATCGACAACGAGGATACATTATAAATACTAAAGTTTTCACCACACAACAAATAACAAGCAATGAAATGAACTTCAACTCAACCATTCCTCGGCATTGGAAATGCTTGCTTTGAACCACAAGTGATTCTATTGGACGGGCCATCCATTGTCGATCTGGAGACCAACGCAGAACTGATTATCCAGGCTGAAGCGGCCTACTATACCAGTACCAGGGTAGGGAACCACCCAAATGTCCGAGGTATAGACACAGTTGCTTCTCATAAATGGTAGTAACGTTGTGTCAACAGCAGTTGGATCACCTTTCACCATCATTGGATAGTTTTGTCCAAGGAAGAGCGAGTTTTCTCCAAGACTATCAATTCTGTACGAGGGAGAAGGAGTTGGCGCTAGAACACTATTATCCATCCCGAATACCATGCAACGGGTGTTGGAATAGGTCCAGAGAGTGCGACCATGGGAGACTACACCTGCTTCCTTTGTAGTAACATCATCAGTGGGCTGTATACACACAAGAAGAGGTGATCCATCGGAATTAGTTGCCAGGCGCCACAAAGTATATGGGCGCTGCTCGTCCTCATGCTCGTGATCATCACCATCGTCATCTCCCCCTTGGTTATAAAAATTTTCAAGTATAGGTGGTGGAATGTTCACAGGACCTTGGAAACACAAGAAGAAGGTTAATTAGTAAAGGGAAACTTGCTAACCCGCATGCATGTGGATGAAACAATTATAATTACGGTGGAAGACAAATGTACCGAAATCATAAGTATTCCATGCAAAAACAGTGCCACGAGTGGTGGCAGCAAACACAAGGCCCTCATATTGAATTGCATCACAGTACTCATCCGTGTACAGAAACTGATTTTTGAGCAATATACATCTAGTCAAACCACGAAGGATGGCAACAAGCTTGTCGAAGATAGCAACAACTTCACAGTTGTTGTAATTCCAAGAGCGGTTGGGAACTCGACAAATTGCTATCTTCCATAGAAGACAGTCACCATGATCGTATTTGAACGTGCATACAATACCGGTGTGCTCAACCTCTGGGCAGTATGCTGAGATTTTTGGAAGTGGAACCCGGTCACGAGTGTACACATTCACAAGTTCCCACTCATAGTTGGACCCAATGTAAGTAGCCCAATCTCCATTTGCGCCTGCCCAAGCCTTACCCTCAAGCGATGGCATCTTAACATCATACATATCATTATCAAGCGGCATCAACTTGCACAGGGCGAGGCCTCCGTCGTCCAGGCGCCAGTCATCAGGGTCACGGCGAAGAAGATAGGGGAGATCAAACCGCTCCTTGACTCTTGGGTTCCTTGTAATGATGTTATTAGTTGAGTCGAGAATGGGCTTCAACGAACCTGCCATGCTAGCCAAGGTGATGACGTCGCACCGATCAATGAGTTCCTCCACCATGTCATCTTTCAGATCGAGGCAAGAATAACGGGGTCGTTTCCGGCCTGTTCCCTCCATGGAGAAGACGATCGAACAATGGCAGAAGAAAGGGTGAATGGCTGAAGGAAAATGGAGGAGGGAGAGGAAGAGCGTGCGATAGCAGTTCCAAATCGAGAGGGAAAGACGAAGAGTCGGTGGACGGTTGCCAGTTTGCCACGATTCACGAAGAGGCTCCCCGGCCTACACGTCCGTTCGGAAATACTACTACTCGTCGTCGTCTCACTGATATGTTTGAACGGGACCACATGTCAACGAAACATGGTGTGTAATTTCTCGTGCAAAATGCGATCCGGCCTCGTTGGCCCGAGGTGCCGCATTAGTTATCGACCTTTATTTTTTTAATGGTGTCCCGTTCAGTTTTGAAGCACGACTAACTGGTACTATACACAGAGAAAATATAAACTACTCTACCACTACTCCACCTCCAGTACTAGTAGTATAAAAAGGATATATAGGCTGGAGCTTCAGCGCTTTCTTGCTAAGGGCTACCCACTTGCTTCTCGCACTACCACCCTCTCTCCAGATCTAAAAAAGACGACCTCTCTCTCCCTCCTCACTGGTGGTCATAGATCCGCCGGGGAAGAAAAGGACGTGCAGTGTTGACGCACTCGTCGTCGGTGAGCGAGGTCACACACTGACGACAAGGCCGTCCTCTCAGACCTAGCTCCCACGTAGGATGGCCTCTGTCCCCAAGCTCGCTGCCGTAGTGTGTGCGGAGGATGATGACCACGAGCGAAGCCACTTCCCGCCGACCCGCAGGTATGCTACCTCTTTTCGAACCATACCCTTGTTCTATTGCCCCATCTGCCACGTCGTTGCATGTGGATCTTTTTCCACTCCACCATCTTCCCAATTTGCTATCCTATGCTCTGCTGGCCACGCAGACGAAAACCATAATTTGCACTATTAGAGGAAACCCTACTTCATGCAGACTAATCATGTCTGGGTTGAATAAGGAAAGGAAGGGAGGTTGTACTGTCCAAGAGAGTAGGCATCGAACCCGCATCTAGGTTGAAAAGGGGAAAATCAGTAGCTAAGGAACAAGTCTCGTGTCTCTTGGTTGAAGAAGGGTAGAAAGGCATGGCAACGCAATAGAGAATGACCAGGTCGATCGGTTTGTTGTCCTCACATAGGAAAAAGGTGGCTAAAGAGAACAAAAATGGGACATAATCCACATATGCTGCTTGGATATTTGTTGCTCTGGGCAAGCATACCTCCCTCACCACTCTGCGTCCATGGAGGTACATCGTACTGGTGCGCCCACAGTCCGAATGGGCCTCCCATGCTCTTATTGCCACTTTTTTTCTGTTAGTATAACGCCAGCAGTCAAGTCAAGCAATGCTACTGCTAAAGTGATGCCACATTTAACTAATGTCGCTCTCAGTCTAATGCCACCGATAAATTTAAGCAATGTCGTTTAATGTCACTAGATTATTTCAGGGTTAGCTGCTGATTGTGGATGTATTAAAGATTTTTCAGCTAAGGCATTCTATGCTGTTGCATAGCCAGTATACCAACGATGAAACTTGTTACTACCTTCAGATTTTTGCACTGTTAATGCTTATAGATTCCATACCTCACTTTCATGAGATAAGTTAATTTTTTGTATAGTGTCACCAAAATGCCAAGGAGCTGATGTCATTTTATTTTGGTTAAACTGCACAAACAATTATGAAGACAAGAGGAAAGGTCAAGAGTGGGTACCTCCTCCTCCGGCTGTTCCCTTGATTCGTTCGATCAAGTTTTTATGTTTGATCGATTATCAAGATTGGGACAACAATTTTTAAGGTCCCCCGGGTTTGAAATGATATTTACCTTCGAGGTACATGGTTTGCAATTTTTTTATACTGTCATTAGTTGATAATGCTAGTTACCTTCAGACTTTTGTATTTGGTTTAATGCTCATGCACAGCTAGTATACCAATGCTGAAACTTGTTACCTTTGCATTTTGTATTGTTAATTATTATAGAAACCTTTCAGTGCTAGAGTTTATTGAAATCTGTTCAGTAAAACCATTGTACCGTACCCTGTAATAAACTACCTACTCTAATGTTACACTAGCCACTGGATTAGTGTATATTTGTAGTATTCGAATGGTGTTGCATTAGCGTATGGACATAAATAAAGTGTGGCAAGCTTTCCCAGATATGTGCTCAAGAAAACTACTACCTGTTTTTCTAAATACTGGACATTTGGGTACTTTAAATTGAACCGCGAAAACGTCTTATATTAAGGAACATAGGGTGTAGAGTTCACTCAAATTATCCCGGTAAAGCTAGTCACACCTTTGTTAAAATTAATGTTCATTATGTTATCGGAGGAGGTTTGTATGTTTGTCTCTAATGCCTGTCGACTACATACCTGACATCATGATGTAATGTTAAGTCATTTCCTTTTGTACAGTGTCACTGAATTGTCAAGGCGGTGATGGCATTTTATTTTAGTAGAACTGCACAAAATTTGCTTAAAAGAAGAGGAAAGGTCAGGAATGGCTCAGTTTTTCAGAAAAAAAAACTATGTATCCCTTCCTGACATCAGCCGTTGTTGCTTTATTTATTCCTTCAAACAGGTGGTTAGAAACAGTCTTGCTACCATTTCCCATTAAGAAATTGGAATTCTTATATTTGTGAGTCTATGCTTCAACTAGTGCCACTTTTATAGTAATCACACTTTCAATATCTATGCAAACAGGGATGCTCGATTTTAGTGGAACTGCACAAAAAGTCCAACTGGTTCAACATTAGGAGCATGTTTTTTCCAAACCTTTATATCCAATTGGTGGCACTATGAGCTGTTCATTACGAAGGTACATGGTTTGCTACTATCTTGCTACTCTTTTTGTACTGTCATTAGATAGTAATACTAGTGGTTTGCATGTGAATTTATTGGCAGGGTGGACCTACATTGGAGGTGCATGACAGGATTCAATGATTGGATGCTCAATTTCGGTTGTATCGATTTCACCTCTTCCATCACTGAGAACATGGATATCCTTGGTCTGATGAAGAATAGGCACTATATTTCTGCTCTTAACCAGCAAATCAATTCAGTATGAAATTGTCCAGGGCAAAACATAACTGTATCAGATTGTCGAGTGCAGAACATGACAGATGCTAAGCGGAAGAGACATGTTTAAACCAAAAATGCATGGTGTGGTCTATGTCTACTAGCTGCTTGATATTTGTGCAGACAGAGATGTCTGCCCGTTGCTATTTGGCAAACAAACAAAGTGTCCGCAATTTTGGTTGAACTGCACAAGAGAATAGTATAGTCACTGCATGCAGTGCCATTTGAAAAAAGACACAGAAAGATTGGATAGTCACTTCATGGACTACAGAAAAGTAGTACTGTACTATTTATTGGCCTACACTAGGTGCTTCATTGCTTTGGTCTGATTATACAATGGCCATCATTTTGCCTAAGTTAAAGTTTGTATTCCAAAAATAGTCTCGCGGTGTGATCGAGAGAAGACGAAATCATATTGCAGTGGATGTTCCTCCATCATGTGTGGTTCATTCTCATGGTTCTAGCTGTTGGTGAAACCACTTATGTTTGCAAGAGGAATTGTAGACTTCACAAACAAATTTGTCTTCCAGTCTGTACTGAATGTTGGCCAAGAGAAGCATCCAGGTTAGTAGGAAGAACAGATGTTTTTTTCTAGATCTTTGCTTTTGGAGCTACATATTTGTATATGATCTGTGAACCATTGAGATGCATTAACATGTTTATCTTATGTATGGGAATCGTACTAGTTAGTTTTAGTTGCAACGCAAGATCCGAAGTGGCTGATCTTTTCTTTTGGAGCTACATATTTGTATATGATCTGTGAATCATTGAGATGCATTAACAGTTACTTATTTCTGTTCGCTCAGTGTTTACAAGTTACTGATCGATCACTAGCTAGCCTACAAATGCGCTCCTAGCAGTTTTATTTGCGACGCAAGATGCAAAGTGGCAGTTTTTTGAATAAAAATGCCTACCTCTGAAGAAACTGACAAGCTACACTATCGATCCTACACGGATAAATAGCGGATCATGCATGTACTACCTCCTTTTCGGTTTGCAGGGCTCAATTCAAGAAATGACCTACTCGATCCTACACGAATAAATAGCGGATCACGCATGTACTAGTACCTCCTTTCTGGTTTGCAGGGCTTAAGGCTGGTCATAGTGGGGAGTAACTTAAACTAGTAACATGCATATGTTACTAGTCTATGTTACTACCTTTATAGTGCATAGTATCATAGATTAGTATCGTAGGTGGTCTCATTTATTGCCATGCATGACACATAGTAGCATCACATTTATTATGTTATGGTATCTATCTATGTTACTATAACCATCTCTCTCTTCTTTAATTGTCTGCCACATAAGCATGTTTGCGAGTCCCAAGTGCATGATACTACTTATGTTACCCCCACTATGGCCAGCCTAATTCAAACCTCTCATCAACCAAGGTACTCCCTCCGTCCGGGTCTATTAGCCCCGTGAGCAAAGCAGCAAGACCAAGGCATGGCAATAATTAATGGCATGCAGAAGTTTAAGCCTAATTAAATCCAGCGATTTAAGTGGCTGCATGCGTGCCCTCGGCTGCGACTCGTTGCATGCTGCTCCGCATACTGGCTGCGAGCGATTCTGAGTGCCTGCATGCAGCCGGCCGTAATTAAGGCAGCTAACTGATGCGAAAAAAGATGCGCTTTAATTGTTGCAGGCTTTTTAAATCCGTGGAATCATTATTGACAAGGAGGGAGATGATTCGAGTGCACTCGTTTGACCGCCATGCTGGCGTGCGACCCAGATGGGAGGGGACGGCACAGTCATAATTTCAGTTTCTCTAGTTTTCCACGGCAACTAGCGCGCTAAGCCATTATGGATTGAATTCCGATGACCGTCGCGCTACCTATAAGTACTGTTTCCCGGCCTTCTCCGGTGGCACTGTGACCCAACTCGCCATATCCTCATAAGCCCCCACCGGCCCGACGTTGCTCGCCATGTCCGCCATGCCCCCGCCCGTCCGTGGTAGGCGACGCCGGAGGCGGTCACCGCCGGAACTAGTGTTCGGTTTTTCACCCGAAGGCAGACGAAGGGAGGAGGCATTCTATCTGTCTTTAGATGGCAATGCGGAGATCGAGGAGTTGTTGGAGCGCGACCGCCTGGCGGAGGAGAAGGAGTTGTTGGAGCGCGACCGCCTGGCGGAGGAGCAGCGTATCACCGATTTGCGCCGCCAGCGGGACATGGAGCAGCAGCGCACCGATGCTCTGAGTCGCGAGCAGAGCGCCCGCAACTGGGCCGACTACGTGGAGGCCGGCGCCCGGCAAATAGCCGTGGAGGCTGTCGGGCAGGCACACGTTCGCGACGCTGATTTTACTACCAGCTCGTCAAGTGGGTTTCCCGATTGGAAGCCGAAGCTTCGGTGGACCACGCCGGCATGGAAAGGGTGAATGCGCGCGAGCAACGCGCCCTATCGCACCTCTTGCAAGTCCGAGGCAAGGCGCAGGACGCCGGTGCCGGCGTTTAGCGTGTACCACAGATGGCGGTCGGCATCGTCTAGTTAGCTAAGAGTAGGTTAGTACTTGTACGCTACTAGAGTATTAGTGGGAGTAGATAGTTAACTTGGCTATGATGGTTGTCAACGTGGAAGTTCAGTACTCTATATGTGGATCAGACCTGTTACTTTGCTCTGAATGTTGAACTTTCCGTTTGAACATATGGAATGGGCTATTATTTTTTTAAATGGGTTGTATTTGTCCTCCACGGGTTTAGAGGCTGACTTGTGGGCCTACCAAGTTGACGCGTACACAATCAGGAGATGATTATACGTGGAGAGGATGACAGCAGGGACCCGCCAAGGTCATGGCAGTACGCAAGCAAGTGCCTCCTTATTTCAGGCAAATAAAGAAAATGGCTCCTCCTAGTGGATTTCTGACATGTGGGTCCCATGCCATTATCAACGTAGTCAATAAACAAGAGAATTGCACAACGAGCGGCTGACACCAGGGACCCAGCAGCTCGCCTAGTTATTTTTGTTTTGGGTTAATTTGATAAATGCCACTCCAAATTTGGTGTATCAGAGAAATGCCACTACAATTTCCAAACCTTAAAAAATAACATTTCATGCCATTTCTAGTGGCATTTTTCGAAGTCTTGAGTGGCGTTTTTCAAAGTTTGCAAACTGCGGTGGCATTTTTCAAAGTTTGCAAAAATTGCAGTAGCATTTTTCAAAGTTTGGAAATTGCAGTGGCATTTTATGAATCGCCATAATTGGAGTGGCATTTATCTAATTTGTTTTTGAGACGGAAGCAGGGTGTCAACTGGGCTGTGCGGGACACTCTGGCCTGTCTAGACAGCCTTTTCTTTTATGTTTACCACAGACCAGCCCAGAAGTTTTTTTCTTTCTAAAAATAGCTAGCCCAGTTTTTTTGTGATTTGTCAAGTAAGTTGCTTTATGAGGCCTGTTGGGCTGCAAATCTTTCAAGACGAGGAGAGCTTGATTCGACTGGCCGAGAAAATGGCCTATCAATAATGAGAAATGGGATGTACATTTTTAAAACACATCAAACCGGCAATTTGTTTCAAATATCCTTTTTTTCATTTCGAGATTTTAAATTGCATTGATTTTTATGTGTGGACAATTTATTGGATTTTATATTGATATACATTTATTTTTAAAATCAGTCTGACTCGAAATTTCGGGATTAAAAACAGTTCAGACCGCACCGACATATGCAAAATTTCGTATAATTTTTTAACCGTGGCCACAATATGGGCTTTAATGCTAACAAAAAGAATATGGGCTCCAAAAAAAGTAAGAATTAGCAAATGGGTTGTAAATTATTTGAAATAATGGCAGATGGCCTGTATGCTGTTTTCCACATATTTGAGGCTTTCCACAGATGGCCTGTATACTGTTGGGTGTCCATCCAACGGCCGTCGTGCTTCTTCAATCTCTTCTCTTCCTGCTCCAGCCGCTCAAACAAGCGCCGGCGGGACTGTCTGCTCCCTCCTCCCCGCGGCCGGCTATACAGCCGCGCAGGCCTCACCGCCCCACCGTACTCCCATCGCTGGCCTAGCCATCCCTCTACTCACCCACAGTGCCACACCTACTGTTATTCTCCGGCGACGGCAGACGAACCAGTAAACCCTCGTACAGTCGTACTCCCCTCCACGTGGGAAACAATTGCCGGGTCTTCCCTGCCTCCGTGTCGTTCCCTTCCTAGGACTCGCTGTCATCCACCGCCCTAGTGCTCTCGGCGTGGCGTGGTCAATGTGGTCAACGACCGACATGCATCTGAAGTGGACTGTACGTGGAGAGGCTGACAGCTGGGTCCACGGCCGCACGCAAGGAAATGCCTCCTTATTACGCGCAAAATAATGATTCCTCCACCTGACATCTGGGACCCACCGAAAGGGCCTCTGTATTTTGTGAAAAAACATTACCGCCGCTGACAGCTCGGACCCACCAGCTGTATCTTCGCACGCAAGGAAGTGCCTCCTTATTATGCACAAAAAAATGAATACTCCCCCTACTAGCTGGGACCGAGTGTGGTGGGCCTACTAAGTTGATGGGGACGAAGGGCTTTGTCAACTTAGTCAATATGCACGATTCTAGCTCGACTGACCGTACGATGTCCATCCAACGGCCGTAGTGCTTCTTCAACCTCTGGTCTTCTTGCTCCAGCCGCCCAAAGCAGCGCCGGTCGTGCCGCCTGCTCCTGCCTCCCGTGGCCGGCTGTGCTGCCGCGGAGGCGTCACCGCCTCCATACTACTCCCACCACTGGCCAGGCCATCCCTCCACTCCACTCACCCACACCCCCTGTTATTCTGCAGCGACGGCAGCGCAGCCGAACCAGTGAACCCTCGTACTCCTCTCCGCGTGGGCATCCACTGCCGCATCTTCCCCGGCTCCGTGTGGTCCCCTTCCTAGGCCTCACCGTCGTCCACCTCTGTGGTGCTCTCGGCGTGGCGTGGTCAATGTGGTCAACGACTGAATTCCATCGGAAGAATACTGTACGTGGAGAGGCTGACAGCTGGGTCCACGGTAGCCGCAAGGAAGTGCCTCCTTATTACGCGGAAAATAATTATTCCTCCACCTGACAGCAGGGACCCATCGGACGGGCCACTAGTATTTTGCGAAAAAAGGTTTGCCCCTGACTATTGGGACCCACCGGACGGGCCACCGTATTTCACGAAAAAAATGTTCCCCCTGCTGTCAGCTCGGACCCACCAGAAGTGCCTCCTTATTACGCACAAAAAATGAATACCCCCCTGCTAGCTGGGACCCACCTTGGTGGGAGGCTGACTTGTGGGCCTACTAAGTTGACGGGGACGGAGGGCTTTGTCAACTTAGTCAATATAAATGATTCTATCTCCAGTCCATCCAACGGTCGTAGTGCTTCTTCAACCTCTGGTCTTCTTGCTCCAGCCGCCCAAAGCAGCGCCGGTCGTGCCGCATGCTCCTGCCTCCCATGGCCGGCTCTGCTGCCGCGGAGGCCTCACCGTCCCCTACTATTCCCACCGCTAGCCAGGCCCTGCGGCGACGGCAGCCTCACACCACAGCCGAACTAGTGAACCCTCGTACTTCTCTCCGCGCGGGCTTCCACTGCCGCGTCTTCCCCGGCTACCTGTCATCCCGTTCCTAGGCCTCGCCATTGTCCACCGCCCTGGTGCTCTTGGTGTGTCGTGGTCAACATGGTCAAGGAATGACTTCCATCGGACGTGGATTGTACATGGAGAGGCTGACAGCTCGGTCCACGGCCGCAGCAAGGAAGTGCCTCCTTATTAGGCGGAAAATAATGATTCCTCCACCTGACAGCTGGGACCCACCAGACGGGCCACTGTATTTCGCGAAAAAACGTTTCCCCCTGAATGCTGGGACCCACCAGCTACATCTTCGTACGCAAGGAAGTTCATCTGGGCAAAAAACGATTCGCCCCCCTGACTGCTGGGACCCACCAGCTACATATTTCCACGCAAGGAAGTGCGTCCGGGCAAAAAAACGATTCGCCCCCCTGACTGCTGGGACCCACCAGCTACGTCTTCGCACGCAAGGAAGTGCATCCGGGAAAAAAACGATTCGTGCCCCTGACTGCTGGGACCCTCCAGCTACATTTTTGCACGCAAGGAAGTGCCTGATAGTCGGGACCCACCTGGTCAAAGCGTACGTAGCATTGTCATTCTGGTCGCGAACATGTACGTACATATATACTGGTCGATGTAGAGGCGCGCATGTGTTGATGTAGAGGCACGCACGTGTCGTAGTAGAGGCGCGTACGTGTCGTAGTAGAGGCGCGCATGTAGCATGTACACGTATGTACAGTGGCCAATGTGCAAGAAAGAAAATATGGCTATGTATGTGTACATACGGGCGGGGTCTCGAACGCCTACTCGCACATACGTACGGCCAGGGCTCGTGTACATGGCTGGGTCGGAACGAAGAAACAGCGTCGTCGTCGTGTTCATGGGGAGCCAACCGGCTGGGTCGGAACAGAATGAGTGGTCATGTTCATCGAGAGGGCTTGGACAGACCAGGAGATGGAAACGAGGCCTCGCGTACCGCAGAACGAAGGAAACGGCCTTGTGTTCGACCGACCACGTTCGAAACGGGGGTCCTGTTGGTCGGGAGGGGTCTGGCGTACCGCAAAAGGGAGAAAACAGACCTCCTACGGTCGAAATGGGGGTCCTGTTGATCGGGAGGGGTGTGGCGTACCACAAAACGGAGGAAATGGACTTGTGTTGGAGTGCTACAGTCGAAACGGGGGTCCTGTTGATCGGGAGGGGTGCGGCGTACCGCAAAACGGACAAAACGGACTTGTAGTGGAGTGCTACGGTCGAAACGGGGGTCC
>NC_041385.1:231586332-231710367 GCF_002162155.2 Triticum dicoccoides | reverse complement strand
ACACCACGGGGTCCTGTTCATCCAGAGGCAACACCACCGCTCACTGCTCATCCAACCCCCCCCCCCGCAACGCTCACTGTTCATCCAATCGATCGGCTTCAATTAGCAGCAGTAGCGAAGGAATCGCTCGACCGGGTTTAGTTAACAGCCATCGATCGATCCCTCGGGTTCAGTAACGCATAGCCTGCAGTGCAATCGCTCGGGTTCAGTTAGAGCCCAACGCCTCGCTCGGGTTCAGTTAGAGCCAACGCCTCACACACACACGCGTACGTGTATGAGATAAACGCACATCGCTCGGCCCCCGACCTCCCACCGTAACCGGGAACTCCCCAAAATTTTCCTCGCCCTCGCTTCTACCACGGTTTTTTTCCGTCATGGACGGCCCAAAGAATGTCATGGAGCTGCGTCTCCGGCCCGCCCAGGACGAAAAGCCCATTTTCTGTCATGATTTTTTGTCATAGAAGTAGGAGCCCACCACATCTATGATGATACCGGGTTTTGTCACAATTATCGTCATAGAAGTGTCATATGTATGACAAAAAAAATTCGTTCGGCCCAAAATGTTACGGATGTGTCTTTTTTTTATAGTGATTATGCCTACCTTAAACACAAGATGCCCGGTCCACGCGGCATCATAACAGTTAATGGCAAGGCCGAATGCTCCCCCCGCGCCGAAGAATGCACCGCCGCCTTAACAATAGAAGCAACGAGTGGCATCTTTCAGTCGAACCTCGAGTCGACGGCCAAGCTCCCAGACACCGTCAAGGGAGTCAGAACTACTTCGCGGCGGGACAGCCTGGCTCATTAGGAGCTCAATGAAAATACCCCGGCATTAAACGGAGGCAAAATTAGATAGGCCACACAATGCGGCTTAACCGCTCCGTGGCACACAAACGTTTTTTTGCATTTTTTCCTTGCAGGTCCACTTTTGTGCAGGCCAGGACCGGTGACATGGAGACCAGACCCATGAATGGATGAATATACCAAGAAGTGAAACATCCCAAATGCGTAACGGAATCCTTAGATATTCCCCTTGATGATCATCCGATTATTACCCGGATCCGCACATGGCTTCCCTCCCCTGGTCACAGCAGGTTCTGAAGTCATAATTTCCTTTTATCACACCATTTGTACTCATACGCATCGACATATTATCCAAATTGCAATATGTGGCTTTATATGACGCTTACTTACTGCTCCTTTTTATTGAAATCATTTATCAAATGGCATCCGTACATTACAATATGCCTTAATATGCAAGGGACCTTGTTGTACCCATATTACGGCAATAAAACTCTGAACACCCTCACGGTTGTTTGGCACCCCGAACTTATAACATTATATGCATCGGCTCTGAATCATGTCTTGGGTCAATAGTTGGGTTTGCCCGGCTCCCGTGTTTTGCTACCTTATGTTCCCCCTCTATCGGCTAAGGTCGCACCGGGAGAACTACTGCGATTGTGTCCCGGTTCTTCCGGACGAGCGCCTCGGTAGAGAAAGCAGAAAACTGACTGTCATGATACGGCAAGAGCTGGTCAGCTGTTGGAGAGGTTGCAAAATCTTTAAGGATTTCTTCCGCATTATGCGATAACTAATGCAACGTGCGATGGATCGGCTTTTCTTCCGATCAGGTGCTTATAGAGCCCCTTGTGCGGTCTTCCGAACACCAGGGGCTGCGCCTACCTTACTTTTGTCAAACTCCTATGGCTAAGTGAGAGTGATAAAGCCTTATAGTCTGATTGCCTGGTTCGTTGCGCTAAACACCTCCTTCAAGGACCCAAAACTGGGGTAAAGAGTGCTCAGGTTTATCCCGAACACCCCCGTACTTCCTACGTGGGGGCAGAAGCCGGCGATTGGCCAACTCTCAGGATTAATATATATAAAACGGCCGCATAGGGGGAAAAACTTTCAAAAAAAACATGCAATAAATAATAGAAATGACCTTGTTCAGCATTACATAGGACAACATGGCCGTATTCATGGGAATATAATGTCCTTGGTGCATTGCTCCGCCACAAGGCGGGATCCTTTCAGGACACCATCATAGTATAACTCGGGCTTGCGGTGCTCCTTCCCCTCCGGTGGTCCTTCGGTCATCAGCTTTTCAGCATCCATCTTCGCCCAGTGCACCTTCGCGCGGGCGAAGGCCATTCGCGCACCCTCCATACAGACCGACCGCTGGATGACTTCAAGTCGATGGCAGGCACTCACAAGCTGCTTCATGAGCCTGAAGTAGCTGCTTGGAATCGGCTCGGTGGGCCATAGACTGATAATCAAATCCTTCATGGCTAGTTCGGCCGCCTTATGCAGTTCGATCAGTTGTTTCAGGTGATCTGCAAAAGGCACTGGATACACTGGCGCCAGATACTGCGACCAGAAGAGCTTCTCCGCAGTGCTCCTTTCTTCAGTTCGATAGAATTGTGCGGCATCAGATATGCTGCGTGGCAGCTCTGCAAATACCCCTGGAGAAATCCGAACTCAAATTAGTAAAACGTGATTTTCTCCCTTCAAATACCTGCTTCGCATAGAAAAAGCCTCACCCGCCGCAATCTTCCTCGCCTCCTGAATTTTCTGCAGGGTGCCTTGGGCTTCCCCCCGGGCATCGTGGGCGGCTTGATGAGCCTTGGTGAGTTCGGAATCTTTCTCTGTCAAAGTCTGCTCCAAGGTCTCGCATTCACAGCTTCTTGGAGCTCTTGCTTAGCTTCAATAACGCTGGCCTCGTGCTTCTCACGAAGAGCTTGCTCTGCGGCCGCCTTTTTCTCGGCCTCTGCCACAGCCTTCTTAAGAGCCTCGACTTCGATCATCGCCCCTAGAGCACATTATGAACATATTTTTATCATACTAAATTATCCATTCATGCTGAATGCGAGCAAGGTGTTTTGAATACCTTGGTTATCCTCCACCTGCTTCTTCACGCGGCCGAGTTCTTCTTCGGCCCGCTCCAGACCCTGCTTCAGTCCGGAGACTTCTGCAGTATGAGAGGCGGCAGTCGCTACAGACACCTGCTTATAAAAAAAGAGAGGGCGAGATGCCATAAAGTAAGTCTCCTACGAACATATATTTGATCCTCTATCCAGTTCTTTCACCGAACAGTGTATGGGGGGCTACTACCTATACTATGACACTCTTCGAAATCTCACAAAGCATACCTCAAAGCCCGTTATAAGGCTGATGCAGGCTTCATTCAGTCCACTCTCAGCAGACTGAATTTTTTCAATCACCGCACACATAAGGGCACGGTGTTCTTCAATGATGGAGGCGCTCTTCAGCAGCGCCGATAAAGTATCCGGCACCTCTGGTTGGACAGAGGTTGCCGGTGGAACACGCGCACCCCCCTCCAACCAAGGGAGGCTGCCTGCCTAATTCAGGAGCCATATCAGTCTCCGGAACTGTGTCCAGCTGGGGACCGCACTCGAGATAGCCCCCGCTGTCGACGTCCATGGGAGCCTTTTCTCCCGTGTGTCCGGCCCCTGAAGTTCGACCTCCTGGCGCCGCCTTGACGATCTTCCCCCCCCCCCTCCTTGGCCTGGGTCCCTCTGGGATGATACCTCGGTGTCGTTCACGTGTTTTGGGGAAGGGGCCCTCGGGGGAGTCCCGCTGTCCATAGCATCCGAGCCCAATAAATCCTCCGAGGAGGATTGTTCGGTGCGGGACCTCGCCGGACTGCAAAAATGGTATGGCTCAATGATTAAAACATCATGCCACAGTGAGCCTGGATGCGCAAGTGTGATCGGATTTATACTCACGAGTTCACCAGGGGCTGGGCCCTGGGATCCCACTCTGGGCTACTGTCGGCAGCGGCAGTGGACTCCTCCAGAAGGGGAGTTTTTACCTTCTTAGGCGACTCGGCCTCCATGGATGTGGAGGCCGTCCTTTTCTTTCTTCCTCTCACTGGGGATTGGTTTTTTCCCCTCTTCCTCATCCTCTCTGGAGTAAGAGCGGGCATCAGAGTCTTTGGATACTACGTCTGAAGTACTGCAGGGACGAAGGCCGCCCCTGGTCTCTTTGGCCTCCTTCTCGGCCTTCTTCTTCGGCGCCTTGTAAGGCGCCGGGACTAGCATCTTCGTCAGAAGTGGGCCGACCGGTTCTTCTGGCAGTGGGGTCGGACAGTAGATCCGCCCCGCCTTCTTCGTCCAGCCCTAGGAGAGTTGTGGAAAATACATTAAGCATTTCCCTCGGGTTATGCAAATAAAATGTATGACTTGCCAACATACAATGACTTACCAAACTTGCAAGACGGGACAGTTGGTACCCGCGGTCCTCGGCTGAGTCCGGCCATGATTTGCTGGACTTAAAGAGCACCTTCTAGATATCCTTGTGCGAGGAGCCAAAGAACCCTAGCAGGGTCTGGTGCTTGGCCGCCCACAAATTGCAGGCCCTGTGTTGGCAAGGAAGAATCCGGCGAACTAACATCACCTGGACTACATTGACAAGTTTGATATTTTTGTCTTCCATATCCTTGACGCGCGTCTGGAGCGCCGACAGCTCGTCGGGCGAAGACCAGTTCAAGCCCTTCTTGGGCCAGTATGTAAGACGCAAGGGAGCTCCGGATCGGAATTCGGGAGCTGCGGCCCATTTCCCGCCGCGCGGCTTAGTGACATAGAACCACCGCTGCTGCCATTCTTTGACGGAGTCATTGAAAGTACCTGATGGCCATGTGACATTGGGCATCTTTCTCACCATGGCGCCCCCGCACTCAGCGTGCTTGCCGCTCACTACCTTGGGCTTCACATTAAAAAAATTCAGCCATAAGCCGAAGTGCGGCGAGATGCGGAGAAAGGCCTTGCACACGACGATGAATGTCGAGATATTGAGGAAGGAATTTGGGGATAGATCATGAAAATCGATCCCGTAGTAATACATGATGCCGCAAACGAATGGGTGGAGGGGAAACCCTAGCCCGCGGACAAAGTGAGGGAGGAATACAACCCTCTCACGGGGTTCCGGGGTTGGGACAATCTGTCCCACCGTCGGGAGACGATGGCTGATTTTCTTGGCCAGATACTCGGCCTCCCGAAGCTTTTTGATATCCTTCTCCCGGACGGTAGAGGCCGTCCACTTGCCTCCTGCTCCGGATCTGGACATTTTCGGAGGGCCTTTGTGGGCGGAGAAGACAGACGCTTGGGCGCTGGAGCTCGAGTGAGAGAGAATGGATGAGTAGAGGAAGGAGAAGGCATGGGTGAAGAAGGGTAATCCTTATCTCCTTATAAAGGCAGCAGGGATCCTACGCCTCCCCACTTGCCTGGTAAACTCGCTTATTCCCCAACTGTCGTGTTGATGGCGCGGTTGGGTTACCCACACCCGTATTGATGAGAATCCCGTGATAAGGGGACACGATCTCTACTTCGACAAGACGTGCTAGTAAAACCTCCTCGCAAGATGTGCGGTAGCAGGTTGAGAAAAATAGTTCGAATAAAGACCGGGCCGCAGCGTGATGTCAATCTATTAAAAGTTGCCAGCAGATTAGACTTATGGAATGTTGTGCTCTCTACGGTGGTATGTGGAATTTATTTTCCAGAGCCGGACATGATCCTTGTGTTCAAGATCTTCTATGGAGTATTCGGAGAAGGAACCCGCCTTGCAATGCTGAAGACAATCTGCATGCCGGACTCATCGTCATTGAAGCCTAGTTCAGGGGCTACTGAGGGAGTCCTGGATTAAGGGGTCCTCGGACAGCCGGACTATGTACTTGTGCCGGACTGTTGGACTATGAAGATACGAGATTGAAGACTTCGTCCCGTGTCCGGATGGGACTCTCCTTTGCGTGGAAGGCAAGCTTGGCAATTCGGATATGTAGATTTCCTCCTCTGTAACCGACTCTGTGTAACCCTAGCCCCCTCCGGTGTCTATATAAAACAGAGGGTTTAGTCCATAGGACAAGAACAATCATAATCATAGGCTAGCTTCTAGGGTTTAGCCTCTACGATCTCGTGGTAGATCAACTCTTGTAATACTCATATCATCAAGATCAATCAAGCAAGAAGTAGGGTATTACCTCCATAGAGAGGGCCCGAACCTGGGTAAACATTGTGTCCCCCGCCTCCTGTTACCATTAGCCTTAGACGCACAGTTCAGGACCCCCTACCCGAGATCCACCGGTTTTGACACCGACAGGTTTCACTAGTGGCTTCTCTCAAGATAGCATATATTACGGTGGGTGAACAAATTATCGCCGAGCAATAGATAAAAAAGTGCATAGTTATGAGAATATCTAGGCAATGATCATGAATATAGTCATCACGTCCATGTCAAGGGACCGAAACGATTCTGCATCTACTAATATTAGTTAACACATCGACCACTATCCAGCATGCATCTAGAGTATTAAGTTCATAAGAATAGAGTAACGCATTAAGCAAGATGACATGACGTAGAGGGATAAACTCAAGCAATATGATATAAACCCCATCTTTTTATCCTCGATGGCAACAATACAATATGTGCCTTGCTACCCCTACTGTCACTTGGAAAGGACACCGCAAGATTGAACCCAAAGCTAAGCACTTCTCCCATTGCAAGAAAGATCAATCTAGTAGGCCAAACTAAACCGATAATTCGAAGAGATTTCCAAAGATAGCAAATCATGCATATAAGAATTCAGAGAAGAACCAAATATTATTCATAGATAAACTTGATCAAAAATCCACAATTCATGAGATCTTGGCAAACACACCGCAAAAGAGTATTACATCAAATAGATCTCCAAGATCATCGAGGAGAACTTTGTATTGAGGATCAAAGAGAGAGAAGAAGCCATCTAGCTAATAAATATGGACCCAAAGGTCTGTGGTAAACTACTCACACGTCATCGGAGAGGCTATGGTGTTGATGTAGAAGCCCTCATTGATCGATTCCCCCTCCGGCGGAGCATCGAAAAAGGCCCCAAGATGGATCTCATGGGTACAAAAGGTTGCGGCAGTGGAAAAGTGGTTTCGTGGCTCCCCCTGATGTTTTTAGGGTATAATAGTATATATAGGCGAAAGAAATAGGTCGATGGAGCTCCATGGGGCCCACGAGAGTGGGGGCGCGCCTACCCCCCATGGGCGCACCCTCCTGCCTCATGGACGCCTCGCAGAGTCCCAAACTTCAACTCCAAGTCTTCTCGATTCCGTTTGTTCCAAGAAGGATCATCGCGAAGGTTTCATTCCGTTTGGATTCCATTTGATATTCCTTTTCTGCGGAACACCGAAATAGGCAAAAAAACAGAAACTGGCACTGGGCCCTCGGTTAATATGTTAGTCCCAAAAATAATATAAAAGAGCATATTAAAGCCCATTAAACATCCAAAACAGATAATATAATAGCATGGAACAATTAAAAATTATAGATACGTTGGAGACGTATCAGACATCCATACATAACTAAAGGACAGGAAATAGGTTGGGACAGAGAGAGAGGATAGAGAGAGGGAGGGAGAGGGGTAGAGTGCTAGATGGGTGATGGAGTTGCTTCTCGAAGATGGTAGGAGAGGCCTACTAGACAAACTGAGGGTAGAACTGCAATATTATCAATAAGAGTGGGGATGTGTTTCTGTGTGTGCCTGTGTGTGATAGATCTGTCGGGACGCATGCATGGATGATGAAGGGGAACCATGTGTTTGGTAAGCAAACCTAACTAGATCGGTAGATCAATTGTTGTTTGTCGGAGGAAGGGAGAGACATAACTAATGAGGTAGATCAATCGACGCATGGGAAAAATGAGTTATAATTAAGGACCTAGCTAGCTATATGTATAGCGGGAGATGAGTCGGTGTACATCCATTTGTTAGAGGCAAATAAGTCCCAGCCAGATGGATAGACTGAGAGAATGGAGCTAGGAGGTGGTGCGAGAGGCCGAGCTACTAGCTAGATAGGTGGGAGGAGTGTGCGGTTGTGAGACCAATGTAAAGAGGGGCGAGAGTTTACACGTGTGTGGGACCGTATGAGAGATACGAGGCATGGACATAGAAAGGAGGAGATGGAATGTGCGTGTGTATGTTGTAGGCAGACATCGCTGGAGAGGTTTATCGATCTGTGGGTGTCAGAAAGGAGTTGTGGAGACTGTGGGAGAATGACCTAAAGAAAAAAAATGAATGTGTGCGATGGATAGAATGCTGAGGGAGGGGGAGGGTGAGGAGGGCGTGTGCACGCACGAGAGAAAGTTAGTGCTAGCTACAAAGGTTAGAGGATTGTGTGGGTGTAAGAGACTAACAAAGAACATAATTTGATATGAAAGTGGATTCATATATTTGAATAGGAGATCATAGTGTTATAAACATATGCATGCATGAATATAGCGGTGATACGCGTGCTGTGGTTTTGCACATGTTATACCATAATGTGCTAATGCATGGCCTTTGCAACTCACAGCTAAATGTCGAACACTCTAAACCATAGTATACATCGAACAATCTCACATTTTATTTGAATTTGTGATAATGTGTGGCGTTTGCAGCTTACAACTAAATATCGAACAATCTAAACAATACTATATATCGAACAATCTGACATTTTATTTGAATTTGTGGTAATGTGTGGTATTTGCAACTCACATCTAAATTCTTGTAGGCGTAGGGGGGCACCATACATTATGTGATAAACACATTATACATATGAGACATTGATACGTCTCCGTCGTATCTACTTTTCCAAACACTTTTGCCCTTGTTTTGGACTCTAACTTGTATGATTTGAATGGAACTAACCTGGACTGACGCTGTTTTCAGCAGAATTGCCATGGTGTTGTTTTATGTGCAGAAAACAAAAGTTCTCGGAATGACCTGAAACTCCACGGAATATCTTAGAATAAATAATAAAAAATCCTCGCCAAAGATGAAGACCACCCTGCCCACGAGGGTGGGGGGCGCCCACCCCCCTGGGCACGCCCCCCTACCTCGTGGGCCCCCTGGATGCCTTCCGACGCCAACTCCAACTCTATATATTGGCTTTCGGGGAGAAAAAAATCAGGGAGAAAGTTTCATTGCGTTTTACGATACGGAGCCGCCGCCAAGCCCTAATCTCTCTCGGGAGGGCTGATCTGGAGTCCGTTTGGGGCACCGGAGAGGGGGATTCGTCGCCGTCGTCATCATCAACCATCCTCCATCACCAATTTCATGATGCTCACCGCCGTGCGTGAGTAATTGCATCATAGGCTTGCTGGACGGTGATGGGTTGGATGAGATTTATCATGTAATCGAGTTAGTTTTGTTAGGGTTTGATCCCTAGTATCCATTATGTTCTGAGATTGATGTTGCTATGACTTTGCTATGCTTAATGCTTGTCACTAGGGCCCGAGTGCCATGATTTCAGATCTGAACCTATTATGTTTTCATGAATATATGTGTGTTCTAGATCCTATCTTGCAAGTCTATAGTCACCTACTATGTGTTATGATCCGGCAACCCCGAAGTGACAATAATCGGGACCACTCCCGGTGGTGACCATAGTTTGAGGAGTTCATGTATTCACTATGTGCGAATGCTTTGTTCCGGTTCTCTATTAAAAGGAGGCATTAATATCCCTTAGTTTCCAATAGGACCCCACTGCCACGGGAGGGTTGGACAAAAGATGTCATGCAAGTTCTTTTCCATAAGCACGTATGACTATTTACGGAATACATGCCTACATTACATTGATGAACTGGAGCTAGTTCTGTGTCACCCTATGTTATGACTGTTACATGATGAACCACATCCGGCATAATTATCCATCATTGATCCGGTGCCTACGAGTTTGCATATACTGGTTTACACTTATTTACTTTTCCGTTGCTACTGTTACAATCACTACAAAAATACCAAAAACATTACTTTTGCTATCTTTACTTTGTTACCGTTACCACCACTATCATATTACTTTGCTACTAAACACTTTGCTGCAGATATTAAGTTTCCAGGTGTGGTTGAATTGACAACTCAGCTGCTAATACTTGAGAATATTCTTTGGCTCCCCTTGTGTCGAATCAATAAATTTGGGTTGAATACTCTACCCTCGAAAACTGTTGTGATCCCCTATACTTGTGGGTTATCAAGACCTTTTTCTTGAGCCGTTGCCGGGGAGCATAGCTCTATTCTTTGAGTCACTTGGGATTTATATCTGCTGGACACTATGAAGAACTTGAAAGACGCTAAGACAAAAATTTATCCCACAACTACGAGGGGAGGTAAGGAACTGCCATCTAGCTCTGCACTTGATTCACCTTCTGTTATGAGTAAGCTAGCGACACCTAAACCTACTTCTGCTATTCGTTCCGATATGTCGCATGTTATTGATGATGCCACTTCTGCTATGCATGATACTTATGATGACAGTATCGAAGATACGACCATCTCATAGTTGTTGTGTTGACAGTGAAAGTATGCCGCTCAAAATATTATTTATCTCTATTTAAAAATCGAGCTCTGGCACCTCTACAAATCCCTGCTTCCCTCTGCGAAGGGCTTATCCATTTACTTTTATGTTGAGTCATCACATGTTGGCGTTCTGGGAACGAGGGTCCCCAGACTTGCGTGCCTGCGGCCCGCGGCGTGGCTCCAAGGGGGGCCCCAGCACGGCCCATCTTCGTCAACACAAGCTCAAGACCCTCGCGAGGGGCCAAGCCTCGCGAGGCGGATGACAAGGAGCTTCCTCAGGCGCGGCCTCATCAGGATAGCTCACGAGGAGGCGGAGAGTTCAATGCGGG
This sequence comes from Triticum dicoccoides, assembly GCF_002162155.2. NCBI lineage: Eukaryota > Viridiplantae > Streptophyta > Magnoliopsida > Poales > Poaceae > Triticum > Triticum dicoccoides. The sequence goes on along the minus strand of NC_041385.1, from coordinate 231,699,708 downwards.
GTACCTCACGAGGTGCCCATGACGCAAGCCATGATGACCAAGGGCGCCAGTCGGGCGCCAGCCCGCCCAGTGTCCTCCTTTCCTCTTTGGTGCAAAAGGAGCAAGCACAGGCGAGAGCATCAAGCAAAGGCATCCGTTTCGGTGCAACAAGACCAAGACCAGCCCAACGGCAGGATGGAAGTCATTGTGGAGCCCAAGCAGGCGTTACCACTAGAGCCTTTGACAGGCGAGGACCAACTTTAGTCAGGATAAGTGTACCAGATGTTCCCCTTCAAAATGGCCAATTGTTGGCACCCTTCCCGCTCAATATTTGGGAAGAGGCCCAGGGCCTTTGCCTATAAATAGGACTAGCCACCCCCAGGGTAGAAGAGAGTTGGATCTGGACCTGATCTAGAATCTGGATCCTCACAAAGGAAGAAAGAGAGAGAGAGAAGGGCGGCTGAACTCCTCCTAGCAGTTCATCCCCCCAGCCAAGAACAGACCCTCGCGAGGCTGTTCTTCCTTGTATTGTTCATCATCAGCCCAAGAGGCAATCCACCACACCACACACTGGAGTAGGGTATTACACCACAATGGTGGCCTGAACCAGTATAAACCCTGTGTCTCTTGTGTTGTTCCTTTCGTAGTTTAGATCTCAGCGAGCCGGCGAGGAACAGGTAGGTAGAGGGCGAAATCTCCGCGCGCACCCCAGTGTTCAAACCTCAAGGTTCTGCCGGAACCCTAAATCCGACATTTGGCGCGCCAGGTAGGGGTGCGTCGGAATTCATCTTCCGTCGCCATGTTCTTCTCCGACCATCGCATCCATGTCTGACGCTCGTCGGGCCCACGCCGAGCGCCGAGCCGCCCTCGCTTCCTGTGTCGCTCAGACGGCTCCCGTCGGCGGGCGCCGTCATCGTTTCCCGTCGCCTGCCGTCAACTCCGCCACCGGCCCGGCGGGGAACAAGCAGCAAGCATCGTCCTAGCATCCATCCATGAGGCGAGACGGCCGCACTGCTACACCCTCGCTCACCCCAGCTGGTTCTTCGTCCCGCGCGCCTCGCGCGGCCATGGAGGCTCGAGCTGCGCTCATCGCGGCAAACGAGCTCCTGCACTACTGTCCCGTCGACGACGTCTACGAAGAATGGCTCGACCGAGTCGCCGAGCTCGTCCGCGCCGCAGGGGGCTCCCCCGCGCCGTCCTTCTCGCTGCACCGCGCCCTGCCCTGTGCGGGCGACGAAGCTCCGGGGGCGCCTCAGCCGCCTGCCCCTCAAGAAGGCGCCCTGGCCCAAGGCGCGTGGCCCCTGGGCGGAACCCGCCCCGTCAGGCACCAGCGCGGCAAGAGCAGAGCTGCCAAGAAGTCCCTCGCCCACGAGAAGCTGCCCAAGCGCTCCCCACTCCGGCTCATCGCGACCACACTCCTGCCCCAGCACGTCAAGACCCCGCGCTGCTCCCAGCTGCAGCGCATGGGGACCCGCAGGACCAAGCTCTTTGTCACCCAAGGCCTCCCGTGGCCACGGAGGGCTGCCGCGCCTTCACCACCGAGCTGCGCAGCGTCGCGTAGCCCGGCAAGTTCAAGCCAGACCTACCTCCTCGCTACGACAGTACGGCTGACCCCGCAGAGTTGCTCCAGCTCTACGAGCTGGGCATCGAAGCTGCCAACGGAGATGAGAAGGTCATGGCGAACTGGTTTCCCATGGCGCTCAAGGACGGGGCCCGCACCTGGCTCCAGGCACGATCTCCTCCTGGGACGAGATGCGCACCCTCTTCATCGCGAACTTCGAGGGTACTCGCGACCGGCCACCCGCCGTGAGCGACATGCGCCGCATCAAGCAGCAACCAGGGGAAACCTTGCAGAAGTACATCCAGCGCTTCAACAACGCGCGCCTCAAGATTCCCAAGGTGATCGAGGAGGCCATCATCTCAGCCTTCTCCGACGGCGTGCGCGACGTTAAGATGAAGGAGGAGCTGGCGATGCATGAAGACTTGTGCACTTCCTTGGAGCTGTTCAACTTGGCGACAAAGTGCGCCAGGGCTGAGGAAGGGCGTCTCTCCCTCCTCGAGCTGCCTGTCGCAGACCCAGAAGAGAAGAAACCCAAGGCCAAGGATGTGAAGCGCAAGGGAGCTGTCGTGCTCGCGGCAGAACTAGACACCAAGCGGGGTAGAGATCAGCCCGAATCTTCCAAGGGCAGCCGGTACTGCATGTACCACGACCTCCACACCCACAACACCAATGAATGCCAAGAGCTCCGGGCCGTGCGAGAAGGAAGGACCGGCCGACGTCCCGACCGCAGCGACCGGGGGTACGACCGAGGAGGAGGAAGGAACGCAGGACGCTGGGAAGACCGCGGCCCTCGCCAAGGGTGGCGTGACCAACCTCGCGAGGATCGCTAGCAGGACCCACCTCGTGAGGGAGGCTGGAGGGATCAGCCTCGCGAGGATCGCCCACAAGGCAACGCAGGCCTCCCTCCACTGCCGCCGCAGCAAAGGAGAAATGAGGACCGTCATCAGGACGAGGGGGCTGGGGGCTTCCAGGAGCCACGTGCGATCACCTGCATCCCAAGCTCGAGGCCACGCGAAGTAAATGCAGTCCTCCCCAAGCTCGAGGCCACGCGCCCTCTCAGGTGGTCGGCGTGCACCATCACGTTCAGCTCAGCAGATCAGCTCAAGTGAGCGGCCACCGCCGGAGTCCTCCCAATGCTCTATTCCCCAATCATCAGCAATGTGCTAGTCACCAGGACCCTCATCGATGGTGGGGCAGGGCTCAACATCCTGTCCGTGGAAACATTCAACAATCTCCAAGTGCCCTACAATCAACTTCAGCCAACCAAGCCTTTCTTCAGAGTCACCGACGGCTCCACGGTCCCGATTGGGCAGGTCCGCCTACCTGTCACCTTCGGGGCACGCGACAACTACCGCACCGAGCTCATCGACTTCGACGTCGCCCACATTCGCCTGCCATACAACGCCATCCTCGGGTACCCAGCGCTGGCCAAGTTCATGGCTGTAACCCACCACGGCTACAACGTCCTCAAGATGCCAGGGAGTGGTGGAGTCATCACGGTGCCCTGTGAAGAGAAAGACGCGGTATGCTCCCTGGAACGAGCCTTTCAGGCCGCATCACTGGAAGACCCAGATCACGGAAGCAGGAGGCTTCCCGAGAACGCCCCCAAGAAGAAGAAGACATTGTCTAGCCCGGCCCCTCAGGAGGCAGGCCCCTCAGGGCCCGCGCCTGCAAGGGGGAACCTCCTTCCATTGCATAGGAAAGCGCGCCCAGCGCCCTCCTCAGGCAGGGCTCGGGGGCTCTCCCCTGGAGGGCCGTCGACCTCGCCAAGGTCACGAGGGAGGCGCTTGGGCACCACTAGGAGGCGTGTTTTGAAGCACGTTTCCCTCAAGAAGGAGCAAGGCAAGGAGGGCCAAACCCTCAGGAGTTCGTCAGCAAGGCCATTCAGGAACTATAGGAGTCAAGAGTCATGAGAGGCGGCCGCCGCTTACCCGCTGTGGCCCCCCATCCAGGCGAGTATGGTGGGCTGCGCGTCTGCACCGACATACCAGGGCTCAACCAAGTCGCCTCTCAGGAGCGCCTCTGGCCCTTGCAAGTGGGGCGATGTGAAGGTCCACCCCACAGCTACGCTCGCATGCCTTATGGCTTGCCGAATGCGGCTGCCACGTACCTGCGCCTCATGAGGGGCATCCTGGAGGCTCAAGAGGTCAGGCGTTCCGCAGCCGTGGCGGAGATGGAGATGGTCCGCGAGGAGCCACCAGCGCCTCCGGAGCCTCCCGAGGCCCCAGGGCCTGGGGGATCGTGAGGATCGGCTCCCGCAGCCCGCCGAGTCTGCTACACCAACACCGTTTCGTCTTCAACATCATCAGGTGACATCTTTCAAGTTTCATTTCCAGCTGGGAGCGCCCTCAGGGCTTCATCATTCCCAGGCCGCGTGCGTCCGTCCCTGCGGCGTGTATCCCTTTTGCTCGTGTTCTTAGCTTACCTTGTTGGGGGCGCCCCTCGGGCTGCATTATCCCCAAGTCGCTCGGGTCAGACCCAGCGGCGTGTACCCCTCTTGCGTTTATCTTAGGGCCATGCTTTCGACCCATCATGTTTATTATTTGGTGCCTGTCCGTGGCTCCTTTTCTTCCTGGATGTCGGAAGCTTGCGCGTTAAAGGGGGGGTACCTGAGCATCGCGACTTGGGGCTCCTACTAGCTCTCCAGCCCTCACCCTCTGGCCTTGTCCACGGCATCGCGACCTGGCATACCAGCGATGGCTGAGACTAGCTCGAGGGCCGGGACCCGAGGACGTAGAGCTCCGACATCTAACCAAGCTTGCGCGTTAAGGGGGGGTACCTGAGCATCGTGACTCAGGGCTCCTACCGGCTCTCCAGCCCTCACCCTCTGGCCTTGTCCACGGCATCGCGACCTGGCGTACCAGCGACGGCTGAGACCAGCTCGAGGGCCGAGACCTGAGGACGTAGAGCTCCGACATCTAACCAAGCTTGCGCATTAAAGGGGGGGTACCTGAGCATCGCGACTCAGGGCTCCTACCGGCCCTCCAGCCCTCACCCTCTGGCCTTGTCCACGGCATCATGACCTGGCATACCAGCGACGGCTGAGACCAGCTCGAGGGCCGGGACCCGAGGACGTAGAGTTTCAACATCTAACCAAATTTGCAGGAACACACCCCAAGATAAGGCTCAGCACCAGGCGCAACCCGCCTTGGGGTAGGGCCCCGTGAGTCCCGCGCTGGCTCACGGGTGCCCCAATACACCTCGCCAGGCCTTTCGTGCCTTGTCGCCTCTCCAAAGCAACTAACGGCTGACTGTCGATTGTCACGGCGAACTCTCGTTCTTTCTGTGATGAGCCTGCAGGATCTCTTCAAGGAACAGTGTCAGGCGAGGCCCTCACGGTGTCTTCTTCACTCTCGTCCGCACAAACTGCTTGCACGTTAAAGGGGGGGTACCTAAGCATCGCGACTGAGGGCTCCTACTGGCTCTCCATCCCTCACCCTCTGGCCTTGTCCACGGCATCACGACCTGGCATACCAGCGACGGCTGAGACTCGCTCGAGGGCCGGGACCCGAGGACGTAGAGAAGAAAGGGGAGCGAAAGCGAGAGGGGAGAGGCACGTGAGGACCTCGCCAAGCAACCCCTCGCATGCCGATGCATGGACCCGGCGATACACCAGGGAGCGGTCCCTGATTCTTGAGATAAGTCACTCTCTGGAAGCACTAGCTATCGCAGCACCATCCCCGCACCTAATGCAATCCCGTGTTAGCAACATCGCTCTCCTTTCTCACTGAATGATGGTTGCTTGAGCGCTAAGGGGGACCTCCTGAGCATCGTGACTCAGGGCCTCTTACCGGACCTCGGGCCGCTCACCTCCTAGCCTTGACCACGACATCGCGACCTGGCATACCAGCGACGGCTGAGGCCGCCTTGGGACTGGGACCTGTCGGCGCAGAGCATCAAGCCCTCGCAAGGTTCGCAAGGAAGAAACTAAGCTAAAACGGAATAGGCATCTCGCACTGCTTCACAATGAGGATCATATTGAAAAACGGAGCTACAAACACCTTACAAACCCCCACGGGGTACATTCTTGGATCCTCGCAGGAACAAAAGACGCGTATCCTAAGGAGTCCTAACTACAGGAACCGCCGCGGCAGACGCCATCATCAACAGTGGGCCGCCTGCCACTGGCGCCAACCTAATCCACATCAGGGGCGGCAGCGGCCTGACGAGCCCGCCCTGCTCCGGGAGCGGCGCAGGCTCGGAGGCTCGTAGCTGTCGTCGCTCGTCTCCGGAGTCACAAAGAGCTCGGCGGAGTCGCTGGATCCTCCGGCACCTCCATCGCCTGAGGAGCTGCCAAGGGAGCGGTTAGCCGGCCTCGGCCTCGCCGTAGCGGGGCCCCGGCTGCCTCTCCAGGGGCAGCACTCCAGCCGGCGACCATCCGCATCAAAAACCCCGAAGAACAGCACCGAAGCACCGTCGTACTCCAGGTCGATCACGAGGGCGCCCCTTGTCCTGCAGACCCGAGCGATCTCGCCCTAGCCTCGAGTCATGAAGAACTCGCCCGGGGCAACGACCGCGACCTCTGCCCCGATTGCGAGGGTGCTGCAGCCGGCGTGCTGCAGCCAGAGCCCCAAGAGTTGCCCCTGCGGGATGACGGAGGCGAAGAAAGGAGGAACGCAAATCCAAGACTGAGGAGGCGTGGCGGCGTGGAGCATGAACTCTCGGGAAGAGCCTTCGGCATGGACTCCAGGGGGAAAGACGCACACCTTCGTGACCCGCCGGCGTCGATGGCGGCGCCGCCCGTGGCGTTCGACGTCAACTCCTTTAGATCCCTCGATATGGGCGTACAAGGGAAGTGGGAACCCTGGTGGTGGCTGCTCACACCAGGGCTTCGGCACTTCCTGGCAGGCGCCCTCACCCTGATGGCAGAGGGCTAGCCGCTTCTTCGGCGGAAGCGGGTCAGGATTCTCTCGGGGAGCCTTTCCCTTCTCTGCCGCGGAGAACCGGCGGATCGGAGCCATTGCAGCAAGACGGAGCAAGGATCAGGAAGAAGGAGAAGCAAGAAGAGATAGACTGGAAGGGCACGCGCTGTTCCGTACTTATAGCCGCCGAAGGCCAACCATCGACCTCCACGATCGTAGGTAATCATGACCCGCTTTGCATGCAGGGACTTGTCGAATCCGTGCAGTTGACGAGGCGTCGTGGAGAAGCGGAGACGCCCATGTCCAATCAACCTCCACACGGCACCCAAGGCCGCAGGCTGTTAGGGCCCGCGGCGCTTCGCACTTGCCCTTTCGCCTCTCTACTCGGTCAAGTCCGGGCGCGCCTTGGGCCCGGGGGCTACTGTCGGCGTTCTGGGAACGGGGGTCCCCAGACTTGCCTGCCTGCGGCCTGCGGCGTGGCTCCAAGGGGGGCCTAGCATGGCCCATCTTCATCAACACAAGCTCAAGACCCTCGCGAGGGGCCAAGCCTCGCGGGGCGGACGACAAGGAGCTTCCTTAGGCGGGGCCTCATTAGGCTGGCTCACGAGGAGGCGGAGAGTTCAAGGCGGGGTACCTCACGAGGTGCTCATGACGCAAGCCAAGACGACCAAGGGCGCCAGTCGGGCGCCAGTCGGGCGCCAGTCGGGCGCCAGCCCGCGCAGTGTCCTCCTTTCCTCTTTGGTGCAAAGGGAGCAAGCGCAAGCAAGAGCATCAAGCAAAGGCATCTGTTTCGGTGCAACAAGACCAAGACCAGCCCAACGGCAGGATGGATGTCATTGTGGAGCCCAAGCAGGCGTCACCACCAGAGCCTTTGACAGGCGAGGACCAACTTTAGTCAGGATAAGTGTACCAGATGTTCCCCTTCAAAATGGCCAATTGTTGGCGCCCTTCCCGCTCAATATTTGGGAAGAGGCCCAGGGCCTTTGCCTATAAATAGGACTAGCCACCCCCAGGGTAGAAGAGAGCTGGATCTGGACCTGATCTAGAATCTGGATCCTCACAAAGGAAGAAAGAGAGAGAGAGAGAGAGAGAGAGAGAGAGAGAGAGAGAGAGAGAAGGGCGGCTGAACTCCTCCTAGCAGTTCATCCCCCCAGCCAAGAACAGACCCTCGCGAGGTTGTTCTTCCTTGTATTGTTCATCATCAGCCCAAGAGGCAATCCACCACACCACACACTGGAGTAGGGTATTACACCACAATGGTGGCCTGAACCAGTATAAACCCTGTGTCTCTTGTGTTGTTCCTTTCGTAGTTTAGATCTCAGTGAGCCCGCGAGGAACAGGTAGGTAGAGGGCGAAATCTCCACGCGCACCCCAGTGTTCGAACCTCAAGGGTCTGCCGGAACCCTAAATCCGACATCACCCTTCTTATTAAAAAGCACCCTCTAGAGAGCGCACTGTCGTTTGCATTCATTATGATTGGTTTATATTGGGTATGACTTGACTGGATCTCTTTTACCATGAATTACAATGTTTAGTCAGTCCTTGATCTTTAAAGGTGCTCTGCATTTATGTTTTGCAGTCTTAGAAAGGGCTAGCGAGATACCATTTCTTTATATCATGTTATGATTATTTTGAGAAAGTGTTGTCATCCGAGTTTTATTATTATGGCTTGCTAGCTGATTATATTATTGATGTTAGTAATTGTGAGACCTACGTGTTATTGTGAGTATGGTTAGTTCATAATAATTGCTGAAACTTGAATGTTGGCTTTTCATGTTTGCAACAACAAGACCAAACAGAGTTTGTAAAAGTTTTTCTTTTTCTCTTTCAGTTTGTCAACTGAATTGCTTGAGGACAAGCAAGGGTTTAAGCTTGGGGGAGTTGATACGTCTCCGTCGTATCTACTTTTCCAAACACTTTTGCCCTTGTTTTGGACTCTAACTTGTATGATTTGAATGGAACTAACCCGGACTGACGCTGTTTTCAGCAGAATTGCCATGGTGTTGTTTTATGTGCAGAAAACAAAAGTTCTCGGAATGACCTGAAACTCCACGGAATATCTTAGAATAAATAATAAAAAATCCTCGCCAAAGATGAAGACCAGGGGGCCCACACCCTGTCCACGAGGGTGGGGGGCGCGCCCCTCCCCCCTGGGCGCGCCCCCCTACCTCGTGGGCCCCCTGGATGCCTTCCGACGCCAACTCCAACTCTATATATTGGCTTTCGGGGAGAAAAAAATCAGGGAGAAAGTTTCATCGTGTTTTACGATACGGAGCCGCCGCCAAGCCCTAATCTCTCGGGAGGGCTGATCTGGAGTCCGTTTGGGGCTCCGGAGAGGGGAATTTGTCGCCGTCGTCATCATCAACCATCCTCCATCACCAATTTCATGATGCTCACCGCCGTGCGTGAGTAATTGCATCGTAGGCTTGCTGGACGGTGATGGGCTGGATGAGATTTATCATGTAATCGAGTAGTTTTCTTAGGGTTTGATCCCTAGTATCCATTATGTTCTGAGATTGATGTTGCTATGACTTTGCTATGCTTAATGCTTGTCACTAGGGCCCGAGTGCCATGATTTCAGATCTGAACCTATTATGTTTTCATGAATATATGTGTGTTCTAGATCCTATCTTGCAAGTCTATAGTCACCTACTATGTGTTATGATCCGGCAACCCCGAAGTGACAATAATCGGGACCACTCCCGGTGATGACCATAGTTTGAGGATTTCATGTATTCACTATGTGCTAATGCTTTGTTCCGGTTCTCTATTAAAAGGAGGCCTTAATATCCCTTAGTTTCCAATAGGACCCCGCTGCCACGGGAGGGTAGGACAAAAGATGTCATGCAAGTTCTTTTCCATAAGCACGTATGACTATTTACGGAATACATGCCTACATTACATTGATGAACTGGAGCTACTTCTGTGTCACCCTATGTTATGACTGTTACATGATGAACCACATCCGGCATAATTATTCATCATTGATCCGGTGCCTACGAGTTTTCCATATACTGGTTTACACTTATTTACTTTTCCATTGCTACTGTTACAATCACTACAAAAATACCAAAAACATTACTTTTGCTTTCTTTACTTTGTTACCGTTACCACCACTATCATATTACTTTGCTACTAAACACTTTGCTGCAGATATTAAGTTTCCAGGTGTGGTTGAATTGACAACTCAGCTGCTAATACTTGAGAATATTCTTTGGCTCCCCTTGTGTCGAATCAATAAATTTGGGTTGAATACTCTACCCTCGAAAACCGTTGCGATCCCCTATACTTGTGGGTTATCAAACATGGTTTAGATTACGAAGATCTTGCTAGAGCTTGAAATGTACTGTGATTTGAAATCTACATAAAGTGGATTCAAAAAATCGAGTTCAAGTTCATATAGTACACATAGTTCATATCTCACTTGAGAGTAATCATGTGGTGTGTTGTGAAGATAATACACAAACGATGGTTTAACTTGACATAATGATGATTGTAGATGTTATTAAAATAGAGAAACGAATTCAAATGGTTTGACTTCACAACAATCATTATTGTAGATCTTATTCAAACAGAGAAACAAATTCAAATTTAGTTCATATTGAAGCGGTAGTATATACGTTTGGAATGCACTAAAATGTTCATTTGAGTAGTAGGTTGCATGCATTATACACGTAGCGAAATATTTTAATTGAACATAACATGAATTCAAAGTTTTGAATGACATTTGTAGTGCGAATTGATTTGGTACAGACATACAGTTCACGGAACTAGACTCTCTTGTGTGCTGCGAATTGATTTCTTTTTGTTTTTTCGTCGATGGAAGTGCGAATTGATTTGGTACAATACACGTTAGGCTTGTCCGGAAATTTCAACCCGCACTTTGTTACCCCGAAATATTTAAGATATATCTGTGTCTCGTTGTGTTCCGACAACTCCCTCCATCTCAACCCGCGCCTTGCTATTCCAAAATTACAACTCACGCGAAAACTCCCACCTCTTGTGAAATCCCGACACACGAAATGCACGTGATACCCCTGAATCGAAAGAACTGCCTAGGTCAAATCGGTGGGGGTACTTTCGTAACTTACCCCACAATTCAGACAAGCGCGTCCCTAAGCCATGGTTCCCCACTCCCATCCCATCCACCCACCTTTCGTACACCGAGGCCGCAAAAACCTGTGAAGCCCCACACCCTCCTCCGTACGCCACCCAGCCGGAGCCTCTTTCCCGACAACATCATCCACAGCAACACCTCGACCTCCCTCATCCACCATACCGGATGAGGATCCGTTGTCGATCTTGTCATCCTGCCCAGTTCAGCCACCCCGTCCTCCACCTCCAAGGAGCTGCCTCGATGTCCCCTCATCTTTCGCGCCACCTCCATTCCCACACCGCCGTCTTCACCTACACCACCGGAAGAGCATCGTCATCACTGTTTCCTCAGATGAAGCTGAGGCCTAATTGGCGCCACCAAAGAGGTTGTACACTAATCGCCGCATTTTCTTCTTGATTCGATCTCACGGTGCTGCTGGCGCTCGGTCCCGAGCCGACACGGTGCGGCTCCATCCACGGCGGTGGCGCCGGCCACTTCCTCCACGGCTTCGCTCCCTCGGCGGTGACATCCACATCAGTAGGAGTTGATGCTGCTTTAGCTCTCGCTCGCGCTGCTGCTCTGCTCTTGCTCTCGATCCCTTGCTTGGTCTGCTCTTGCTATTGCTCTTGCTGTTGCTCGTGTTGCTCCTCTCTCTCTTGCTCTTGCTTGCGATGCTGCTCCGATTTAGCTACACTTCAGTCGATTGAATCGACTTTTGGGTCAGTAGATTTTCAGGGGGTGGGTGCTCGTCGGAGTTAAGGAAGAACCAGCCGCAGCAGGGAGGGGGGCTCGCCGGAGAGGTACCCCACTATCTATCTTAGGGTTAAGGGTGGGGGCAGTGGTCGCCGGCCGTTGTGGGGCAGTGGCGTGCGGATTGCCGGAGAAAAAGCTCGGCACGGGAGGCCTAGAGGAATGGTCGGGGAGGCGGCGGACCAGCGGTGGGGAGTAGTTTCGGGGCGGGCGGGGAGGAGCACCACGGCCGCGGGCTGCAGGGGGGCGGCAGTTTGGTCGGTGGTGGCTGGCGGCTCAGGGGGGTGGAGGTTGAAGATGAACTGTTGGCCCTTGATTTCGTATCCAACGGCTGGAAAATCGACTAACCAGAGATGAAAAATTTAGTCGACTGACGTGTAGCCTCACCTGATGCTGCTACATGACCAGCTGCCCCGGCTCTTGAACGTGTTGCTGCTGCTACTGCTTTTCTGTTACTAGTGCGTTCAGTTTCGACAGTAAAATTCAGTTTTGACAACAAAATTCAGTTTTGATAGTTAAGTTCAGTTTCGACAGTTAAATTCAGTTTCGATAGTTAAGTTCAGAAATGAGCGGCTGATGTATTTTACATCTAGCACTTTGTGGTTATGTATTATACGTCATCTATTGGAGATGCTATTAGAATTCCACTCAGGTTAATGTCGTCTCTCCTGTCCTACTTCAGCCTCGGTGTCGTACAACTCACCGGAGCTGCTCCAACGACGAAACCCTCCATCACAACGGAGCAGTACCCCGGCCTCCATCTCAAGATGCCTAAGATCTTCTTCCCCTCCTCTGACAGCCAAGTCAGCCAGAGCATCCTCACCGACCAACCCAATCACATTCAGATCGACATGCCTTCGCCAAAGAGGTTGTACACTTGTTGCATCTCTTTTTTACTCTACATGTTATATATATTGTCCACTGAGCACACGCAGTAACATGGAATACGATTAGTTTCTCCTACTATATGACAAGCAGTGAGGTACCAGGCAACTTAGCTATCCGTGATGGACTCTCTTGAATGCCATCATTATTTATCTCTGCGCGTTTGAGCTATGCATTTGTCGATGGTCTTGGGAGTTGAGCTAGTAGGGCAGTGGCCTGGGTCCAAAGTAGTGGAAGTAGCACAAAAACATTTTTTGAGTGTAGGCTTTTCCTTGCTCAAGCCTGCCTACTAGAATCACCAGTGCTTGAAAGGAAAAGTGAAGGAAAAACATAGGAATTGGAAAGTTTCCTATGGTACTACTATTCATGCATTTGGTTCAAAGGAATGGATCAAAGGAAAACTGTAGGATTTGTTCCTTTAGTGTCTCCTTGAAAGAAAAACTGTAGGAATTTTAATATCCACTTGTCCTCCTTTTAAAATTCTTATTCATGAAGCACAAGACTAAGAAATAGTAGCATAATAGCATTATAACCCTACATTTTCTTGTAGTTTGACTTAATCTCACCATGCTTGTTTGCATCATGTGATCTTCCAATTCTTGTGAACCAAACACCCATATTGGGAGAAATCCTGTGTTTTTAAATTCTCTGTTTTGCACATGCATTCCTATCCTATTACTGTGTATTTCCTATCCCTGTGTTGTTAGAATCCTCCAATTCAAATGAGCCCTTACAGAATTACTTCTCTTATAGATAGTTGTCAAAGAAAACCTTGTGTGGTTTGTCCCGCTCCTGTTGCGCCGTCATCCACCCCAGCTCAGCTGCTCCAATGAGAGAAGGGTCCAGCACAGAAGGGATCAGGCCTCTAGACTGTCTTTCGTCGCCTTAGATCTTCTTCCCCACCGCCGGCATCCATGACAACTGCATTACCATCATTAACCGAGCAGATGACCTCGAGGACTACACGGGTCCGCAAGAGAGGTCGCACTCTTTTTAGTGACTGCTTACGTTATGCATCGCTTAATATTACATGCTACTTTATCGTCCTGTTCACCTATTAGACTCTGAGTCAGCTCCAAACTAATGGTCAAACTTGAGTTTTTAAATGGTTGTGGGGTACATATCGGGGCTGCAATCAATAGTATCTACCTACTATCTGGTTAATCTCTGGTGTCTACTATGAGTTTCATGTTGGGTGGGAAACAAACAGTAAAGAGGCCATTATCTGTAGTTTTAACTGAAGCCATTTTCTGCCTCCTATCATTGGTTTTGGGTCTATCCACAGGTTGCTACCATCACTCTGGATTTCTGCATGCACTCCTTACATAATCTCACTATGTTTTATTCCTATGCATGTCAGTTATTGTACACAATGGAGCTGAACATGTAGAGCAAAATAGACGAGCCTTGTGTGGCAATAAAATTTCATGTAGACGTTGCTCCATGGTAGGTGCAAAGGCAGCCCCTCTCCACCCATTTCGGATTGTAATCAAGAGGAAGATATCTGTTCTGATGGGGATTCAGAAGGAGAAGACCACTCCTATTTACCCCCTGAGGTCTTCGCTCTAACTTGGCATGCTGATGTTGGTTATATCATGCATATGGTGCCTTGCATTGCTTACTTTATACATCAAATATGTCATCTGCTTAGTTTAGACATGCTTTGTGTGAATGCCATTTGTTTAGTTTATTCATCGTTTATGTGAATTATGCAACGCCATCTTGTTTAGCCAGGCATCATATATGTGAATTTTGCAATGCCATCCTACTTAGACAGTCATCTTATATGTGAATTATATCAGGCCATCCTTTTTCCGTTACGTATTACATTTGTCAACAATGTTAGTACATTCAACTACTTTTCGTGTGCATCGGCCATTTGACACGGTGATGGAAAATTCTAGAGTAAAAACAAGGTCTTCAGAGAAGACTATGCTATCTGACGAAGCGCATATCTCGCTGGTTACGGATAGCTCCTCAGAGGACGATTCAGAGACAGATGACCAATCCTATTTCCCCCTCGAGGTGTATGCTCTAACTTGGTAGGGTTATGTTGATCATATCGTGCGTATGGTGTCTTGCATTGCTATGTCATTTGATTAGTTTAGACATGCTTTGTTTGAATGCCACCTGTTTATTGTCTAATTACCATATATGTGAATTATGCATTGCCATCTTGTTGCAAGACATTATATATGTGAATTATGCAATGCTATCTTGTTGCAAAGGCATTATATATGTGAATTATGCAATGCCATGCTGTTTAGCCAATCATCATGTATGTGAATTATATCATGCTATCATTTTTTGTATTATGTGTTCCATTTGTCGACAACGTTTGTATATTCAATACTCTTCCTTTGCATCAGCCATTTGAAACGGTGATGGAAGTATCTAGAGTGAAAACAAGGTATACATAGAAGACAATGCTACCTGCTGAAGCAGACATCTTGCTGGATACAGAGAGCTCCTCGGAGGAGGATTCAGAGACTGATGACCAGTCCTATTTCCCCCCTGAGGTCTATGCTCAAACTTGGCAGGGTTATATTACCCATGTCATGTATGTTGTCTTGCATTGCTTAGTTTTTACATCATATATGGATTGCCATCTGCTTACTTGCTTACTATATAAATCATACATTTGAATTATATCAAGCCATCATGTTTACATACACATCATCTATCTGAATTATGGCATGGCAACCCATTTAATAAAGACATCATATAGTTATATCATCTCATCCTGTTTAGTGTTTACAGTCATCATATTTTGAATTATGTCATTCTATCCGTGAATTATATCATGCTATCATGTTTCCATGGGCGGCATGTATGTGAATTATGGCATGCAACCTATTTAATAAACACATTATATAGTTATATCATGTCATCCTATTTACATAGTCATCATATTTTGAACTATGTCTTTCCATCTTTTTTAGTTAGCCATCATAATGTGAAATTGTGTCATGCTATCCTATTTAGTTAGCCATCATATATGTGAAATTGTGTCATGCTATCCTGTTTGGTTAGACAACATAAATGTTAATTATTTCATGCCCTCTTTTATTCCCCACTATCCATTGCACCTGTCTATCATGCAATGTCTGTACATTCAATTACTTTTCTTGTTTATCAGCCATTTGAATTGGAGAGGGTGATGGCAGTATCTAAGGGAGTAGCAACACGGTCTTCAGAAAAGATAGTGCTACCAGTTGATGCAGATAGAACCACGGTTGTACTTGCCCAAGAACCAGCCACACCACACATAACCCATACTCTCGTAGATTGTAACCCTACCTAGTTGGACAGAGAACCAGCTACACCCCTTCTAACCCCAACCCCAACAGATAGTAACCTAGTTCCAGTTGACACAACACTGTCTCCACCACAGAGCACCCAAAACGAGCAGTTAGTAAGGGAACTGCAGTGCCCAAAGCGTGAGAACCACCACTCTGAATCCCAACTCAACGCTTAAAGGAGAAGAAGAATTGTTCTTAGGTCAGGTTCTGTAGCTATGGTTTGTACTCCTTTGCTCTTGCATCACTGTATTTACTCATAGCAACTATTTTCAAATTTGAAGGATGGAATTGAAACTCCAATGGCACAACAGGTATGTTTTAAACCTGTTTCTTCAACTCGTTTGCTATTGTAACTTTCTCTATGTTGATTTCAGTTTCAATTGAATAAACAGTTATGTTCTCATGTCATGCACATTACAAGTGTTGTTATTGCTCTATAGTTTCCCACACTTATATTCTATCTATTCTGCTTTGTCTTGAACAAATATTATTTGAACTGTGTCTCTATCTTGATTTGGCAACAAAAACTAGAATGATATAGACCATAAAGTGACCATGGTACATAGATATATGTTTGTTTCATGCTGTTATCCTGTCCACTTTACTACTGAACTGATTTACCAAAATGAGTTTCATATACAACATGGTAAACCTATGATGTGTCTGCTTGTTTCTCTTTTAGAATGCGGACAAAATATTGGAGAAGAGTACCCCGTTATGCAATGGTAAAGGAAGTAATGCATATATGGTTCAAGATATTGACACATCCCTGTTGGTCTCCAAGAAAGCTAATAAAAACTATCTTGACGATAGTGAGAGAACCCAAAAGTCCTATCTTGATGTAGTGTTTGAGTTACTGGCCACTACTGCTGGCACAAGCTCTTCAAACATGCTGCCTGAATCAGTTCGTCTTCTTGAGTCTCAACTTCAAGTTGAAAGACATAGATCAGATGTGTTGTGACAGGAAGCTGAAGGACTGGGGAAGTCCCTGCAGAATTTAGATGCACACTTTCTAGTGCAATAGCAAGTGCTAGAGGATTTAAGCACCAAAGAAGAGAAAGCTAATATGCTAGCTAAGCATCTTGCCAGCATTATGGCTACCCTAGATATTGTTTCTTGAGATCTTCTGAAGTGGTTTCGGTTCTAGACTTGTTTTGCTGCGGCGTTTATTTGCACTAGTCGCCAACTTTGACAACCAGTGTATATGATATGCGACTTTGTTCCCTATATTTGCAATGGTGGCAAACTTTGATGCCCAGTGGATGTAATATGTGTAATAGCCGTGATAGCCTAGCATAAGTTGCTTGCTTATTTATTTCCTTGTTGTCTTGTTTATTTGTTTGCTTGTAGTCGATTCAGTTCTTTTTCTGTGGTTTGCTAGTGGCCGCAATAACCTATTTTTTAAAACTAGGCCACAATAACCATGGGCTACATATTTACTGTAGCGACACTGGGCCTCCTACGGGCCGTAGAAACAATGGGCCTACTATGGGTCGTAGAAACAATGGGCCTTCTACGGGGCATAGAAACAATGGGCCTTCTACGGGCCGTAGACACAATGGGCCTTCTAGGGGGCGTATCATCAATGGGCCTTCTATGGGCCGTATGATCGATTGGCCAAACATGGGCCAATAACAGAACGCATTATGGCCGTAAATGGACTAGAGTTGGAATCATCCGTTCATGGGTCGACCATAACGGTTCGTCGTTAATCGATCGTATTTTATGACACTATGAAAATAGCCCAACGTATTAACGGGCCACAAACGGGCCGACTGTACCACGGGCTGAATTTAGCCCACAAGCAAAAAATGACAGTAATTGGCCATAAGTAACCGAATGCTGGAAATGATCCCAAGATTAAATGGGCTATGAGAAGGCCGAAAGATAACATGGGCTGGAAACGGCCCAATGGAATAATAGGCTGTTAATGGGTATAAAGTGATAAACTGTTCATTACGGGCCAGTTTCACCATGGGCCGTTAATGGGCCAAGAGTTAAAAAGGGCGTCATATGGGCCGAAAGACGTCATGGGCCACACATGGGCCGGAAGTTAAAACGGGTGTCGGTGTCAAAACCGGCGGATCTCGGGTAGGGGGTCCCGAACTGTGCGTCTAAAGCTAATGGTAACTGGAGGCGGGGGACACAATGTTTACCCAGGTTTGGGCCCTCTCAATGGAGGTAATACCCTACTTCCTGCTTGATTGATCTTGATAATATGAGTATTACAAGAGTTGATCTACCACGAGATCGTAGAGGCTAAACCCTAGAAGCTAGCCTATGATTATGATTGTTGTTGTCCTACGGACTAAACCCTCCGGCTTATATAGACACCAGAGGAGGATAGGGTTACGCGGAGTTACAGAGAAGGAGATCTACATATCCGAATTGCCAAGCTTGCCTTCCACGCAAAGGAGAGTCCCATACGGACACGGGACGAAGTCTTCAATCTTGTATCTTCATAGTCCAACAGTCTGGCCAAAGTATATGATCCGGCTGTCCGAGGACCCCTTAATCCCGGACTCCCTCAGTAGCCCCTGAACCAGGCTTCAATGACGATGAGTCCGTCTTGTAGATTGTCTTCGGCATTGCAAGGCGGGTTCCTTCTCCGAATACTCCATAGAAGATTTTGAACACAAGAATCGTGTCCGGCTCTGCAAAACAAATTCCACATACCATTGTAGAGAGTGCAATATTCCACAAATCTAATCTGCTGACAGCTTTTCATAATGTGACATCACGCCATGGCCCGGTCATTATTCGAACCATTTTTCACAACCAGCTACTGCACATATTGCGAGGCAGTTTCCTGGACACATCTTGTCGAAGCAAAGATCGTGTCCCCTTATCGTGGGATTCTCATCATTACGGGCGTGGGTAACCCAACCGCGCCATCAATCGTGGCGCTTGGGAAATACGCGATTTCAACGGGCAAGTGGGGAGGCGCACAGTTTCTACCGCCATTATAAAGAGATAGGGATTCTCCTTTTTCACCCATGCCTTCTTCCTCCTTCCTCATCCATTCTCGCACTCTCGAGCTTCAGCATCCAAGTTCTTACCTTCTCCGTAAAGCCATTCCAGACATGTCTAGAGAGGGAGGCAAGTGGATGACCTCCTCCGTTACGGAGGATGACATCACGAAGCTCCGGGAGGCCGGATACTTGGCCGCAGACATTGCGCACCGGCTCCCGGACGAAGGGCGGATCATCCCTACTCCGGAACCCCACGAGAGGGTTGTGTTTCTTGCCCACTTTTTCCGCGGACTGGGATTTCCCCTCCACCCATTTGTCCGTGGGATCATGTTCTATTATGGGCTGGATTTCCATGATCTATCCCCCAACTTCATCCTCAACATCTCGACGTTTATCGTCGTGTGCGAGGCTTTCCTCTGCATCAAGCCGCACTTCGGCCTGTGGCTGAAGATCTTCAACGTGAAGCCGAAGAGAGTGGTCGGCCAGCAAGCGAAGTGCGGAGGCGCCATGGTGGGCAAGATGCCCAACGTCACCTGGCTCGAAGGCTCCTATGTGGAGACCGTGAAGGGGTGGCAATCGGGGTGGTTCTACATCACCGAGCCACGCGACTCCAACTGGGCAGCGGCCCCCGAATTTTGATCTGGCATCCCCATGCGGCTTACCTCCTGGAAAAGGAAGGGTTTATCCTGGGGTGAGCCAGCGGAGCTGACCGGACTCCAGAACTGCGTCAAGAATATGATAAGCAAGAAGATCAAGCTTGTCAACATGGTCCAGGTCATGCTCTTCCGCCGGATCCTCCCGTGCCAAAGACGGGCATTTAATATGTGGGAGTTCGACCCGGCCGAACACTAGACGCTGCGAGAGCTCTTTGACATGATGCACAAGGACATCTGGAAGGTGCTGTTCAAGGCCACCGAGGTACCTACTCTTGTTACCGAAGATCACGGGCTCAGCGCAAGGCGCCCCGCCAATCCGATAAGTGTTCTATGTTTTACAAGATTCTCCTTCCCCTGATATATTCGTGAAGGGTTTTTAAGTATTTCCACCAATCTTAACAGGATTAGGTGAGCGAAGCGGGTCGACTGCCCAGCTCCACTGCCCGAAGACACAGCGACGGCTCTCCTAACGGAGATGCTGTTTCCGGCGCCCTATGAGGTGCCGGAGAAGAAGGCCAAGAAGAAGGCCACGGGGACCAGGAAAGGTCGCCGGCGCAAGGTGGTGTCGGACTTGTCGTCCGAAGACACTGAGGCGCACTCCTCCAACAAAAACGAGGAGGAGGAAGAGGAAAAAACCTTCCCCCAAACCGAGGGGGAGAAGAAAAGGAAGGCCGCCCCATCCGGGAGGCCGAAGGGTCCAAGAAGGGAAGGACCCTCCCAACGGACCACTCCACAACAGCCGCCTACAGCGACGAGAAGTGGCTACCCAGGGACAAGCCCCTGGCGAAGTTGTAAGTATACGGATACCATAATACTGCTGTCATGGTCAGCTTTGTGGCTTCTTATCATGTTAAAATATGTTCGTGCAGTCCGTCCAAAGCCCGCATCGACTTATCCTCCTCAGATGGGTCTTTGAGCTCGTCGGCGATGAACAGCGATTCGCTCCCGACGGCCTCCACTCCCCGGCCTGAGGATGACACCGAAGTGTTGTCTCAGAGGATACCAGGCTAGGGGGAGGTAGTTCTGGAGGCACCTCAAGGCGAAACCCCCGATGCCGGGCTCATGGGGGGGAAGATCCCCATGGATTCTGATGAGGGGGCAGTAGCAAGCTTGGCCCCCAGCTAGATACTGCGCTCGAACCTCCAGTGGTGCCGGATTCGGGCGGGCAGCCCATCGCTAAGGGGGTAGAGCCGCCTGTGTCGATGACCTCCGTCCATCCACAGGCATCAGATAACTTGGTGGAAGTGCTTCAGAGCGCCTTCCTTGATGAAGAGTACGGTGATTGTGAAGGTTCAGTCCGCCAAAAGCGGATTGACCGAAGCCTGCGCCAGCCTCCTGACAGGCTTTGAGGTAAGTAATTAAATTATGAGAAAATATCAGAGTATAGATAGTAGCCCCTCATGCTCTGTTTGGTGTTCGGAAAGAAAGGCCGAACAAAGGATCAAATATCATCTCCAGGACTCTAATCATATTATGTCTATGTGAATAAGCAGGCGTCGCTGCTGGCCGCCGCCGCCCTCACTGCGGAGATCTCTGGACTTAAGCAGAACCTGGGGCGGGCCGAAGAAGAACTCGGCCTCGTGAAGTGGCAGCTCGAAGAGAACAAAGGTAAGTGATACCCCGTCCGTGTGTTATATAAAGGAAAAAATCGTTGATGCTAATGGAAGCATTAGGAATTTTAATAGGGGCCACAACCGAAGTGGCGGCCCTTAAGAAGGCGCTGTCTGACGTCGAAGACAAAGCGGCCAAGGAGCACACCGAGCGCGAAAAACAGGAGGCTCGGGTAGATGAGGTCCATCAAGAGCTCCGGGACTTCGTCAAAAAATTCGAGTCCTTGGAGTGTGACTCCAAGACGCAAGAGTCGGAGCTTGCGAAGGCCCACCAGAGCATGCAAGATGCCAAGGTCGAAGCCCAGAAGGCCCTCCAGGAGATTGAGGCAGTGAAGAAGATAGCGGCGGGTAAGGCATTCATTATGCAAAGCAAGCATGTGAAGGAGACTTTCCTTTTACTTACCCGAATTCGGAGCTCTCCAGGAGCATTCACAGATCTGCCGCACAGCATCTCTGATGTCGCGGAGTTCTACCGAGCTGAGGAAGGGAGTTGGACGGATAAGTTCTTTTGGTCCCAATCTATTGGGGCCGAACATCCAATGCCTTTGAGCGATCAGCAGAAGCAACTGGTCGAACTTCACAAGGCGGCCGAGCTGGCCATGAAGGACCTCATAGTCCGACTGTGGCCTGGCGAGCCCCTGCCCGGCAGCTACTTCGGCCTTGTCAAGCGGATGGTAAATGCCTGTTCGTGGCTTGAAGTCATTAAGCGGTCCGTCTGCATTGAGGGTGCACGCAAGGCCTTAGCCTGTGTGAAAGTGCACCGGGCGAAGATGGATGCCGAGAAGCTGGTGACAGAGGGGCCGCCGAAGGTCAAGGAGCATTGCCACCCCGAACAGTACTATGACAATGTCATTAAGGGTGCCCGTTTTGTGGCGGATGAATGTGCTAAGGATGTAATATTCGAATGAATGTACTCATATCATCATGTAATATGAAAACGAGTTCATGTGCGCTATATGGCGCCTGTTAATTTAAAATATTACCTTCTATGCGGCTGTTTATAAGATGTTGAGAGTTGGCTAGTCGTCGGCTTCAGCCCCCATGTAACTAGTACCGGGGTGTTCGGGGTAAATATAAACACTCTTTATCCAAAAAATTTGTCCTTTTAAGGAGGTGTTTAGGATAGGAACAAGGCAATCGGACTATACGGCTTTATCACTCTCACTTGGCCATAGAAGTCTACGATTTTAAATTTTGGAGAAGTCCCTACTATTCGGAAGGCCGAACTTGGGGCGCTATATACGCCTAAATCGGACAAGGTCGGTTCCTCGCCCGAAGCGGAAAAAATCTTTAAGGATTTGAGACCTCTTGAACAGCGACCAGCTCTCGCCTAATCATGACATTCAGTTTTCAGCTTTATCTACTGAGGTGCTTGTCCGGAAGAACTGGGACACAATCGCAGTAGTTCTCCCTGTGCTACCTTAGCCGATATAGCGGAACGTAAGGTACCAAAACATAGGAGCCGGGTAAACCCAACTATTGACCCAAGACATGATTCGGAGTTGATGCATATAATGCTATAAGTTCGGGGTGCTGCACTGTCGAAAGTGTTCGGACTTTTCTTGCCATGTTATGGGGTACACTGAAGCCCCTGGCAAAGTGGACGTACCAAGATGTACGGGTGTAATAAATAAGTAGTAAAGGAAAGGTGTAAAGAAATGTAATAGTAAGATGTACACTATTTTCCCTTGTTATTCGAATAATACGTCAAAGCGTACATATACAAGTAGTGTTATAAGCAAAATAGGACTGTTAGACACATCCTGACCAGGAGCGAGCTGTGTGCGGGTATGTAAAACAGGTATAACAATCGTTATCAGAGACCACCTGAGGATTCCCTTGTACGCCCCAGCTTCTTGTCTTCTTGGTGTGTCCGTCCTGCTATGTGTATGATAGTCGGTCTATCGGAAGAGCCTCCCGAAGATGAGGACCTGAAAGAAAAAAGGTGTAATGATGCATGGGTCCTGGGGCGGTTGAACCGTATTGTGGACAGTGTCATAGTCGTGCCTCCGCTTATGCCCATGGTATTTTCAGTGCGTAATTATGTACGCGCGGCACAAATTTTGCTGCTTGACTGGGACTAGGATGGAGGCCGAATTGCTAGTCGAGCTCTGGATGTGTCGGATGATCCTGTTGCGGGGTACTCCGGACTCGCTTGACGGTGTCGGGGTTCTTGATCGCCAAATTGGCTGTTTGCCTAAGAAGGTTGTTTTGTACTTCTGCCGCGAGGGCCGCCATGTGCTCCTCCGTATGGAGCGAGTGCTCTTTGTTTCCATTAACTATTATAACCCCGCGAGGTCCTGGCATTTTGAGCTTGAGGTATGCATAATGCGGTACCGCATTGAATCTGGCAAATGTGGTTCGTCCGAGTAGTGCATGATAGCCACTGCGGAAGGGGGCGATGTCGAAGATTAACTCCTCGCTTCAAAAATTGTTCGGAGATCCGAAGACCACTTCCAGTGTGATTGAGACCATGCAACAGGCCTCCACACCTGGTATGACACCTTTGAAGGTGTTTTTTGTGGGCTTGATCCTTGAGGGGTCGAAGCCCATTTTGCGCACTGTATCCTGATAGAGCAGGTTCAGGCTGCTGCCACCGTCCATGAGGACTCGTGTGAGATGGAATCCGTCGATGATGGGGTCAAGGACCAATGCATCCGAATCGCCATGACGGATACTGGTGGGATGGTCCCTGCGATTGAAAGTGATCGGACAAGAGGACCATGGATTGAACTTTGGGGCGACTAGCTCCATCGCATAGACGTCCCTTAGTGCACGCTTCCTTTCCCGCTTGGGAATATGAGTTGTGTATATCATATTCACCGTTTTCACCTCGGGAGGGAATTTCTTCTGTCCTCCTGTGTTCGGCGGCCGGGGCTCCTCCTCGTCATTGCTATGCAGCCCCTTTTCCTTGTTTTCGGCATTCAACTTGCCGGCCTGTTTGAACACCCAGCATTCTCTGTTGGTGTGGTTGGCTGGTTTTATTGGGGGTGCCGTGAATTTGGCATGAGTGATCAAGTATGCTGTCCAAACTGGACGAGCCCGGATTGTTTATTTTGAATGCCTTTTTCCGCTGTCCGGATTTAGAGCCTCTGAATCCGGCATTGACTGTCGTGTCTTCGGCGTTGTCGCCATTGTTGCGACGCTTGTGTCTATTGCATCGTGGCTTGCCGTTGCTGTCTCTGGCGTCTGAATCGTCGGAGTTTTGTGGTGTGATGTTGCTATGATCCAGCCAGCTATCCTCGCCCGCGCAAAAGCGGGTCATGAGTGTCGTGAGGGCTGCCATGGATTTCGGCTTCTCTTGGCCGAGGTGTCGGGCGAGCCATTCGTCTCGGATGTTATGCTTGAAGGCTGCTAGGGCTTCGGCATCCGGACAGTCGACAATTTGGTTCTTTTTAGTTAGGAACCGAGTCCAGAATTTCCTGGCTGACTCTCCGGGCTGTTGGGTTATGTGACTTAAGTCATCAGCATCCGGTGGTCGCATGTAAGTGCCCTGGAAGTTGTCAGGGAATGCGTCTTCCAGGTCCTCCCAATTGCCAATGGAGCTTGTTGGCAGGCTATTCAGCCAATGCCAAGTCGGTCATTTGAGCTTAAGTGGTAGGTACTTTATGGCATGTAAGTCATCGCCGCGGGACATGCGAATGTGTAGGAGAAAATCTTCAATCCATACCGCAGGGTCTGTTGTTCCATCATATGATTCAATGTTCATGGGTTTAAACCCTTCTGGGAATTCATGATCCATTACTTCATCTGTGAAGCATAGGGGGTGTGCGGCGCCTCTATTCCAGGCTACAGCCCGACGTAGTTCAAATGAATCTAGTCTGTTATATTTGGCCCGGCCGGACTTTTGTTTATTGTATCCGGCGTGACAGTCATTGTCACGCGTTGTGGCGCGCCCCCGTGATCCGTAGATCGATCTTGACTGTCCTGCTTTGTTTTCCAATACGTCTCGCAGGTCCTTCGTGTAGCCCCGGGCCTTAGTATTATTGTTTGATTGGCGACGGGGTGCGGTCTGGACTTTGGGCTGGTATGCCGATTTGTCTGAGCCACGGGGTGGCCGGTCAGCCATATCATGCGCTGGTAGTGTGGGCTTTGACGCCTCGTCCTTGAGTTGAGGTAGCAACCTGCGCTTTGGGTAACTTTTGGTAGGGCGCTCGAGTCCGTATTCCTCGGCAGCCAGGACCTCGATCCATCTATCAGTTAGTAGATCTTGATCAACTTGAAGCTGTTGCTGCTTTTTCTTCAGGCTTTTTGCAGTGGCTATAAGCCGGCATTTGAAGCGCTCCTGCTCGACGGGATCCTCAGGCACGATGAATTCTTCGTCGCCAAGGCTCACTTCGTCTTCGGAGAGAGGCATGTAATTACCATCCTCTGATTCTCCATCTGTTGCCTGTTCTTTAGGGCTAGATTGCCCATCTTCTTGCTCGGCCTGCTTGAAGCCTCGCTGGGCAGGATTGTTTTCGTCTTCGGCACCATCCGGATTGTTATCATCTTTTGTGCTGGTATCACTATTTTTGCTATGGCGGGGCTTGGAGCGGCGCCTATGACACCGGTGCCTAGATTGCTTCTCCAAGGGGTTATCTTCAATTGCCTCATCGCCATTTCTTTCTTTGGGGGTGTCCACCATATATATATCATATGATGAGGTGGCTGTCCAGCGCCCTATAGGCGGTGGTTCCTGTTCTTCTCCTGCATCATCGTCCATACCGTCGATGTCTTCGGAGTTGAAGTCAAGCACGTCGGTTAAGTCATCGACAGTGGCTATTAAGTGGGTGGTGGGTGGGGAACAAATTTCTTCGTCGTCTGCTTCCAACTCGAGCCGGACATAGTTTGGCCAAGAATCTCCCGACAAGGAAAGAGAACTTAATGAATTTAGCACATCACCCAAGGGCGAGTGCTGAAAGATATCCGCGGAGGTGAACTCCATCACCGGTGCCCAATCAGCTTCGATTGGCATGGACGTACGTGGTTCGGATCCTGTAGCCGGAGACGAGTCCGAGGGTCCGATGATACCGGCCTCATAAGAGGTGGGGTCAGCGTTCGGCTCGAGCGCCGATGAGTGTGCGGCCTCGATGACGGGTCCATCCACCCGTCCTCGGATGGCGCGATCTGTACCGGATTGATTCCTGGGGCCACCGCAGGTGCCATCTCCCGAATGATGTCTGATGGCAGATCTAAGACATGCTCGTCGCGACTGTTCGGCGTAGCTGACATGGGCTCGAATCCGTCGAAGATCAAGTCTCCGCAGATGTCGGCAGTATAGTTCAAGCTTCCAAACCATACCTAGTGGCCAGGGGCGTAGCTATTGATCTTCTCCAGATAGCCAAGCGAATTGGCCCGCAGTATGAAGCCGCCGAATATGAAGATCTGCCCGGGGAGGAAAACCTCCCCCTGGACCGCGTCGTTGAAGATGATTGAAGGAGCCATCAAGCCTTATCGTGACGACACAGTGGAACTCTCAATGAAAGCACCAATGTCGGTGTCAAAACTGGCGGATCTCGGGTAGGGGGTCCCGAACTGTGCATCTAAGGCTAATGGTAACAGGAGGTGGGGGACACGATGTTTACCCAGGTTCGGGCCCTCTCGATGCAGGTAATACCCTACTTCCTGCTTGATTGATCTTGATGATATGAGTATTACAAGAGTTTATCTACCACGAGATCATAGAGGCTAAACCCTAGAAGCTAGCCTATGATTATGATTGTTGTTGTCCTACGGACTAAACCCTCCAGTTTATATAGACACCGGAGGGGGCTAGGGTTACACAGAGTCTGTTATAGAGAAGGAGATCTACATATCCGAATTTCCAAGCTTGCCTTCCACGCAAAGGAGAGTCCCATCTGAACACGGGACGAAGTCTTCAATCTTGTATCTTCATAGCCCAACAATCCGGCCAAAGTATACAGTCCGGCTGTCCGAGGAACCCTTAATCCCGGACTCCCTCAACGGGCTGGAACCATATTGGATGGCCCAAATAACGCTACTGGGCCTAATTTGGATAGGTCGTAACGGGCCCTGGGTTAGCGGGATGTAAATGGGCTATATGCGAACATGCCGTTAACAGGCTTTCTATGGGCCGGCCCGCCACCTTTTAACCAAGTCAAACGGGCCGACCTTTTCACAGGATTGGGCCTCTGTTGGGCCGTGCCACGTGTCGCGTATCATATGCGCCTTCGGTCCAATGAGTGGATGACATCTGTCCCAACGGTGAGCCGACACGTGTTTCCTCCAGCTAATGATGATTTTACACATCGAAAATCCCCATTGTCGGGGCTGTTAACGGGTTATTGGATCCAAAACTGGACCCGATAGCTTAACGGCGAGCCATTACGGTGGATGCCACATGTCGGTCACCCTTGACAAAATCACTTCTATGACACGCGATATATCATCATGGAAGTGGACACTTTCGTGATGATAATTTTGGTAATGTCAAGGAACACTTCTACGACAGCACAAGTATGACTATCTTGATTCTGTCATAAAATCGTCATGGATGTACATGCATGATAGAAAACGTGACCTACTGTGACAAGCACGTATCATCATGGAAGTGTATTTTTTTGTAGTGTATAGATATGGTGGAACTGTACAACGTACTTAAAATTAGCTCGTATATATAGTTGAACTAGCTATTTCAGACGTGGTTGGCAACAATTGAGGAAAAGTTTGGTCAGTTCAGTTGTCGAGTTGGACTGTTTGTATAAAGAACAATTGCTTAATCTATGAATGAAATCTGTGCTTAATTACTGAATTTTAGTTGCAAAAATAAGATAGTGCTAGTGATTTTTAGCTGCATATTTTGACAAATCGCAGTGTTACAAGGTTGACAAATGGCAATGTTACTAGATCAACAAATGTCAATCTTTCATGTTTGACAAATGGCAATATACCCAATATGAAATATGCAAATCTTACCAAATTGTCTGTACGTGGTTGCACACGGTTCATCCGAAAAAACCGTTTGCATTGATGGGAGGTACAAATCTTGCTTGCCAGATTTTCTTGGCTTAGCACCGAAGTCTCGCTTTGCATACATTATTCAATCTAAACCGTTTGCATAGAAGAGATGCACAAATCTTGTGCGGCGAATTTTCCCTTGGCTTACTGTGGAAGACCATAGCTCTCACTTTGCATACAAGTGTTCTGTCTAAAACGTTTGCGATGAAGAGCTGCACAAATCCTGCTCAGCACATTTTCCATTGGCTTACTGGGGAAGCTGTCGGTTTACATACATGTGTTCTAACTAAAATGTTTGCGATCAAGAGCTGCACAAATCCTGCTCGACACATTTTCGCTAGGCTTCCTAGGGAAGTTGTCGGTTTGCATATGGGTGTTCTAACTAAAACGTTTGCGATGAGTGTTTTATATTTAAAAACCGTATTAAACTGTGGCTTGGGCGCCATTAATGAAGAGGATGTGAGCAAGGCGAGTGGCCATGGAAGTCAAAGGGATCACTTCCTAGTGAGCCTACGTGGCGTACAACTCGCACGCTTCCTGGTGAGCCTGCGCATTGGAGTACAGCTCGCATGCCTCCATTTAGTCAAGCACCTGTCCGCATGGCACCTCCTATCCATTAAAAGAGTGAGGCATGGCGTCACATGAATGGTTAACAGAACGCACACGATTTAAATTATACAAAACGCTTGAGATGTTACAGTGGCAGCTATTTGTTTCAAAATGCCTTTGTTGGCTGTTATTCGAGTGCGCCTTCTCTCAAAATGGACACGAAAAATAGCACAGCATGTCGGGTGACATTCCATGATAGCATGCCAAGTTTCATGAATTTTACACGAGTTTTGGATTTACTAGAATTCAAAAACAAATTAGCTCAATGTTTTGCCGGCAATCAAGAGTTCCCTGGAGTTTAAAATTCATTTCCATTTCTTGCATGGGACACCATGCATCCAAGGACACGAATTTGATTTTTCAACCAATTTATATGCACTGGAGCATGTGCATGTAGTTCAAATTTGAATTATGCACATAAAATGCCTAAAAACCAAATTAATGTATAAAAATGTCCAAACGAACCCCAAAAAATTCCAAAATTTAACACAACACTCCTGTTGTTCTATATTGACACTAGAATTTTTTTGAAAGTAATAAGAGGCAACAGATATCGTTTCGTCCCCAAAGGTGGCACGTTCCCTACCGAAAACATCAAGCTTGTTGTGAGAAGCTCTGGTTTTGAGAAGCTTGTACCAAACCTACTCCAAATGGGACAAAAATTTTACCACGACATGTTGATGCCGCTCCATGATAGCATGCCAATTTTCATGAATTTCAGACAAGTTTTGGATGTACTAGAATTTAAAAACCATCTATCTCAATCTTTGCGACCGAGTGACGGTGGCAGGGTGTTTGACATTCATTCACATTTCTTGCATGGGACCTAAGCATGCAACCAAGGACACAGATTTGAATTTCAACCAATTTATATGCATTAGAGCATGTGCATGTAGTTCAAATTTGAATTATGCACATAAATGCATTGAAAACTCAATTAATGTATAAAAATGTCCAAATGAACCCCGAAAAATTCCAAAATTTTACAGAATACTCCTGTTGTTCTATGTTGACACTAGAGAAAAAAATCAAAATTAAGAAGAGGCAACGGATATTGTTTCGTCCAAAAAGGTGAAACATTCCCTACTGTAACCATGAGGCTTGTTGCGAGAAGCCCTGGTTTGTGAGAAACTTATACCCCAACCTGCCCCAAATGGGACAATATTTTTACCACTGCATGTTGATGCCGTTCCATGATATCACGTCAAGTTTCATGAATTTCAGACGAGTTTTCGATTTACTAGAATTTTCAAACCATGTATCTCAATGTTAGCGGGCGAGCGACGGTGGCAAAGGTGTTTGACATTCATTCCCATTTCTTGCATGGGACCTAAGGTTGCAACCAAGGACACACATTTGATCTTTCAACCCGTTTATATGCACTGGAGCATCTGCATGTAGTTTGATGTTTGCTTGAACTACGTCAGTATTTCCCCAAAGAGGAAGGGATGATGCAACACAGAAATGGTAGGCATTTACCTTAGTGATGAGACCAAGGTTATTGAACCAGTAGGAGAACCACGCAACACTACGTAAACAGCACCTACACACAAATAACAAATACTCGCAACCCGACGTGTTAAAGGGGTTGTCAATCCCTTTCGGGCAACGGCTCCAGAAATTGGCAAACATATGTGAGAAAGTTGTAATAATTTGATAGATCGAATGCCAAATAAAATAAAGTGCAGCAAAATATTTTTGTATTTTTGGTTTAATAAATCTGAAAATAAAAGCAAAGGAAAATAGATCGCAAAGGCAAATATAATAAAGAAGAGACCCGGGGGTCATAGATTTCACAAGTGGCTTCTCTCGAGAAAAATAGCAAATGGGTGAACAAATTACTGTTGGCCAATTGATAGAACTTCAAATAATCATGTAGGAAATGATCATTATATAGGCATCACATCCAAGATTAGTAGACTGACTCCTGCCTGCATCTACTACTATTACTCCACACATCGACCGCTATCCAGCATGCATCTAGTGTATTAAGTTCATCGAGAAATGGAGTAATGCAATAAGAACGATGACATGATGTAGACAAGATCTATTTATGTAGAAATAGACCCCATCTTGTTATCCTTAATAGCAACGGTACATACGTGTCATTTCCCTTTCTGTCACTGGGATCAAGCACCATAAGATCGAACCCATCACAAAGCACCTCTTCCCATTGCAAGATAAATAGATCAAGTTAGCCAAACAAAACCCAAATATCAGAGACGAAATACGAGGCTATAAGTAATCATGCATATAAGAGATCAAAGAAGACTCAAATAACTTTCATGGATAAAAAATAGATCTGATCATAAACTCAAAGTTCATCGGATCCCAACAAACACACCGCAAAAAGAGTTACATCATATGGATCTCCGTAGGTCTACAAACGAGAGATAGGAAGTCATCTAGCTACTAACTACGGACCCGTAGGTCTACAAAGAACTACCCACGCCTCATCGGAGAGGCACCAATGGGCATGATGAACCCCGCTGTGATGGTGTCTAGATTGGATCTGTGGTTTCTGGAACTTGTGGCGGCTGGAATTGATTTTCGTCAACTACCCTAGGGTTTCTAAAATATTTGGGTATTTATAGAGCAAAGAGGCGGTTCAGGCAGCCGAGGTGGGCACAACCCACCAGGGCGCGCTTGGGCCTCCAGGCATGCCCTGGTGGGTTGTGCTCCCATCGGAGCACCCCCAGGCGCTTCTCCGGCCCACGGGATGTCTTCTGGTTCAAAAAAATTCACAAAAAGTTTTGCTGCGTTTGGACTCTGTTTAGTATTGATTTCCTGCGATGTAAAAAACATGCAGAAAACAGCAACTGGCACTTGGCACTATGTTAATAGGTTAGTACCAAAAAATGATATAGAATGACTATAAAATGATTGTAAAACATCCAAGAATGATAATATAACAGCATGGAACAATAAAAAGTTATAGATACGTTGGATATGTATCAGCATCCCCAAGCTTAATTCATGCTCGTCCTTGAGTAGGGAAATGATAAAAACAGAATTTTTGATGTGGAATGCTGCCTAACATGTCATCTCATATTATTTTCTTTATAGCATGGACATTTGGACTTTTATATGGTTCAAAGAAATAGTCTAGTTTTGACATGAGACTTCAATACTCAAGCATATCAACAAGCAACCATGTCTTTCAAAATATCAACGCTAAAATAAGTTATCTCTAGCCCATCATGCTCAATCATTGATCCATTCATGAAGCACACTCGCATATTAGCTACACCCAATGCTCAAGTACGATCATAGTGCCTCCTAGTTGGTGCTTTATAAGATAAGATGGAGACTCAAATTAAAAATAAAAATTGCATAAAGTAAAAAAAGAAAGGCCCTTCGCAAAGGGAAGTAGGGATTTGTAGAGGGGCCAGAGCTCAAAAGCGAAAAACTTAGAGATAAAAACATTTTGGGAGGCATACTTTTCCCACCAACGAAAAAGACATAGAGTTCCCCACACTTTCCATGCTAGATATATCATAGGCGTTTCCCAAACAAAAAATAAAGTTTATTCATTTTTCCACCATACTTTCACTTTCCATGGCTAACCATATCCACGGGTGCCCTCCATACCAACACTTTCCAAGGAATTTATTATTTGACAACATAAAGTAAATTCATTTTTCATTTCGGGACTGGGCATCCCTAATACCTTTGCCTTACTCTCATGCAATGACAAGCGAATAAACACTCATCGTGAGAATAACACATCCAGCATGGAAAATATCAGCCACCCCTCACCGCCTTGCGAGCGGTACGAGCACACAAAAGAGAAATTTATTTTGAAAATTAAAGATGGCACATACAAATTTTCTTAGAATGGCAAAAGTATACTGCATATAGGTAGATATAGTGGACTCGTGTGGCAAAACTGGTTTAACAGATTTTCGATGCACAAGTAATGATCATACTTAGTCCAAAATGAAGGCTAGCAAAAGATTGAGAAGCGACCAACCAAGAAACGAATAATCTCATAAGCGAGCATTAAGCATAATTAACACCGAATAATGCACCACAAGTAGGATGTAATTTCATTGCATGACTATTGACTTTCATGCTTGCATAGGGAATCACAAACCTTAACACCAATATTCTTACTAAAGCATAATTACTCATCAACATGACTCACATATCACATCATCATATCTCAAAACTATTACAAGGAATCAAGTTTATTTTGTCCAATGATCTTCATGAAAGTTTTTATTATATCCTTCTTGGATATCTATCACTTTGGAACTAATTTTTAGGTGTGGCCTTTGATAAGCTCAAACAAATATAAGTGAAGATCATGAGCATAATATTTCTTTCTCCCAAATTAATTTAAGTGAATCAAGAGATAATTTCTTAAAAAAATTACTAACTATCAAATAAATCTAAGTGAAGCATGAGAGCATTTCTTCAAAAAATAACAAAGCACACCGTGCTCAAAAAGATATAAGTGAAGCACTAGAGCAATTCCATAGCTCATAAGGATTTAAGTGAAGCATAGAGAGCAATTCTAACAAGTCATGGCATAATTTTGGCTCTCTCAAGAAAGTGCGTCCAACAAGGATTCAAGACTTAAAACAAAACGCAAAACAAGCAAAGACTCATATCATACAAGACGCTACAAGCAAAACTCATAGTATGTGACGAATAAAATATAGTTCCGAGTAAAATACCGATGATCGTTAGAAGAAAGAGGGGATGCCACCCGGGGCATCCCCAAGCTTAGTTGCTTGCTTCTCTTTGGATAATAGCTTGGGATGCCATGGGCATCCCCAAGCTTAGGCTCTTATTACTCCTTATTCCTTCATCCATCGTAACATCACCCAAAACTTGAAAACTTCAATCACACAAAACTCAACAAAACCTTTGTGAGATCCGTTAGTATAAGAGAGCAAATCACTACTATAACACTACTACGGGATGCTGCTAACGCGACACTACGATCAAAGACCCTTCGACAAAACTGTGTGTGATGCCATAATCACAAATGGTGGTGTAAAATAACCGTCAAAAAGGTGCAAAACCTTTGCGATGGATGATGCATCAAACATGGTTCAGATTTTAGTTGCGTGTGCAATGCAGGGCATACACTTCAGCTCAATTAACTATTTGCGATGAGGAGGAACAAAAGAAATGGGCAGCCAGATGAAGGTGTGTGCGATATACAGCATACGGTTCACACGGATGAACTATTTGTGATTAGGCAACACAAAAGAAACGGGGAGCCAGATTAAGGTGTGTGCGATGTACGGCATGCGGTTCACTCGGATGAACTGTTTGCATTGAGACAAGAGAACAGAAACGGTTCAATATAACAAGATGTCTGTGATACGCGGCAAACAAGTCTGTAATCAGAAATGTGTGTGAAGACCGATAATAACACAGACGATTGCTTCTAATAAGATGTATGTGATATGCTCTGTCTACACAACATCTATTGGCCATTGGGGGACGGGCGGGCATCCGGATACGCCATGAGGATGCGAAGAGGCATCCTATTAGCAAGGACAGTTGTTCCACCAGTAGCTCATGTAAGAAAACTCTCAAGTTAAGTGTGCTCAGGCTGGAGCAGCCATCAGATGGGTGACTGGATGTGAAGTTGTGTTGATGTTAAATTAACTGATAGGATGTGTCATATCTGTCAAATTAAATGACTGATACGACCCATCCCATGAGTTAATTTAACCTCGAGGTCCTTGTTTTTTATTTTTATTTTTTTAACACATGTTAAAGAAGGTCTCGCATTACTTTTTGACAATGTGCGATACGTGGCATACAGTTGATCCATCTGACCTGTTTGTGATGGAATAGGCCGTGTGTGTTGTGGGCAAATGCTTGCTAGTATTCAACCATTTGCGACTGATGAATTCATCACCGACGGGTTCCCTAGTGTGGTCCGTGTTCATCTAATCATCATCTACTTCTTGTGCTAGCTCGATGTTCCTTCTATGCTAAGTTTCCATTAATCGATGGCGTTTTATGAACACGCCACCGTTTCCCTCCATTTCCTCACCTGTTTCCCGCCATCCAGCGATATTGCGCATAGGTGGCGCGTGATGGACAGAGGCGACAAGCGCAGCTTGTAGCACATCCACCTTTTCCAAGCATGCCAACCCACCAAAGCGCCGCCTCTGCCATCAACCTCGTCGACGAGGAAAACGAGCAGGCGCCACGGTCCGTCGAGGCCGAGGCGCTCCCCGGCAATGCGATGGACGACGCTGTGATGCGCGTCATCGCCAGGGTTGAGCAGACCTTTGGCGCATGGCGCTTGAGCACCGCAGATCAAGATAGGCATGTCAGCGCCAACAGGCTGCAGCTCACCGCACAACATGATCGATGGTGCGCCGCAGAGCAAGCTAGGCGTGTCCGCACCGATAGGCTGCGGCTCGCCGCACGGCGATACCGTTGGAACGCCATAGAGCAAGAGGCGCGACGCACCGCACAGCAAGAGCGGATCCATCGGCGCTTGCCTGCTGTCAACACGGCGTTGCAGTTGGGTACACGTCCCGTCAGTACCCCCATTCCTCGCCAGGAGTGGGCAGAGACCCTCAGCGCCGTACTTGCACCAGAGGCCGGCCGCGCCGTACTTGCACCAGATGCCCGCCACGCCGTTCGCATGGGTGCCACCGTTCGCCTTGTCCGTGGCCCGCTGGATGCCAACGCGCTGGTCCGTAGGCTGAACCGCCTCCTTGGCCCCAGTGTCCACCTGGGCGCACTAGAGGCACATGGTCGTCGCATCCTCGAGCTAGTGATCTCCGATGAATTAGCCAACTTGGAGCTCGAGATCGCGCTTCAGATGTACCGCGAGCGTGTCGACCACTTGGATGAACGCCTAGACGAGTTCAGGCAGAGCCAAGAGCTACCGTAAGCAAGGGCTGCTGGTCATGGTCTCATGGACGCATTTTATTTTGAAAAGTCGTTTCGACGTGGATAGCTATGTATTAACAACAATCATAGTATTGCTCTGTTTATTGCTCTGTTTCAATGTGTGTACTCTGTTTTCCATTCTTATATGTTCTGTTTCAATGTGTGTATATACGATTTCCATTATATATATGTGGATGCTAACAACTAGATTCAAATTAGTACACAAAAACAGATAGAAAATGGTATTCATAATATATATATAGGGTGGGACTATTTAGGAACCCCCTCTAGAGTTCCTAAATAAGCTTATTTAGGAACCCCCGCCCCCACCACCACCACCGCCTACCCCACCGGCACGCCACCACCACCACCTACCCCGCCGGCCCGCCGCCACCACCACTACCCCGCCGGCCCGCCACCACCACCACCTATCCCCGCCGGCATGCCACCACCACCACCTACCCCGTCGGCGCGCCACCACCACCAACCCCGCTGCATGCAACCATCTCCAACGTCGGCACCACCAGCTGCCCCCGCGTCTGGATCTCGGTGAGAGCGCCATCCTCGATCAGGTGCCTCCCGAATGCAGGCCTCACCCTCCCACCGCTACCCCCAAATCCCGGTGAGCCCCCATCCCTGGCCTAGTGAATCTCTCATGATGGGGCTTGATTAGAGTGCTCCGACGACCGCCGCATCCATCTCGACCGACAGGCCGCCAGATCCGTCGTCACTGTCGACCACATGCATTGCCGCACCACTTCCTGTCACCTTGTGTGGCATCTAGGTGATGTGCTATTCCCCTGCCCCCCGTCTTCTCATGAATCTAGTACAAACTCATGGTAGTTAACTCAATGCAGACATGCAGTTGGTTCCAACAATGTTTGGGTTGGGATCGAGCAGTTTGCTATTGGTGCGACTGTAGTTAGCTCGCCCCAAAAGAAACAGAAAAATAGTGGAGTTTGGTTTTGGTCTTGGAGTTTACTAGCTTCTGTAGTCATCTGTACTAACAGAAAGGAGTTAGCATTTGGAAAATGATGGTCCAGTTAGCTTTAGAAAAAGCTAGGAACTTTTATTTGAATTTCTTCAGTCCACTTTTTGTGTGTGGTCAGTTAACCTTAAAAATTATGTGCTGAGATGGAGTAATTTTTTGTTTCTTCCTATCCTCCAATGCAGACCACTACAACTGGCAATTTTTTGAGGGTTCTCCGCAGTTAGCATTTAGCTTAAACTGAACAAATAGTTAATTGAGCCGACCAATGCAGTTAGCTTAAACTGAGGAAAAACAGTGTGTTACTTGTCTATTTGGGTATCTGTATAGCCATTGAAGTGTGTCGACGGCGATTGTCAGGACCCCGACTCAATGCCACATTGATCTAGCATGTAACACCTCATATCACTTTGCGGCTTCACGCACGGTATTCCCACGGGTGTCGCCTTACCTTTGCCCGGGACCGTTTGCGCCTTTTGGCACACGTATATGACAGTGTCGCTAGCATCCATATGATAAGGAGCCCGGGCTGACATGGCTAGTCGTAAACCCAAAGTGGCACAGACTTACAGGGACAGGCATCCATGACCCAGCATCGAACGTGTCGGTCATCAGCGAGTGAATCCAGGCTGTAGCACTGGGCTAGCAGGACTCCGGTGAACCGGGCTGTAGCGGGCTAACAGGACTCCGGTATTCATCGCGTGACATTTCCCCGAAGGGACAGACACAGGAACGAAGAAGGACACATGCCGGCCAGCCTAAGTGTTCCGGAGCAGTAGCAAGCTACCATGGCTCAGTGAAACACTAGGAGACATTTCCCCGTAAGAGAGGCTACTAAAGATAAACAACTAGATGGTCAGATCCCACACATACCAAGCATTTCAATAACATACACACAATATGCTCAATATGTGCAAATACAACATGGCATCACAACATGACTCTACGACTCAAGTAATTTATTCAATAGGCTCCGAGGAGCGAGATATTACAAACATGGGTCTCATGACCCAACAATCAGAGCATACAAATCAAAGCACAAGCGGAAGCTATCATGTCTGAGTACAGACATCTATAAATGAAAAAGGCTGAGAAGCCTGAATATCTACCAGATCCTGCCGAGGCACATGATCGTAGCTGAGGTAACAAGCTAAACGTCGAAGTCCACGCGGAACTACTAGCGAGACCGAAGTCTCTCTGCAAAAACATAAATAGGCAAACGTGAGTACAAATGTACCCAGCAAGACTTACATCAGAACTATCTACATATGCATCATTATCAACAAAGGGGATGGTGGGGTTTAACTGCAGCAAGCCAGCTTTGACTCGGTGGCTATCCTGAACTACGACTGCAAGTAACTCTTTTGAGGTGGCGCACACGAGTCCACATATTCACCATATCAATACACCACTATGGATCCGCTCCCGTCTCCCTACGAGAACGCCATCCATAGCACTCACGCTTATCTTGCGTATTTTAGAGTATCCACTTTCACTTGTCTATGAACTGATATAAGCAACCCAGAAGTCCTTTTCCGCGGACACGGCTATTCGAATAGATGATGATAACCCTGC
Organism: Triticum dicoccoides; assembly: GCF_002162155.2. NCBI lineage: Eukaryota > Viridiplantae > Streptophyta > Magnoliopsida > Poales > Poaceae > Triticum > Triticum dicoccoides. Next base: position 231,662,027 of record NC_041385.1, on the reverse strand, counting down.
AGGGGTGTACTTCTTCACACACGCTCTCACCACTTACCGCCGTTTACACGACATGTACTCGGCAACCTTCAAGCGGAAGCCCAACGTGGGTGTCGGCCACGGCCTACCTAAACACTCAAGTCTGTAGTCCAGGTTTATCGCCTATTCGGGTTCCATCCATGAGGAGATCCGGCCGGAGTTTCGCTCACAGCCCCAAACGATGTGAACAGGGTTCCCGAGACACCAAACGGGCGCCCGGTACACCGTGCCACGTGCCTACCGCATCACAGCCCACCCCTACGGTCAGCGCTGCGCACGGCCTCCAGCATACTACAAACACCAGAAACTACTTGCAACTCCTGGACAGAGGACAAGGGTGATTAAGAAGCCGAGAGGGTCCATTGGTTTCGGGCCCAATGCGTGGTAGTAGCTGAATCATGGATCACAAACACCGAACTCAGTTCCTGAGGACGGCTGCAATGAGACAACCCACCATGTACTCCTACATGGCCTCTCACCGCTACCTTTACCAAATCGTGTTCACACACTTAGCTCTTAACAGTAGGACATATTCACACACCTCTGATTCATCCCCGATGAATCAGACCTGACTCAACTCTAAGCAGTAGCAGGCATGACAACAAGCATGAATGAGTAGGCACAACAGGGCTCAAACAACTCCTACTCATGCTAGTGGGTTTCATCTATTTACTGTGGGAATGACAGGTCATGCAAAGGATAAAGGGGTTCAGCTACCGCAGCAAGTAACAGATGAATCGTTGTTGTCCTAATGCAGTAAAAGAGAGCAGGAGCGAGAGAGTGGGATTGTATCGGAATGAACAAGGGGGTTTTGCTTGCCTGGCACTTCTGAAGATAACATTGAGTCTTCATCAGTGTCAACGATCACATCATCGGTACAACGTCTACCGAGGGAGAACAACACCGGCAAACACAGAAGAAACACGATCAATGCAATGCACAATATGATGCATGCTATGACATGGCAATATGAATGTGTTTTGAGCTAATGCAACTATCAACAGATTAAATGAAGTTGGTTTGAATACAAGATTCAAATTCAAACTCCATATGTGATTATTCAAATGCCATTTAATTGATTTGTGCTAAACAGCAGCTATAAGTTGTTCTAACATGCATGAAAATGGTACAGATGGATTCCTTGAATTTTTCTGATAATTTTTCATATATAAATTATTTAATTTGGAGTTACGGTTGAATTTCTATGATTTATTGAAGTTTAGGGCATTTTCTGAATTTCCTGAATAATAATAAAATAAAATAAATTCCAGAAAATGAATATTGCGTCAGCACCACATCACGGTGACGTCAGCAGGGTCAACTGGGCTGGCTCGGGTCAAACCTGACGTGTGGGGGCCACACATCAGTGACACAGGACCTAATCCCGGTTAAACCCAGCGCTGACTGGGGTTTGACCAGGGGTGGGGCCCACTGTCAGTGTCAGCAGGGGGGGTAATTAGTTTAACTAATTCGATTGGTGCTAATCCTAATTAGCTAACAGGGCTGGGCCCACCTGTCATTGAGTCAGGGGCGTCCAGCTGGGGTCAAACTCGCCGGACTTGGTCCACGGCTCGTCGCCGGTGAAGCCCGAGACGGCGGAGGGGGTCGGAATTCCTCCTCCGGCGACCAAATGGCCGGCGGAGGGCAGCTACGTGACGCTGAAGATCCCGCGCGTCGAGTGGTGCGGTCAGTTATGCCGGGGGCGGCCTATATCGACGGCGGCGAGCTCAAAGGCGGCGGCCGGAGTTCGGACCTCGACGGAAACGAGGTTACGGTTGACGAGAGGACAAACGGGTGCTTGTTCTGGGCTCCTGGGACCACGCTGAGCGCAGACACGTGCTCAAACACGGGCGGCAGCCACTGTGGCCGCGGCGGCGCCATGGCCGTCGGCGAAGAGCTCTCGGCTTGTTGTGAACGGCGGCTAGAGAGGGAGATAGGGCACGGGGAGAGGGGGAAGCGGGTCAAAGGCTCACCGCGGAGCTGCAGGGAGGGTTAGTGGGCTCGGGGGCGCGCCGGAGTGGCCGAATCGACGGAGAAGGGCGCCGGGGCCGAAGCTTGAAGACGATGATGATGGCGGCTGCTCGGGGCCCTTCTGGTCGCGTGAGACGACGAGGAGGACGAGGGCGGAACAGCGGAGCTTTGGGAGGCGTCGGGGAGGCGAGACGGTGGCTGTGGCCGCGCGAGCGCTGGTCGGCGGCGACGGGCTCCATTCGGTCGCTGAAGGGGAAGCAGAGGAGCGAGGGGGGGAGGGAGGTCCAGAGAGCGAGGGAGAAGTGAGAAGCGGTCGGGGAGGCGCGTGGCGTCTCCGGGCGTCGAGGAGGGAGGCAACCAGGCAGGAGGTGGCCAAGCGCGGTGGCGGTGCTCGCCACCGAGCTGCTTCGTGCGCTGGCACGGGAAGAAGACAGGCATGCCCCCTGGTGGTTGGGCTGCACAGTGTTGGGCTGTCCAGGTGGGCTTCGGTGAGCGCCAGGTAAGCTGAGGTAAGTTCTCTCTCTCTCTGCTTTTATTTATTGTTTTCTATTTTGTTCTGTTTTGTTTTGGTTTAGTAAAAATACCAAACCATTTATAAAATCCTGAAAATAGTTATGTGGCTAGAGTTAAAATATACCAAACCACATAAAATGTTCCAGTAATTATTGGACATATATTATTTATATATAATATATATATCCAATGCAAATAGCTATTTATTTAATTCAAAGGCCCAAAATAATTAACTCTGAGATACCAAAAATATTGTTTTGAGTTCTACCTCTTTGCAATATTTTCAGAGACTAAGAGGAACATTTTCTTGGACTTCTTTGAGGAGATTTTAATGTTGATCATTTTTAGAAGGTTTCTGAGGCTTTGAAAATTCCTCAATTCAAATTTCATTTGAATTAAAACATGATGCTCACATGAGGTCTAGCCTAGTGCATAACAGGACCAGGGATGTGACAACTCACCCCCACTAAACAAAAATCTCGTCCCGAGATTCAAGCGTAGGGTAAGGTGAAGGGGGAACGCAACTAGTACAATCTTCACGATCCAGGTTGCACTTCATAGGAACGTTGATTCGATCACCATCATTGTCTTGAAGTCTTGCTCTGAGAAATCCTGTCAACATGACATGGAGGGAAGAAGGAGACTCTAGAAGGGTCGATCTTCTCGAAGATCGAACAACTCACGGAATGAGACATAGGACCATCTCTCGGGTTGAGACACGAGATACGCATCAAGAGGGGTGGAAAGAAACGGATGACGAAGGTTCACTAGGTGGACAACAATTCCACACTTAAGAAGGTGGTAAACGATTGTCCACGTAGCGAGGAGTTGAGTTGCCATGATACCACGACGAAACATCCTGGAGGAGGGTGATTCGTAGATTATTTCCTTAAGTGGCAAAAAGAATTACCTTTGATTCAGAGATCATTGAAAACCTTTATACCAGCCTAAGGCAATTCTCAAGCGATCGTTTGGAGGGGGTCAGTAGAATGGCATACTCGGACTTGGATGATGTGGATTACCTTGTTGAAGACAACGCAATGGATGAATTTGCTTATCACCGGAAATGGAAGAGACCCATGGTAGAATGGCACATTGGCGGTGCAAACTGGGAACAAAATGCAAATGATGGGAATGATTCTAGTAACTGGGGAGAGGCTCAACAATAGAGAGTTATCCCACTATTGGAATGGTTATAGCATAACCGAGGAAACTGAGAGCGCTATACAGTTAATGTCGACGATCAAACCTAGCACTTGCGCGTGCTCTCAAGAACTTGAGCAATTCCATAATCATCAAGGTTTTACCAACATCCGTGTCAAGGGTCCGGTAACACAACTTACTACCATGATGAATGGTGATGGAGGATGCAGATGCAAAGGAAGATAACACCTTCTCAGATTTCACCCTTGGCGGGGCCAAGGAAATAAAATCTGGATGATCGACCGAGAGACATTTAGCACTCCGCTTCTAATGTTCTCCTTGATGTGCTAGTGTAACCCATTCATAGATATGGTTTGATATCTAGAACATCAAGTAAAAAGGTCGGACTTCGGAACACAGAAATCCATAGGGGCAACTAGGGAGTAAATCCTACGAAATCCCTATGGGGAGGTGGCCAACTTCATCAATCAAGATATTATAATAACAGGTCTTCCGGCTGGGTGTGTTGGCCACGACATCCACTTTACCGGTTATCGCGCGACCAATATTATAATTCTTGGGAAATATTCCAACCATCATATCTGCCTGAGATTCAGATCTGGTTGGTGTCAGGATATTCCAGACTCATCGAGTCTAGGAAGAAAAACGGAAGTTTGCAACACAAATCGACGAGATGACGTTGCGGGATTCTCGGGAGATGAACTACGATAGCAAGCTCCAAAACATGAGCTGGTTCTGCTACAAACATGTGAACACGTTGTCCAAGACAAGCATGACCACAAAGTAGTCTTATAATAAAACACTACCGAGTTCAGGAGGGGGAACCATCAATGAGGGTATCGAAGTCCTTACATAAGTCCGGATTAGCTCTTATGAAGAAACTCCTTCTCCTTGAACAAATCAATCAGTGGCTTGGTGTGCTAGGGATACATATAGATTGAAGGTTGCAAGTCTTCAAACCACAACATTCTTCGCACGTGTGCATGACTGATTTGGAATGATTCCAAAGAAAGCAACATTGACTTTCTCGAATCCACGGCGGCAACTTGCATCAGATGCACATGAATTAAAGGAAGTCACTACCTTCATCCAAACATATGCTTCATGAGCTAGCATGAACAAATGCTTTCAAAAGTTTCCAACACTAGCTTAATGTTCAACAAAATCATGGAGGAGATAAGGATGTTGTCAATGGGCTCAACAACAATTCATCTAGGTTTCCTTTTAAAAGGAATTCCATAGTTAAGTGAACACGGTGATAGCATTGGTCAGACCAAAGATGTAATGGCGTATGCTCGAGGGATCAACCACGAATAAGACAACATTACGAGCATCGTTGGTACTGATTTGATTTGACGATGGCCCACACTCAAATCAAAGGATTGATAAGACAATAGGTCCAACAACTGATCACAGGGACCAATCGATGAGGATATCATCTTTCTTCAACACACACTACACAAGAATATCCCTTTGGAACGAACTAAGTCGGGCAAGATTTTATCTTCCAACTCTCCAAGTTGTTGTCTAGCTTAACCAACTAGCTCAGGGATATCTAACACCGATCTTGGAGAGAGGGTGGTTCACAAGAACCCAACTTGATCACAAGCTCAACACAGCGGTCAGGTGACAACCTGGTAATACTTCCGAGAAGATATTCGGAAAATCACGAACCACCGGTATGTTACTAAGCTCGAGAACAATCTCGCTTTTGAGGGCAAGACGATATGATCAAATGAGTGAGGACTTGACAAGATCCTAACTCATCAATCGAAGGGTGCACCGAAATAAGGACTAGGTAGCATGATCAACCTTAGAATGATGATTCAAAACAAACACGCTAAGAATGAAATTATTGTCCATTAACTACCAAGCAACAAGGTTGCTAGGAGTATTGAATTCACACATCACGATTCACTTGTCGGCATTCCGGTTGCGACAACACGGAACCGAGGGATGAATAACGATGGCGAGAAGTATCACTACATCAAGAATTCATGAGAGTTGGTGCAGTTCTCATGACAATTCTGACATAAGGGGGGTAATACTCCAAGGTAGAACAGAACCAAAGCTGGATTGGCATTTGATCTACGGAATACAACTACTTTGATCCAATCCTAGATATGGATGAGGTATTGGAGTTTGTTTCCCCTAGTCATTCCAGAATAGAATGGCTCGACGGACCACAAGAATAATAAGAATGCACGCATACTCTTGACTATCAAATGATAGACGAAGGTCAGAAGACAACTAAGAGGGACAACTCAAAGGAACATATAATTTTCTGAGTTGTGGATGCATAGATTAGTATGTCGAGCGAGATCAACATTTCTTCCAGATAACCCATGCAGAGAGGTAGGACTGGCAGAGTCACGATTTATGAATGGAGATCTCCTCAAGAGTACTCTAATTGTGATCTTTGATCCAATAAACATCTGCCATAAGCGGTCCATAGTATTTGGAAGAAGGAAATACCACGGACCTCGAGGACTATCGCAAAGTTACTAATATCCTGAAGGAACTAGCAAACACTATCAACATGAAGTAAGTAGAGTGAATCTCGGGTTCAAAAACCCAGGAATAGAATACCTACTAACTAAATGGCATCACAGGATGCTTTCGATAATAAAGGCCAGAATCTTCACACTAGGACACAAATCATGGCTAGACCACTAGATGATCCCCTGAGACACCTAGGGTCATAATAATTATTCCAACATAAAGGTCGAGGCAGTAGAATACCTCAACTCAACAATTAGTGTGATTGAGCTGGCATAAAGGAGCATCGAAACCAGAGGGAAAGGATTTTGCAAATGCATCAGACTATTTAGAAACCTGGAATGACTCGGACAGCATAACGGCTGTAAATGCTCAGAAAAGACTTGAGACATTCTACAAAAATGGTGGCATAGCCACTCAGAAGCACAATATCAAGGTTTGGAGATCAACAGTTAACAAACAAAAGTAGTAGGAACTGAACTCAAGCTTAAATCCAACAATCTTATAAGTCTACGGATTAGTAACACGTGATCCTGATAGAAAGAAGAGATAGCCTAGTTCTTAATCCCCGTAGGAAAGATAAGATGACTCAGATCAGAAGGGCATGAGGTATAAGGAGTAAAAAGAGCCTTACGTTCCATCCCACAATCAATTCCCTTACATAACTAAAGAATTTCTAGACTCAACTTCGACCAGTTTGGCTTGGTAATCCTACAGGCAGTCAAGCTCTGATACCAACGCTGTCAGCACCCCGACTCAATGCCACATTGATCTAGCATGTAACACCTCATATCACTTTGCGGCTTCACGCACGGTATTCCCACGGGTGTCGCCTTACCTTTGCCCGGGACCGTTTGCGCCTTTTGGCACACGTATATGACAGTGTCGCTAGCATCCATATGATAAGGAGCCCGGGATGACATGGCTAGTCGTAAACCCAAAGTGGCACAGACTTACAGGGACAGGCATCCATGACCCAGCATCGAACGTGTCGGTCATCAGCGAGTGAATCCAGGCTGTAGCACTGGGCTAGCAGGACTCCGGTGAACCGGGCTGTAGCGGGCTAACAGGACTCCGATATTCATCGCGTGACATTTCCCCGAAGGGACAGACACAGGAACGAAGAAGGACACATGCCGGCCAGCCTAAGTGTTCCGGAGCAGTAGCAAGCTACCATGGCTCAGTGAAACACTAGGAGACATTTCCCCGTAAGAGAGGCTACTAAAGATAAACAACTAGATGGTCAGATCCCACACATACCAAGCATTTCAATAACATACACACAATATGCTCGATATGTGCAAATACAACATGGCATCACAACATGACTCTACGACTCAAGTAATTTATTCAATAGGCTCCGAGGAGCGAGATATTACAAACATGGGTCTCATGACCCAACAATCAGAGCATACAAATCAAAGCACAAGCGGAAGCTATCATGTCTGAGTACAGATATCTATAAATGAAAAAGGCAGAGAAGCCTGACTATCTACCAGATCCTGCCGAGGCACAAGATCGTAGCTGAGGTAACAAGCTAAACGTCGAAGTCCACGCGGAACTACTAGCGAGACCGAAGTCTCTCTGCAAAAACATAAATAGGCAAACGTGAGTACAAATGTACCCAGCAAGACTTACATCAGAACTATCTACATATGCATCATTATCAACAAAGGGGATGGTGGGGTTTAACTGCAGCAAGCCAGCTTTGACTCGGTGGCTATCCTGAACTACGACTGCAAGTAACTCTTTTGAGGTGGCGCACACGAGTCCACATATTCACCATATCAATACACCACTATGGATCCGCTCCCGTCTCCCTACGAGAACGCCATCCATAGCACTCACGCTTATCTTGCGTATTTTAGAGTATCCACTTTCACTTGTCTATGAACTGATATAAGCAACCCAGAAGTCCTTTTCCGCGGACACGACTATTCGAATAGATGATGATAACCCTGCAGGGGTGTACTTCTTCACACACGCTCTCACCACTTACCGCCGTTTACACGACATGTACTCGGCAACCTTCAAGCAGAAGCCCAACGTGGGTGTCGGCCACGGCCTACCTAAACACTCAAGTCTCTAGTCCAGGTTTATCGCCTATTCGGGTTCCATCCATGAGGAGATCCGGCCGGAGTTTCGCTCACAGCCCCAAACGATGTGAACAGGGTTCCCGAGACACCAAACGGGCGCCCGGTACACCGTGCCACGTGCCTACCGCATCACAGCCCACCCCTACGGTCAGCGCTGCGCACGGCCTCCAGCATACTACAAACACCAGAAACTACTTGCAACTCCTGGACAGAGGACAAGGGTGATTAAGAAGCCGAGAGGGTCCATTGGTTTCGGGCCCAATGCGTGGTAGTAGCTGAATCATGGATCACAAACACCGAACTCAGTTCCTGAGGACGGCTGCAATGAGACAACCCACCATGTACTCCTACATGGCCTCTCACCGCTACCTCTACCAAATCGTGTTCACACACTTAGCTCTTAACAGTAGGACATATTCACACACCTCTGATTCATCCCCGATGAATCAGACCTGACTCAACTCTAAGCAGTAGCAGGCATGACAACAAGCATGAATGAGTAGGCACAACAGGGCTCAAACAACTCCTACTCATGCTAGTGGGTTTCATCTATTTACTGTGGGAATGACAGGTCATGCAAAGGATAAAGGGGTTCAGCTACCGCAGCAAGTAACAGATGAATCGTTGTTGTCCTAATGCAGTAAAAGAGAGCAGGAGCGAGAGAGTGGGATTGTATCGGAATGAACAAGGGGGTTTTGCTTGCCTGGCACTTCTGAAGATAACATTGAGTCTTCATCAGTGTCAACGATCACATCATCGGTACAACGTCTACCGAGGGAGAACAACACCGGCAAACACAGAAGAAACACGATCAATGCAATGCACAATATGATGCATGCTATGACATGGCAATATGAATGTGTTTTGAGCTAATGCAACTAGCAACAGATTAAATGAAGTTGGTTTGAATACAAGATTCAAATTCAAACTCCATATGTGATTATTCAAATGCCATTTAATTGATTTGTGCTAAACAGCAGCTATAAGTTGTCCTAACATGCATGAAAATGGTACAGATGGATTCCTTGAATTTTTCTGATAATTTTTCATATATAAATTATTTAATTTGGAGTTACGGTTGAATTTCTATGATTTATTGAAGTTTAGGGCATTTTCTGAATTTCCTGAATAATAATAAAATAAACTAAATTCCAGAAAATGAATATTGCGTCAGCACCACATCACGGTGACGTCAGCAGGGTCAACTGGGCTGGCTCGGGTCAAACCTGACGTGTGGGGGCCACACGTCAGTGACACAGGACCTAATCCCGGTCAAACCCAGCGGTGACTGGGGTTTGACCAGGGGTGGGGCCCACTGTCAGTGTCAGCAGGGGGGTAATTAGTTTAACTAATTCGATTGGTGCTAATCCTAATTAGCTAACAGGGCTGGGCCCACCTGTCATTGAGTCAGGGGCGTCCAGCTGGGGTCAAACTCGCCGGACTTGGTCCACGGCTCGTCGCCGGTGAAGCCCGAGAAGGCGGAGGGGGTCGGAATTCCTCCTCCGGCGACCAAATGGCCGGCGGAGGGTAGCTACGTGACGCTGAAGATCCCGCGCGTCGAGTGGTGCGGTCAGTTATGCCGGGGGCGGCCTATATCGACGGCGGCGAGCTCAAAGGCGGCGGCCGGAGTTCAGACCTCGACGGAAACGAGGTTACGGTTGACGAGAGGACGAACGGGTGCTTGTTCTGGGCTCCTGGGACCACGCTGAGCGCAGACACGTTCTCAAACACGGGCGGCAGGCACTATGGCCGCGGCGGCGCCATGGCCGTCGGCGAAGAGCTCTCGGCTCGTTGTGAACGGCGGCTAGAGAGGGATATAGGGCACGGGGAGAGGGGGAAGCGGGTCAAAGGCTCACCGCGGAGCTGCAGGGAGGGTTAGTGGGCTCGGGGGCGCGCCGGAGTGGCCGAATCGACGGAGAAGGGCGCCGGGGCCGAAGCTTGAATACGATGACGATGGCGGCTGCTCGGGGCCCTTTCTGGTCGCGTGAGACGACGAGGAGGACGAGGGCGGAACAACGGAGCTTTGGGAGGCGTCGGGGAGGTGAGACGGTGGCTGTGGCCGCGCGAGCGCTGGTCGGCGGCGACGGGCTCCATTCGGTCGCTGAAGGGGAAGCAGAGGAGCGAGGGGGGGAGGGAGGTCCAGAGAGCGAGGGAGAAGTGAGAAGGGGTCGGGGAGGCGCGTGGCGTCTCCGGGCATCGAGGAGGGAGGCAACCAGGCAGGAGGTGGCCAAGCGCGGTGGCGGTGCTCGCCACCGAGCTGCTTCGTGCGCTGGCACGGGAAGAAGACAGGCATGCCCCCTGGTGGTTGGGCTGCATAGTGTTGGGCTGTCCCGGTGGGCTTCGGTGAGCGCCAGGTAAGCTGAGGTAAGTTCTCTCTCTCTCTGCTTTTATTTATTGTTTTCTATTTTGTTCTGTTTTGTTTTGGTTTAGTAAAAATACCAAACCATTTATAAAATCCTGAAAATAGTTATGTGGCTAGAGTTAAAATATACCAAACCACATAAAATGTTCCAGTAATTATTGGACATATATTATTTATATATAATATATATATCCAATGCAAATAGCTATTTATTTAATTCAAAGGCCCAAAATAATTAACTCTGAGATACCAAAAATATTGTTTTGAGTTCTGCCTCTTTGCAATATTTTCAGAGACTAAGAGGAACATTTTCTTGGACTTCTTTGAGGAGATTTTAATGTTGATCATTTTTAGAAGGTTTCTGAGGCTTTGAAAATTCCTCAATTCAAATTTCATTTGAATTAAAACATGATACTCACATGAGGTCTAGCCTAGTGCATAACAGGACCAGGGATGTGACAGCGATGATGTGTGGCAGCAAGGGGCAACACGAGTCCAGGCTCTGTGCATCCTCTTCCCGTGTTGTTTGATCTCATTTTCACTGATGAGGATGTGTTTGCTTCTATTGTTAGACATCGGACAGTTGCTGGCTGGCACGACCATCTCCGACCGAGACAGCACAAACTTCTGCAGATAACCCCGTTGTACTGTGACCGTTCTGCAATTAAAAAAGTGATGTTTGCTACTGTGCTTTGTTTATGTGCGAACAGGAGATAGCTTTCCTTTGACTCGACAATTTCTAATTCACAGTAGTTAGCTTTGCGATTTGTAACGGTTAACTTGGTAATTTGGAATAGTTCACTAAGAAAAAAGACACACACAAGAAAATTGAAGTTTGTTATGAAAAAAATATGGAAGTTAAGTTACAAAATTACAGTAGTTAACTTCATTTACAACAATTAAAAACCCAGGAAAAAATGTAGCATATTCCCCGGCGAGAAAGGAACGAAACCAAAAATGTAGTATATTCAGTGCCGATAGTTAACTTGTTGTTAACTGTCACAATACTTGGCTGTTAGTTATTTCAGGCCCATGCAATTAGCTTACAAAGGAAAATATAAAATAAAAGAAAAAATTGGTATCTTTAGTCGGGCAGTTAACTTGTTCTTAAGTGCCGTAGTCCTAACAGTTAGCTATTTCGAGGCCGCGGTTAGCATGACCCAGGCAAAAAAAATATAAAAGAAAAAAATTAGTACCTTCAGTCTGGCGGTTAGCTATTTCAATACCGGCAGTTAGCTTGATCCAGGAAAAAACAAAAAATAAAGTGTCTTAAGTCACGCCAGTTAGCTTTGTCATCATACGTTAGTTAGCTATTCTGGTCGGGCAGTTAGCCTGTTCATAGCAGTTAACTAGGTGTAATTAACTTTCGCAATATGTGGAGTTAACTTCTAAAAAATTGCGGCAGTTAATGTGACCCGTGCAAAAAAAAGAATGATTTTTTTGTATATTCGGTCCGGCAGTTACCATGGTGTACTGTCGCAATCCCGACAGTTAGCTATTTCAATCCCGATGGTTAGCTCGACCCAAAAAAACAATGAAAAAACCTAGGTCCGACAGTTAAGTTGGTGTGCAATCCCGACAGTTAGCTATTTCAGTCCTGGCGTTTAGCTCGACCCGGAAAAGGAATGATTTTTTCAATATTTTTGGTCCGGCAGTTAACTAGGTATTGACTGCCCCGATCTTCGGCAGTTAGCTATTTCAGTCCTAGCAGTTAACTTGAACCGTGAAGAAAAGAATAAAAGAAAAAAATAGTTTATTCTATACCGCAGTTAGCTTGCTCAGTATGGGGCAGTTTGGTATTCAGCTCGAGCAGTTAGCGTGTACTGTAGCAGTCCGGGGAAAAAATGTCAAAAAATGATGTTAGTTTTTAGAAAACTGCTCTTAAACCGTAGCAAATCTGAGAATGTGTTATATATGCCAAAGTTCGGGATAATCGGTAGCTTTCTAATGGTATATCATATGCATCGTTCTGATAAATTTTTAAAAAATTCCTTTCACAAAAACATTGAAAACTCGTTTGATCGATTTTTAGTTTTTTTAATTTTGTTTAAAAATCAAATCAATTTTGGGAAAATGGTCAACATGAGTTTTTTGCTCCTTTTCAATAGCTATCCAACAGTATATCATATGCATCATTCCAATGAACAGTTCAATAATTACAACTAAAAAACAATGCGAAAAAACGATGCCAGAAAAAGTCCGCCCGGCAGTTAACTAGTATAGGTCGCACAGTTAGCTGCCTGTTCTCGGGCAGTTAGGAAGGGTTCCTGAATAGCTTATTCAGGAATGGGTTGCAGAATATCTGGTATATATTAGGAAAAAATTACCATGCACACATATCTAAATACACAAAACCAAATGAAGCATCTGGTTAGTTTTATTCTCGTCGTGAACCGTGTAAAGAATGAGAAGCACGAGAAGAAACACATAAGAGTGATTACGTAACATAATAAAAATGTTGTATTGTTCTTCGACCGTGCATGCATATATGATTTTATTGTGTGTATGCTAACCGTGAAGTCTTCGTCGTATAGATGTACCAACTTTCTCTTCGGTTGCGACATGTGCTGGGTTCTCCATCGCAATTGATTTCTTGCATGATGTGTTACGCTTCAATTCACGGTTAGCTGTGATTTTGCTCTGGCTGCATATTTGCATATTTCTGCCTTTCTCTTGCGCATTTTTTGTCTTTTGTGTTAGCTCCATATTTGCATATTTCTACCTCCTTTGTGTATATTTCTTTTTGCAACTGAGTTGAATCCTTAATTGTTTTGTTTTGCTGATAGGCTTCGCGTCGCTTTTTCAATTTTTCCTGCTTTTCTTCATTGGTCATCCGTGCATACCGTTCTCTATATCTTTTATTTCTTTGTGCCTTGGCATCCAGGACTTGAGATAGCGACCAAAATTGCTTCGCTGCATGTGAGTTTTGTATATTGTATGAATATATTATGTTTATTTAAAAGAAGAAACTGATTAGATTTTGCATCATAAATAAAACTTATGTAGCTACTTATAAGTTACTTTAATTATATTGGACATCAACATCAGAATATATGTGTTGTTTCTACATTGAAAATTGCTTCTGGAGACCGAGCTCCATGAAGCCCTCCATTTGCAAAATTCGAAATTCATATTTTTACGTCTAAAAAATTATGAAAAAATACAGTTATGCATGGAGGCATAATGTACATGTGTATAAATTTTCTAATTAAGCAAGGTAAAATTATCATACATGGAATTAGTAAGTTTTCTCTTAACTATAAATAATGTTATCTCAGTTTGTCAGTTAGTTAGATGCTTTACATTACTGTCTTAAACAAAGATAATGCTAGTATTATAATCATGTTGTTAGAATATTACAATTTTCATAATTACCAAAGCTATTTTAATAAACTAAACTACTTTCATTTACTATATCCTTTTGTTCAAATAATATATTTTGTAGTGCGGTATCCATAAAGAAAATTTTGAAATAAGCATGAAGAGTCAACCAATGTCGGTGGACATGTTGATAGAGTGTAAGGTGTTTTCTGGATGCAGCTTAGGAAACAAAAAAATGATATTGAAATAAGAGCACTGATATACACACAATATTTGTCGTCCGACTTCAGTACGGCGTTGAAGAACGGACCATAAATACATAGTGATGAAGCATCTCACACTGACATCAGACAATAAAAATGTCCTACACACAACACTTTTTAGGAATTAATAAATTACCTAGATGCAATTGTTCCTCCATACCACCTCCAGCATGTCCACCTTCAGGGACCAGCATGTCATCTTCTTTCTGCTCCAGAACAACCACTTCATTGAGATTAGAATTTGTGACCATGACTTCTAGGATAAAAATTTTATTTGCTTCTGTGTATATATAGTCCAGGTATATTTTTGATGCTAACCTGTGTGTATATATATTATTAGTCCAATATATTGTCTAATCCTACTTGAGCCAGCCTATTTTTCTCGGCTTTCCCGTCGTAGTTGAATCCATGAAGGACGCAAACCTCGATCGACGCTGCAGTACAAATTGAAGTTGAAATTTAATTATTTCTAGTCTGACTCAGATTTGCGTTGCCCAGCATCCCCGGCGACCGGCGTTGTTCGCCGCTGGCGACCCTTCCTCGTCGATGGCCCCGCCTAGGGCAAACGCTACAACGGCTGTCGCAGGCTGCAGCTCGTCGGTCGGTTGTTTGTGCGCTAATTAAGCCTGAATCCGCTCGAGCTCCTTATTTGCGTTGCCCAGCATCCGGCCATAACAATTTGTGCACGTCCGTTCTCTCATAGAAATCATCTGGCAGCCAGCTTCTGGGTATGTGCAGTTTTACACGTAAATTAACTGCTGTGGTTTGATATAAGAAGTCGAGGTGGGACTAATTCAAAATTATGGAACCCTCTGTTAGAAAACCAACAAATCCTAGCTCAACTGGTCGCTTGTATTAGGTTGGACGTAGAGGTCACGAGGGGAGCTCCTAACCGGCGCCTTAAGCGACGGTTCAGGCAGCTGGCGCTCGCGGCTCCGCACCCCATGGGCCGGCCCACCTCGCGCAGTAGAAGGAAAAAAGGTCTCGCGAAAATACACACAAAAAGAACGGATACAGCCACTCGAACTCACGCCTTACAGCTACAACACGAGTACCGCTTTGCTAACCACTACAACCTCTGAGCACCAGCGACTACAAGGAACGCGCGAGCTATTTAAGACCAATGCGTCAGCGCTATTTATTAGATTTGCGAATTATTTGAAAACAATTTGGAAAAGTTGTTTTTTTATAAAAAAGAATTCATCAGATTTTGAATTTGTTTACGAGTTTTAGAAAATAGTTCATCGATTTTGAAAAAGGTTCATCGAATTTGAAAAAAGTTCGTCAATTTTGGAAAAAGTTCGTAAAATTTTGAAAAAGTTCATCAAATTTGAAAATTGTTTATAGATTTTGAAAAAAAAAATTCATCCATTTTGCAAAAATTCATCAAATTTGAAAAAAGTTCATGGAATTTTATTTTTTAATGTATTTCGTTTTTTGTTCATGATTTCAAAAACGTGCTCATAATTTTCAAATTTTGTTCAGAATTTTAAATTGTTCAGTGTACATAAAGAAATGTTCAATGGGTATCTAAATGGTTTTTCAGCGCATATCACAAAATTGTTCAATGTGTAGTTAAAAATTGTTCAGATTATATTACAAAAAAGTTCAATGTATAAAATTTGTTCATCTTATATCAAAAAAATGTTCAGTGTATATTTGAAAATCGCTCATCATATATAAATTTTTGTTCATGTTCTCAATAATTGTTCACATTTTAAAAAGTTCATGGAATTTTAAAAAAAATTAATGTATTTTTCGTTTTTTGTTCGTGATTTCAAAACGTGTTCATAGTTTTCAAATTTATTCACTTTTTCAAATTTTGTTCACAATTTTAAATTATTCAGTGTACATAAAAAATGTTCAATAGGTATTTAAATGGTTTTTCAGCACATATCACAAAATTGTTCAATGTTTAGTTAAAAATTGTTCAGATTATATTACAAAAATGTTCAATGTATAAAATTTATTCATCTTATATCAAAAAATGTTCAGTGTATATTTAAAAATCGCTCATCATATATAAATTTTTGTTCATGTTCTCAATAATTGTTCATGTTTTAAAAAGTTCATGAAATTTTAAAATTTTCATCGAATTTAAAAAAAATCATCGATTTGATAAAAGTTCATTCAATTTAAAAAATCACGAATTTTAAAAGATTCGCATTTGTAAGAAATTAAAAAAAGGAAAATGAGAAAAGAAAAAAAAAACGAACCAGAAAAAAAAGAAAAAAAATGCCCAGAAATCAGCGAGCAGCAATAGCTGGATAAAAGAACGAAAATAAGTAATTGGACACAATGGGTATGGTGGTCTGTTGGTTTGTGCGCTGCTGTTTCAACGTAGAGATCGCGGATTCGAGCCCTTACATTCGAAATAGGATTTTTGCTGCAGTATTTTAACAGAAAGAAAAAGAAGGAAACGGGCCGGCCCAGCGCGACGCGGGGGTAAGCGCCCGTTTGCAGCAACAGAAGAAACGGGCGCCTCGCCCGTTAGGAAATGCCGGTCACGAGTTCGATCCTGCTTGTTGCCAGCATTTTTTCGTTGTTTCATACAGTAGATGGGCCCGCAAAGTTGGCCCATAGTGACGAAGAAAATCTGGTCCACAACGGATAGCTTGGTCAACGGACGAAAATTATCCTAATGATGGCGGACGAAAATCATCAGGTAAAATAGTACCACCTCGGATGTAGAAAATAATATAAATAAAAAAAACTGAAAGCGTAAAATTTACGGCAAGAAGCGTATTGTGATGGTGAATCCATGGAGTCAATCCGTGCTTTATTATTATTATATAGGGAAATATATATATATATATATATATATATATATATATATATTAATTGTTCATTAGTTTATCACACTATCATCACATATACGTGCTGATACTTAACTACTAGGTACAATGCATAAAATTAAAAATGAACAATACTAAAACTAATAATCCCTCCTGGGGCCAGTATTCCGGCAGCCCCTCGCCAGCAGATCCCTGGTGCGCGGCGTCTTTCCAGTGCGGAGGCAGTACTCCGCCTCCTCCGCCTCGCAGCGCTTGATGTACCGATCTGCCTCTTGCTGGCAGACGCGCGCGGCCGATCTTGCCATTTTTTTGGGCGCCCACCGGAGCTCCTCATCGGTGGCACGCTGGAACTTATCGGCCCACCTCCATGCAGCGACGATGCGCCCAATGCCTATGACCTTCCTCGTGAAGTACCCGTCTTCGTACACCTCCTCGGCACGACGACACGCCCGCCCTTAAAGCTTTGCCGCCTCCTTTTTCCAGGCGGCATCACAGGCTTCACAGGCTGCCTGGTACCTGGCTTCCTCCTCCGCCATCTCCTTCTTGAACGCCACTTGCCTGGCTTTCTCAGCCGGTGGCAGTGACTTCCACAGACAAAGATTGTACTGGCCCCAAAACCAATCCAAAGTTGGGGGGTCCGGTGCAACCTCGTCAAGCGGCGTGTAGGGTCCTCGTCGGTGCTAATCGAGTGAGTGTCCTCAGGGGGCGGCGACTCCTCCTCGGCGCGTGGGCAGACTGGCGGCACCATGGCAGAGATTTGGGAAAGAGAGAAAGAGAGGGCGAGCGAGGGGAGGATGTAGATGAGAATGCAGGCGGGACGACGTGAGCAAGGTAGTATTTATTGGCGGCTGGAATCTAGATCGACGGTGACAGTACACACGCCGGTCGCCGGAATTTACGAGTACTGTAGTTTGAATTACACACGATTCCCGCAGCAAAATCCATGTGTGAACATAATAGCTGACGGTTTCCAATACAGAACCGTGTCTGATTAATGATCCCCGCCACTCACCTACCAAACCTCGAGCCGCGAGATAGAGTGCCAATCGTGTGGGGGCAGTTCTCTTGCCAGATCTTTACATTTTCTTTTTTGAACACCAGATATTTACATCGTCTAATGATTTTTTAACTCGCACACAAGTACACAAAAATATGATTTTTCAAACCGTTATGGTTAGGCGTTGCATGTATATGTAGTTCAAATTTCAATTACGGTCATTGAATGGTTAGAAAATCACTTAAATGTCTTTAAAAGGTCAAATGACCCCTGATATTTTCCAAATTTTCACATGACAGTTGTATTAGTGCACGTTAAACATAGAAAAAAAATTGAAGGTCGTAAGAGGAAGCTATCTCCCTTTCGTCATCAAACATGCATTGTTCCCTCTAGGAACCACGAACCTTCTAGTGAGTTGCTCCGGTTTGTGAGGGGTGTGTGTCCAAACTTTCGTCAAACAGGCTAATTTGTTTACCACATCATCTTGGTGGCATGACAATAAATCAAGCAAGGTTCATGTTTTTCTGATCATTTTTTAATTTTTTGGAATTAAAATGCCATGGCACTCCATGCATGTGCCCATGATTTGAGACCAATATATTTGAAAATTCCTTCTAATTTACTGCACATGGAGTTAACTCGCACACAAGTACACAAAAATATGATTTTTCAAACCGTTTTGGTTAGGCGTTGAATATAGATGTAGTTCAAATTTGAATTACGGTCATTAAATGGATAGAAAATCACTTAAATGTCTTTAAAAGGTCAAATGACCCCTAGAATTTTCAAAAACTTCACATTACAGTCGTAGCAATGCACGTTAGACGTAGAAAAAAATTGAAGGTTGTAAGAGGAAGCTATCTCCCGTTCGTCATCAAACATGCATTGTTCCCTCTCAGAACCACGAGCCTTCTAGTGAGTTGCTTCAGTTTGTGAGGGGTGTGTGTCCAAACTTTCATCAAATAGGCCAATATTTTTACCGCGTCATCTTGGTGGCATGACATTAAATCAAGCAAGGTTTCATATTTTTCTGATCATTTTTTAATTTTTTGGAATTAAAATGTCATGGCACTCCATGCATGTGCCCATGCCTTGAGACCAATATATTTGAAAATTCCTTCTAATTTACTGCACATGGAATTAACTCGCACATAAGTACACAAAAATATGATTTTTCAAACCGTTTTGTTTAGGCGTTGCATGTAGATATAGTTCAAATTTGAATTACGGTCATTAAATGGTTAGAAAATCACTTAAATGTCTTTAAAAGGTCAAATGACCCCTAGAATTTTCAAAAAATTCACATTACAGTTGTAGTAGTGGATGTTAGACGTAGAAAAAAATTGAAGACCATAAGAGGAAGCTATCTCCCGTTCATCATTAAACATGCATTGTTCCCTCTCAGAACCATGAGCCTTCTAATGAGTTGCTTCGGTTTGTGAGGGGTGTGTGTCCAAACCTTCGTCAAACATGCCAATTTCTTTACCACGTCATCTTGGTGGCATGACATTACATCAACCAAGGTTTCATGTGTTTCTGAACTTTTTTTTTAGAATTAAAATGCCATGTCACTCCATGCACACGTATGCATGTGTCCATGTCGTGAGACAAATATTTTTGAAAATTCCTTCTAGTTTACTGCACAGGGAATTAACTCGCACACAAGTACACAAATATGATTTTTCAAACTGTTTTGGTTAGGCGTTGCATGCAGATGTAGTTCAAATTTGAATTACGGTCATGAAATGGCTAGAAAATCACTTAAATGTCTTTAAAAGGTCAAATGACCCCTAGAACTTTCCAAAATTTCACATTACAGTTGTAGTAGTGCACGTTAGACGTAGAAAAAAATTGAAGGTCGTAAGAGGAAGTTATCTCCCGTTTGTCATCAAATGTGCATTGTTCCCTCTCGGAACCATGAGCCTTCTAGTGAGTTGTTCCGGTTTGTGAGGGGTGTGTGTCCAAACTTTCGTCAAACATGCCTTTTTTACCACATCATCTTGGTGGCATGACATTACATCAACCAAGGTTCATGTGTTTCTGATTTTTTTATTTTTTTGGAATTAAAATGTCATGTCAGTCCATGCTTAATTGCGTCATAGTCGTTAGACCAATATGTTTGAAAATTCCTTCCAATTTACTGCACATGGAATTAAATCGCACACATGTACACGAAATATGAGTTTTCAAACCGTTATTGTTAGCTCTTGCATGTACATGTAGTTCAAATTTTGATTACGTTTATTAAATGGCTAGAAAATCACTTAAATGGTTTAAAAGGTCAAATGACCCCTGAAATTTTCCAAAATTTGACATGACAGTTGTATTATTACTACAAAATTTCTCGTTCATTTAAAACACCACCAGTTGCCACTTTACTCCAAATTCGTCTTTCACAGCTAATAAAAATATCTACAACATCACATACATTTGTTTTCTAGGAACCGTTTGCGATGAAAATATCTGGGTCTATTTAAGTCTCCCTCCTTAAGCTTCGCCGGCTCGTCTGCTCCAATGCTGGCAACCCTCGAATCCATGAATCCCGATCCCCATTCCTGCACCCCCTTCTTGCAAAGATGACGCCGTGGAACGCTTTATGAAGGCACGCATGATGGTCGCGTCCCCCCGAGCACCGCCGCCTGAGCCGAGAGCGCGGCCGCCTACGCCGAGAGTGACGCTGCATCCGCATTGAGAGCGGCCGCTTCCATCGAGACGGCATCCGCGGCAGCCGACAGGGCAGCTGCAGCTGCTGCTGCGATGGCGGCTGCAAACACCGAGAGCGCTCGAGCTGCCAATCGTGCTGCCAATGTCGCCCTGGCCCGGGTCGAGGCCATCCACGCCAAGATCGAGGATGCACACGCCAAGATATTCTAGGCCACCTCGGACTCCAGCATGCAACCCACGTCTGAAAAGGCGACGGTGGCCATGGAGCACCTGCTTCCTCATGAGGTCGTCGAGCGGGAGCTGGAGATGCAGGAGGCGGCGGAGATCAAGGAGCCGGGAGGAGGAGTTGCGCGTGGCCGAGGTCGAGGTAGAGAAGAGTCTGTTCGTCAAGGAATCGGCGGTGGAGTACCAACGCGAGCTCTGACGCAGTCACTACTATGAGTACTACAACCTTGAGGGCGGCGCCGAGGACAAGGATGAGGACGAGGACGCGGTTGACTTCAGCAGGGGGACGCGGAGTCCACCAACGGCGGCATGTCGCCAGGACAAGTCATCGACGTCTCATCTCACACCGGTGATGCATAGGCCGGCGTGGGGGCGGATATGTTAAAATTATGCGTACTTAGGCTTTGTTTTTAATGTTGGTCTTTTGGTAGAGCAATGTTTAGGTCAACTGACTCTATTTAATTACTAAAATTGCTCGATTCAGTAAGTGTGGTCTATCTGGTGTACGCTCTTTTGTGTGCCCAAATTAGCAAGCGATGTTAAATTATGCAATGACGTACCCGGGAAATTTCACCAAAATTTGAATTATCAAACTCATTCCATGCGCGTAAAGCATAAGAATTGTTTGCGATGCACACAATCATTCAAAGTGAATGGTCTGGCGGCACCGTGCGCAAAGTTTCCCTCCACATTTCCAAAATTTTGGCCTACCACCAAAATATCTACCCCTGCCCCCCTTCCCCCCTTCCCCAGCCCCTTTTCTCCCTGACCACAAGTCACATTTCCCCTGTTTCCTCCTTCCTTCCTTCCTTGCTAAGCTATAGCCGCTTCCTCGTTCTCGCCGTCTCGCATTCTACCGTCGGGGTCGCCATGGTCTTCTTCAAAGACCTCTCCGGCGGTTCCTCCTCTGGCGACTACTCTTTCACCACCCGGGTATGCCTCTCTTCTCTCTCTCAGTCTATGACTTGGAATGAAGGATTTTTACCCAGCGGTTGATTTGAGTCATTTCTTCCTGTTATAGCTCCCTAGGACCATCAGTGGCAATGAATGGCGCGGGATGGCTGAAGATATATCTGCTCGTTGTCACCATCAATTTCCATGGGTGAAGCTAGTTGTGTTTGATTCTATGGATAGTGGGAGGAAGTTTCTGGCATGTGCAGAGAAGGTTAGACCCTCTTTCGTTGTTACAAATCATTTGTTAGATGTGATTCAGACACCGTCACAGTCCCAACCCATTCATACCACACCTTCAGCCAAACGCATCCTAAGACAGTGTCACAGTTTGTACCTTGTATCTTAAATTGTTGCCATCTCATCAGTTGTGCCATTAGAAAATTATTTGGCACCGCTTCAGCAGTTTGTGCAGCCAACTTTGGTCCACACATCCGAGAAGCCAAGCAGTAAAATACTAAATCTGTATGGCACGAAGGAACTGGGCATCGGAGCAACTACGTGCTCCGGAGTCTGGGTCCCTGATTTTTTTCTACTGCATCGGCTCGCCAGTGCAGGGCACCGGTGCGAGATGTAGCAACAGTTGTCTTTACCCTAGTTTTGGCATATATAGTGGACGACCTTAGTGTTGTTAGTTCTATGTTACTAAATTTGTGAATGTACACACCTGTTAGTATCAATTTGCTATCATCCAAACACTACCGCTATGTTGTTGCAGTTATATTTACTTTCCTCATAAAATGTTCAATTTGTTATTTATTGTACATGAGTAAGAACTTGTAGCGTCGTTATAGTTAATTATAGCTTCTGATGTTCCAAAATTTGGTTATTGTCTCAGTACCAATTATTTCATTTGCACATTGATCTTTTTGAGAAGATATGTCATAATTAACATGTTTCTTCAGTTTTTCAAAATAAGCATTGATGATTTTCTATGTTGCTGTAAACCCATTTCCCCTACAATTGTTACCGATCTAGTTTTAGATATTATAGGATGAACAGAAGTGTTCTTACTTGGAGTGGCTTGATCAAGAGTGGACACAGTCTTTGAAGATGTGCCTAGCGAAGCTCTGGAGCATGTATGAGGAAGAGAACAGACTCAAGCTTAGAGAAACTGTTGTCAACGCTCAAGAATATTTCAAGACGCGAGATAAAAAGTAGAAGTTGGAGAATGAGCTCAGATTTTTTAAATCAGACTTTGCTAAGATGGTGTTGGCGAAGGAGGAGGCACTTTCCCAGTTGGCCCATGCAAAACGGGTTCTTACTGAACTGAAAGCAGAGGTGGATAAGACGAGCCTGGATGATCTCGATTAGGGAAATGAATATATTGTTCTTATGAAGTTGAACTAGCTATATGTTGTACTGTGTTGTTTTCATGTAGCTACCATACTGTGATGTTATAATGTATTTATGTGCCTGATATGAAATTGGCAAACAGCTGTTTGATATGAAATGTGAATTTGCATAATACTGGAATTATTAATTGTAAACTAATAAACCTGCTAAATGTGTCATGAACCTTTGCAAACGGTTCTAGCAGTAAAAGCGCTTGCAATGGATAGCCCAATGTCACATAGTTTTCTTCATCAAATCGTGTGTGATGTAGTTGATAAAAGCAAACAGTTAACCAAGGCAGACCGTGTGTGATAGTTACACCTTTCACACACGAGCCTACACATAAAACTGTGTGGGATGTACGTACGAACAGAAACGTTTTCCCTGGATTGACTGTGCGGGATATACATAAGAATGGAAATGTATTCCTTGGATTGACTGTGTGTGATATACATACGAACGGAAATGATTTTCTAGGATTCACCGTGTTGGATGTACATACCTACGGAAATGATTTTCTGGGATTCACCGTGTGGGATGTACATACCTACGGAAATGATTGGGTTTCGATGCCTCGCCTGATCGCACACGGCCCCAGCCTGGGTTCTAGGAGGGCCTATCCCCAACGATTTCTGGGTCGTGTGGGAAGGACCCCCCTATTGCTCACACTCACTTGGCGACGGTTCCAAATGCCGTCGCGGAAAGGGGTCAAAACCGTTTGTTTAGGACCAACGCGTACTAGTGTAAGTACTGTTGCAAACCAATTCATACTTTATTCTTGCATTATATCTACTGTATTCCGACTATTCTATGGCAAAAAGTCATGAAAGAAAACCATAGAATTATCAAAACAAGCATACAACGCAAAGAAAACAGAATCTGTCAAAAACAGAACAGTCTGTAGCAATCTGAAAACTTTGAATACTTATGTAACTCCAAAAATTCTGAGAAATTAGGAAAACCTTAGCAATCTGTATATCAATCTCGTGTAAAAAAATCTAGAGCAAAAGCATGTTTTTGTGATTTTTGAAAATTATTTTCATAAGCGCAAAAGTTTCTGCTTTTCAACAAGATCAAATCAACTATCACCCAAGAAGATCATAAAGGCTTTGCTTGGCACAAACACTAAACTAAACACAAAAGGCACAATCATAAAAGTAGCATAATTTTGCAAACACTCAAGAACAAAAGCAAAAGACAAAAAAAATTATTCATTGGGTTGCCTCCCAACAAGTGCTATCGTTTTACGCCCCTAGCTAGGCATAAAGCAAGGATTTAAGTATTGTCATCCTTGGTTCTAGATCCATAAGATGCCCTCATGATTGATTCATATGGTGGTCTAATTCTTGTTCTAGGGAAGTGTTCCATACCCTTCCTTCGTGTAAATTGAAGTTTAATATTTCCTTGTTTCATATCAATCACAACACCAAAAGTACGTAAAAACGGTCTACCAAGAATAATTGGACAAGACGGATTGCAATCAATATCAAGAACAATAAAATCTATGGGCACATAATTCCTATTTGCAAGAATAAGAACATCATTAGTTCTTCCTATAGGCTTTTTAATAGTAGAATCCGCCAAGTGCAAATTTAAAGAGCATTCTTCAATATCGGTAGGACCAAGCACATCACATAAAGATTTCAGAATTGTAGAAACACTGGCACCCAAGTCACATAAAGCAATTCACTCATAATTTTTGATCTTGACTTTGATAGTAGGTTCCCACTCATCATGTAATTTTCTAGGAATTGAAACTTCTAATTCCAACTTTTCTTCCAAAGCTTTCATCAAAGCATCAACAATATGTTTAGTAAAAGCTTTATTTTGTTCATAAGCATGGGGTGAATTTATCATGGATTGAAACAAAGAAATACAATCAATCAAAGAGCAAATATCACAATTAAAGTCTTTGTAATCCAAAAGAGTTGGCACATCACTAGTTAAAGTCTTGACCTCTTCAAACCCACTTTTATCAATTTTCTCAACAAGATTTTCGCTCTCCGAATTATCGGGATGCCTTCTAGCTAAAGTTGAATCTTCTCCAGTCCCTTTATCATCAATCTTAATTTTACTAAACAAGGAATCAATAGAAGAAACACCAATCATTTTAAGATCTTCATCACTTTTATGAAAGCAATCACTAGAAAACGCTTTTTCTAAAAATTCTCTTCTAGCTCTAAGCATAGCGGTTCTTTTCTTACTTTCATCCATAGAAACATAAAGAGCTTTAATTTATTCCTCTACCTTAGGCACAAAAATTTTAATCTTGAGATTTTCCACATCATGAGAAATTCTATCAACACTTCTAGACAAATCATCAATCTCATTCAACTTTTCTTCCATTGTAGTGTTGAAAACTTTTTGAGTGTTGGTAAATTCTTTAATATTATTATCAAGATCAGAGGTGTTCCTATTATTATTATTAGAAGGATTTCGGTAGGAATTACCATAATTATTAGAGGAATTACTAGGAAATGGCCTAGGATTAAAATTACCTCTATAAGCATTGTTATTGAAATTATTTTGCAAGATAAAATTCACATCTATGGCATCACTATTTTGCTCAATCAATGTGGACAAAGGCACATCATTAAAATCAATAGGAGCACTTTTACTAGCAACCAATTTCATAAGAGCGTCAACTTTTTCACTCAAAGAAGAAATTTCTTCAACCGAATTAACTTTTTTACTGGTAGCAGCTCTTTCGGTATGCCATTATGAATAATTTTCCATGATATTATCAAGCAATTCGGTGGCTTCACCCAAAGTAATTCCCATAAAAGTACCACCCGCGGTGGAATCTAAAAGATTACGAGAAACAAAATTTAACCCCGCATAAAAAAATTTGTACGATCATCCAAAGCTTTAACCCATGAGTTGGGCAATTCCATAGCATCATTTTCATCCTTTCCCAAGATTATGCAACATGCTCATGCTCAAGTTGCTTGAAATTGATGATCTGGGTTCCAACGGAAATAATTTTTGCGGGCGGAAAATACTTAGTGATAAAAGCATCTTTGCACTTATTCCAAGAATCGACACTATGGCGAGGCAACGAAGAAAACCAAATTTTTGCATGATCTTGCAAAGAAAACGGAAATAATTTGAACTTCACAACATCGTTGTCCACATCTTTTTTATTTTGCATATCGCATAATTGCACGAATGTGTTAACATGGGACGCGGCATCCTCATTAGGAGTACCAGAAAATTGATCTTTCATAACCAGATTCAGCAAAGCGGTATTAATATCAGAAGACTCTGCACTAGTAGCGGGAGGAGCAATTGGAGTGCCAATAAAATTGTTGTTGTTGGTATTTGAGGAATCACACAACTTGGTGTTCTCTTGAGTCATTGTGACTATGCAACAAGATTGCACTCAAAAACAGATCTGACGAGAAAACGGCGAACAAAAAAGAGGGCGAATAAAACGGTAAATTTTTGTGAAGTGGGGGAGAGGAAAACAAGAGGCAAATGGCAAATAATGTAAATTGCAAGGAGATGACATTTGTGATTAGGAACCTGGTAGATGTTGATGATGTCTCCCCAGCAACGGCGCCAGAAATTCCTTTTGATGTTTGCTTGAACTACGTCGGTATTTCCCCAAAGAGGAAGGGATGATGCAGCACAGCAACGGTAGGTATTTCCCTCAGTGATGAGACCAGGGTTATCGAACCAGTAGGAGAACCACGCAACACTACGTAAACAACACTTGCACACAAATAACAAATACTTGCAACCCGACGTGTTAAAGGGATTATCAATCCCTTTTGGGCAACGGCGCCAGAAATTGGCAAACGGACATGAGAAAGTTGTAACAATTTGATAGATCGAACGCCAAATAAAATAAAGTGCAGCAAAATATTTTGTATTTTTGGTTTAATAGATCTGAAAATAAATGCAAAGGAAAATAAATCGCAAAGGCAAATATAATAAAGAAGAGACCCGGGGGGGCCTAGATTTCACTAGTGGCTTCTCTCGAGAAAAATAGCAAATGGTGGGTGAACAAATTACTGTTGGGAAATTGATAGAACTTCAAAAAATCATGACGATATCCAGGCAATGATCATCATATAGGCATCACGTCCAACATTAGTAGACCGACTCCTGCCTGCATCTACTACTATTACTCCACACATCGACCGCTATCCAGCATGCATCTAGTGTATTAAGTTCATGGAGAAACGGAGTAATGCAATAAGAACGATGACATGATGTAGACAAGATCTATTTATGTAGAAATAGACTCCATCTTGTTATCCTTAATAGCAACGATACATACGTGTCGTTTCCCTTTCTGTCACTAGGATCAAGCACCGTAAGATCGAACCCATCGCAAAGCACCTCTTCCCATTGCAAGATAAATAGATCGAGTTGGCCAAACAAAACCCAAGTATCGGAGAATAAATACGAGGATATAAGTAATCATGCATATAAGAGATCAAAGAAGACTCAAATAACTTTCATGGATAAAAATATAGATCTGAAAGTTCATCGGATCCCAACAAACACACCGCAAAAAAGTTACATCATATGGATCTCCAAGAGACCATTGTATTGAGAATCAAATGAGAGAGAGGAAGCCATCTAGATACTAACTACGGACCCATAGGTCTACAAAGAACTACTCATGCATCATCGGAGAGGCACCAATGGGCATGATGAACCCCTCGTTGATGGTGTTTAGATTGGATCTGTGGTTTCTGAAACTTGCGACGGCTAGAATTGATTTTCGTCGACTGCCCTATGGTTTCTGGAATATTGGGGTATTTATAGAGCAAAGAGGCGGTTCAGGAGGCAGCCAAGGTGGGCACAACCCACCAGGGTGCGCCTAGGCCTCCAGGCGCTCCCTGGTGGGTTGTGCTCCCCTCGGAGCACCCCCTCCCAGCCACTTCTCTGGCCCACTGGATGTATTCTGGTCCAAAAAATCTACAAAAAGTTTTGCTACGTTTGGACTCCGTTTGGTATCGATTTCCTGTGATGTAAAAAACATGCAGAAAACGGCAACTGGCACTTGGCACTATGTCAATAGGTTAGTACCAAAAAATGATATAAAATGAGTATAAAATGATTGTGAAGCATCCAAGAATGATAATATAACATCATGGAACAATCGAAAATTATAGATACTGTCAGCATCCTAGATTCGGGGGTATCCAGCCCTGCCTGCCTGCGGCCCACCACGTGGCTCCATTGACGGCCTGGTACGGCCCAGCTTCAGCATCAACAATGCATGACCCTCGCGAGGCGGACGATGCCAAGACCCCGAGGGGATCGGCCTCCTCAGGCTGGCTCCTGAGGGGCGGAGAGTTCTATGCAGGTTACCTCACGAGGCTCAGCTGACGTGAGCCATGACGACCAAGCCAGGCGGGCGCCAGGCGGGCGCAGAGCACAGGTTTCCTCTTTGGTGGAAGGGAGGCAAGCCACAGGCGTAGAGTCCCGAGGAATCAGCCAAAGTTTTCCATTTCAGTGCAACGAGACCAAGAACGCCATGACGGCAGGACAGAGGTCATTGACGAGCCCACCGCAGCGTCATGACTAGAGGCTTTTCGTAGGCAAAGACTACTTTTGTCAGGATAGACTGTACTACTTGTCCCCTTTCAAATCCGGCCATTGTGGGATCCCTTCCCGCCATCATTTGGGAAGAGGACCAAGGCCACTATAAATAGGACTAGTCACCACCATAGAAGGGGAGGAGGACCATGACAAGTAGGACTAGCATACACCACACCAGCTCAAGAACACCTCACCTCCTGAGGCTTGTTCATCCACTGTACTAGTTCATCCTCAGCCCTTCGAGGCAATCCACCAAAACGCTGGAGTAGGGTATTACACCACAAGGGTGGCCCGAACCAGGATAAGCTACTGTGTCCCTTTGTCCCTTTGAGCTTGACGCGCTAGGCTTAATGATCGCGAGTAGGCAAGCTGGGTAGGTTGAGATTTCCGCACGCACCCCAGAGTTCAAACCTATCAAGGGTTTGCGGATCCCATAATCCAACATTTGGCACCCCGGGTAGGGGTGCGTCGGAATCTTCCTCCTCAACCACTAGATCGTGCCGCTGACTCCAATGGTGGGCGCTCCTCCGTCGTCCCAGTCGACAAGCGTTCCCGAAGAAGCGTCGGGGCTGCGCTGTTCACCCTCTCCCTGCGGCAGGTGCAGCGTCCGCCCAAGTTCCGGTCGGAGATGCCGCCACGCTATGATGGTGCGGCAGATCCGGTCCCCTTTCTTCAAGCATACGAGGAGGCAGTTTGGGTGGCCGATGCAGACGACAAAGTGAAGGCCAACTGTCTCCCCATGGACATTGTAGGCGCACCGCATGCCTGGTTGCTCAACCTGCCGGCATCCTCTGTGGCCTCCTGGCAGGAGTTGCGCGGCCTCTTCCTTGCCCACTACGCGGCACTAGCGCCCCCGGTCATCGCAGCTCTCCTAGGTGGCTCGCAGGCACCACCTACTAACCGCCACATAAAGCAGTTCTACCAACGAGTAGGCTCCACTCAGACGAGCTCGGGGGCTCCCCCGGGGTGGGCGGCGCCCAAGGCCGACCTCACCTTCAGCCCCAAGGATCACCCCGCCGCCACGACGGGAGCAGGCACGCTCCCAATGCTTTGCACCCCCACCGTCTGCCATCTGGCGATCACCAAAACCCTCATCGACGGCAGAGCCGACCTCAACGTGCTCTTGATGTCTCCTACACAACCTTCTTCTTGTAGACATTGTTGGGCCTCTAAGTGCAGAGGTTTGTAGGACAGTAGCAAATTTACCTCAAGTGGATGACCTAAGGTTTATCAACCCGTGGGAGGCGTAGGATGAAGATGGTCTCTCTCAAACAACCCTGCAACCGAATAACAAAGAGTCTCTTGTGTCCCCAACACACCCAATACAATGGTAAATTGTATAGGTGCACTAGTTTGGCGAAGAGATGGTGATACAAGTGCAATATGGATGGTAGATATGGGTATTTGTAATCTGAAAATATAAAAACAGCAAGGTAACTAATAATAAAAGTGAGCGTAAATGGTATTGCAATGCTAGGAAACAAGGCCTAGGGTTCATACTTTCACGAGTGCAAGTTCTCTCAACAATAATAACATAATTGGATCATATAACTATCCCTCAACATGCAACAAAGAGTCACTCCAAAGTCACTAGTAGCGGAGAACAAACGAACAGATTATTGTAGGGTAGGGAACCACCTCAAAGTTATCCTTTCTGATCGATCTATTCAAGAGTCCGTAGTAAAATAACACGAATCTATTCTTTCCGTTCAATCTATCATAGAGTTCGTACTAGAATAACACCTTAAGACACAAATCAACCAAAACCCTGATGTCACCTAGATACTCCAATGTCACCTGAAGTATCCGTGGGCATGATTATACGATATGCATCACACAATCTTAGATTCATCTATTCAAACCAACACAAAGTACTTCAAAGAGTGCCCCAAAGTTTCTACCGGAGATTCAAGACAAAAATGTGTGAAAACCCCTATGCATAAGTTCACAAGGTCACTGGACCCGCAAGTTGATCACCAAAACATACATCAAGTAGATCACATGAATATCCCATTGTCACCACAGATAAGCACATGCAAAACATACATCAAGTCTTCTCAAATCCTTAAAGACTCAATCTCGATAGGATAACTTCAAAGGGAAAACTCAATCCATTACAAGAGAGTAGAGGGGGAGAAACATCATAAGATTCAATTATAATAGCAAAGCTCGCGATACATCAAGATCGTGCCAAATCAAGAACACGAGAGAGAGAGAGAGATCAAACACATAGCTACTGGTACATACCCTCAGCCCCGAGGGTGAACTACTCCCTCCTCGTCATGGAGAGCACCAAGATGATAAAGATGGCCACCGGTGAGGGATCCCCCCTCCGGCAGGGTGCCGGAACAGGGTCCCGATTGGTTTTTGGTGGCTACAGAGGCTTGCGGTGGCAGAACTCCCGATCTATTGTGCTCCTCGATGTTTTTAGGGTATATGGACATATATAGCCGAAAGAAGTCGGTTAGGGGAGCCACGAGGGGCCCTCGAGGGTGGGGCGCGCCTCCCTGCCTCGTGGATTCCTTGTTGCTTACCTTACGTGCACTCCAAGTCTCGTGGATTGCTTCCGTTCCAAAAATAACTCTCCCGAAGGTTTCATTCCGTTTGGACTCCGTTTGATATTCCTTTTCTTCTAAACACTGAAATAGGCAAGAAAACTGTCATCGCAGGAGGAAGAGCGGGTGTCGCCAAGACCAAGCTCTCCGTCGCCACCATCATCGTCACTGCCATCCTCCAGGCAGCACACCATGCGGCGGCCGTCCTCCCTGAACACCCTCACATAGAGGGTCGCCGGGTCGTCGTACTTGAAGTGGAGGGTGCACCTTCCGCCCAGGCCACGCACGCAGGCAAAGGTCTGCCATCCATGGGTTAGCACCATGCTGCCCGAGGTGGTGACCTCGGTACCAACCCACGAAGCCCTGCTGCAGCAACCGTCAGCCTACAGCCAGAGACCATCGAGCCCCGAAGAAGGAAGCTCGCCGGAGAAGAAGCGCGGGAGGCGGAGCGAGGTGCCGGTCGGGCTCTCCGACCACACCACGAACTCAGGAAGCACGTCCAGCAAGGAGAAGCGCGGCCAAGGCGGGCGCATGATCACGGCGTGCCTCCCTTCGTCATGGGGGCTGCTCCGAAGCTGGTGGCCCCCGCCGTGGAAAGAGGTGCCACCGTGGGTGCCAAGAGCCTTTGGGGGGTGCACGCCCGTGCCCCTAGAAGCCGCCGGAGGAGTTGCGGGGTACTTGCGGGGGCGGGGGCGACCCCTCTTAGGACGTGGAGAGGCTGGCCCCTCCTTAGGCTTTCCCCTTCTCGGCCGCTGAAAACCTCCCCGGCGACGCCATGGGAGCAAGATGGAGAAGAGGAAAGCAGGTGGGAGAAAGACGAAGGAGAGACGGGCGGGGGGCTCTGCCCCTCCCTCACATTTATAGCCAAGGGAGGCCAACCGCCGGCCTCCACGACCTTGCGCCATCATGACCTTCTGCATGCCGCATCGACCAGTCAAGTCGAGCAGTTGCCGAGGCAGCGGGGGGAAGCGGAGTTTCCCACGCCCCATCAATCGCCACGCGGAGTCCCGAGGAATCAGCCAAAGGTTTCCATTTCGTTGCAACGAGACCAAGACCGCCAGGACGGCAGGACGGAGGTCATCGACGAGCCCACCGCAGCGTCACGACTAGAGGCTTTTTGCAGGCGAAGACTACTTTTGTCAGGATGGACTGTACTACTTGTCCCCTTTCGAATCCGGCCGTTGTGGGATCCCTTCCCGCCAACATTTGGGAAGAGGACCAAGGCCACTATAAATAGGACTAGTCACCACCATAGAAGGGGAGGAGGACGAGGGCAAGTAGGACTAGCATACACCACACCAGCTCAAGAACACCTCACCTCCTGAGGCTTGTTCATCCATTGTACTAGTTCATCCTCAGCCCTTCGAGGCAATCCACCAAAACACCGGAGTAGGGTATTACACCACAAGGGTGGCCCGAACTAGGATAAGCTGTTGTGTCCCTTTGTCCCTTTGATCTTGACACGCTAGGCTTAGGAGGATCATGAGTAGGCAGGCTGGGTAGGTTGAGATCTCCGCACGCACCCCAGAGTTCGTACCTCTCAAGGGTCTGCGGATCCCATAATCCGACAGATACGTTGGAGACATATCATAGTTCAAATTTGAATTATGCATATAAACGCATAGAAAACTCGGTTAATGTATAAAAATGTCGAAGCAAACCATGAAAAATCCCAAAAAAATGACACAACACTCCTATTGTTCTACGTTGACACTAGAAATGATTTGAAAGCAAGAAGAGGCAATGGATAATGTTTCGTCCACAAAGGTGACACGTTTCCGTTCGGGACCATGAGGCTTCTTGTGGGAAGCTCTGGTTTGTGAGAAGGTTATACCATAACCTACCCCAAATTGGCTAATGTTTTTTACCCCAGCATGCTGATGCCATTCCATGGTAGCATGCCAAGGTTCATGAATTTCAGACGAGTTTTAGATTTACTAGAATTATAAACGCAAGCACCTCAACGTCTGTCGGAGAGCCACGTGCTGTGGTGTTTGAAATTCATCCCCATTTCTTGCATGGGACATAAGCATCAACCCATGGACACATATATCATTTTACAAACCATTTTGGTGCATTGGAGCATGTGCATGTAGTTTAATTTTGAATTGTGCACCTGAAATGCCTAGAAAACCAAGTTAATGTATAAAAATGTCCAAACGAACCCTCAATAATTCCAATTTTTTTGACGACACACATATAGCTGCATGTTCACTGCAGATAAAAGTTCTAGCAATTAGAACACCATCCTTTGCAGCTGTGACCCCATTATGTAATTCAAATCAAGACGGAAAATCAAGTAGATCGCACACAGTTTATTATCACCAACCGTGTGAGATGCGGCACAAAATATCTTGGAGCACCGTCCGGGTATAGTACGCATACGGCTTACGTGAGAAGGTGTGTCAGCTATAGTCCCGACATGTCAAGCACACGAGCTCGCTCCACAAATAGCATTTCACTGTTCAATCGTCGTCGGTGAAAGATGGGGACGTGGACCCGCTTCGTGAGGGAAACTTTGGCGGCCCACTACGGCGAGAGCGCAGCCGCAGCTGCCAGGCGCGTGCTAACAAGCTTCCTGAGCGTGGCCGCAATCTGCGATCGAGCGGCCAAGGCAGCCCAAACGGTCGCTGTTGCTTCTCAGGTGGCGGCAGCAACATCTGCCTTGGGGATAGAAACTGGTGAGAGCGGCACAATGGTTGTCCGTTCCGCAACCGAGGCCTTAGCCCTGATGGAGGTCGCCCACGACCATGTCGAGGCCACCCATGCCCAGCTCATGACGGTCACCGCACAAATAGAACGAAGCTTCTCCGATAATGGTCGGCAACGCACAGCCGAAGAGTTGGCAATCGCCGAGAGCGTTCGAGCAGTCATCCGTTCCTCCGCCGCATACCTTGCCATGATGGAGCTCGCCCTAGCCCAGATCGCGGCCGCCCATGCCCAGCTCGTGGCGGCCTATTCCAAAGATATGGCGGATGCGGATGGTGAGATGCTTGTCGAGTATGGTGTGATGGATGCCATGGAGCCCCTTCCCCAGGAGATCGCCAGGCGCGAGCTGGACATGGAGGAGGCGGCGGAGATCGACGAGCACTAGCCGTAGTAGTACTCTTGGATTTGTTTAATTAAGAGCGCCAGTCTTTAATTTGTTAGAGTAATGTTTAGGTCAGCTAGTTCTGTTTAATTGCTGAAATTGCTCGATTGTGTACCCAAATTATGCAATGACATGGATGACCACTGAACCAGGGAAATTAGAACCAAAAAATTTCACGTTCATACTCATCACACACGGGTTAAGCTATATGAATCGTTTGTGATGTTCACATATCATACACAGTGTTGAATAAGGGACCGTGTCTGATGACACTTTGCACTCCATTTTTTTGCTGAACCAATTCAAAAAATTTGGCTTCCACGGAAATATCTACCTCCCCTCCCCCTCCCCGTTACCAAAAGCCACATTTCCCCTATTTCTGTCTTCCTTTCCATGTTGAAACCTACACTCCTTGCTTGCAGCACCGCCTCCTCGCCGGCGAGCGGCGACCCTCCTTCACTCTACTCGACCTCGTCTATCTAGGCAGGCAATGCACACCCGACCCCCATCCTCCTCCTCCTTCCACACCCGACATGCCCTGAACGCCGGTGCAACACCATCCACCCAAATCAATGACCCCTCCACCAAATAAGCACTGCCCTAAGCCATGGTACACGCATTATAGCCAGGAGCTCAAGGAGCATTTGGTAGTGGAGAAGCAAATCGCGGCCGCACGTGCGGATGAGGTCGCGATGGCTGCCATTCATGCCGACCCCTAGATCTTGGAGGAGCACCTCGCTATCAAGGCCACCAACGAGGCCTCGCGCACCGACACCGCGACGCGATTGGCTGCTTTAAACGACTGTTCGTGGTGTTTTCTCAAGGCCACCCTCGATGCCTTCGACAAAGACTATGAGGTGTTTTCTCAATGTGCACGTGCTTACCTCAACTCGAGATCCAACAGGTTGGTGCCCGGAGCGGCTCAGGAAACTCACCACTATGACGAGGGCACAATGACATAGACATCAGTTCACTACAGGATGGTACTAACTATTATACCTTACCTTTTTTATTCCTTTGCCACATTTCCAATATAGATAAGATATTAATGCACATCCTTGTTTTCAGGCCTTTTCGAAGCTGTTCACTGATGATTACCTCTCAAACCACATGTATGGTTAGGAGGCGAGGAAGGTATTCATACAACACCCACGGTTCAAAATAGAAGTGTTCCTGAAGAGGACGAAGGATGTACGGTCATTCATCCACAGGCACTGGCCTAAAGTTGCAAAGACCTCAACATCAATGAAGGCTCGATATTCGCCTTCTGCTTCAGCAGTTTTCTAGATGAGATCCATCTGTCTATGTACCGTCTATGATGCTAATTTCGAAAGGTTATAGATGTTGCATGTGAAACTTGGTGCTGGTGCAGTTGTGTAATGGGGTAGCTGAGTGCTGAAGCTATATGATGTTGTACTCTGATGTATTTCAATTATAAAATCCTGCTTCCTTAATATTAAATGAAATATATTGTGTGCTTAATATGAAATGTCAATTAGGTTAATAAATGGATTATTAATAATAGGACAATTAGCCTGCTAATTGGGTTTTTCTATTGCAAACAGTTATTGAGAAAACACCATGGGCGATGACCTCAGGCAACACACACAGTTTTTAGTAATAAACCGTGTTGGATTAATGAACAATCACACACGACATCCTCTCGAAAACTGTTTACGTTAGGCCACCTTGCACAAACGATAAAATTGTTAATATCGTGTGCAATGGAAACGCTATCACAAACGATTTAATGGGGAAAATTGTCTATGATGTACCTGCGAACAGAAATGTTTTCCTTGGAGCGACTGTGTGGGATGTATATATGAACAGAAACGTACTTCTTCGATTAACTGTGTGGGATGTACATACTAACGGAAACATATTCCTTGGATTGATTTTGTGAAATGTACATACGAACGAAAACGTTTAGCGGGGACTGACTGTGTGGGATGTACTTACGACCGAAAACGATTTCGCATGTATAATTATATTTTTTAGCACTACTGTACGTATATCCGTATTTGATCGCTCGCCGGTCGCACATGACCTCATTTTGTCGAGCGTGTGTACCGGGAGGGCATATCCCCGACGGTTTCTGGGTCGTGTGGGAAGGACCTCCCTATCGCAGTCACTCACTAGGCGATGGTTCCGAACGCCATCGTGGAAAGGGGTTAAAAACCATTTGTATAGCACCTCGTTGTACTAGTGCGGATCAAAGGTAATCAACCCTTTGTTCGGCGCCATTGTCGGGGAAGCATCTTTGCTACCCTAGCCATGTGACGAGAGATGTCGATTTAGTTTTTTGCCGCAATTTTAGTTATGCTTTTGTCTTCAGTTTCTTTTTCTTGCAGTTGTTGAAAAACCCCAAAAACATTATCATGGCTAAGAAACTAGGGGGTTTGCAACTATTAATGAAAAATTTATAAATGCACCTATCGCTTTACCCGATGTTGCAGCCGAGCGGTTTTATATGAAACCTCACCTTGTTATGATGGTTCAACCGAACCAATTTGGAGGTTTCGCTTCCAATTCCGGTATGCACTTGCACACTTTCACTAAATTATGTGGTATGACACATATAAAGGATTACGAACCCTACACTTCAAAACTACTGTCTATTTTGTTTCTCGTTGAGAGGAAGAGCTAAGGAATGACTTCTAGCCTGCCTAGAAGAACTATTACCTCTTGGAACAATTGTTGCAGCATGTTTATGACAAAGTTTTGCCTACCTGTGAAGATAATGTAATTACGTTCTAATATCACTTGTTTTATGCAGGATGACCGCGAGCCACTAGCGCTTGCATGAGATATGGGTGAAAAAAGCAATTAGAAATTGTCTGAACCATGTGATGGAGGAATGGTTAATACTTGATTTATCGTATAATGCTCCTAACCCCATGCCCAAAACTATGTTTTTTTCATGATACACGCGCATCATATCATTCCATTGATAGAGGGTAAAAGAACACAGTGGCGATCCTCCTAATGCATACACTACAAGGCACATACAAAGTAGTGTTGAGCATGGGGATTTGCTCAGCCCTTACATGTTAATTCTCAGGTTACATGGATGATTAAACTAAGTCCTTGTGCATCGGCCTTTTCCCAAGTGCGAGCTTCCTCCTGGATGTTGCAAACCAGTAGTGCATGAGACGGGATAGTGACATCAAAGATGCAAGCATTGCAGTGTCTCCATATGGTCCAGGAAGTGAGCGCAATAAGGGAAGATAGGCCCTTGCGGTGGCATGCCGGGGAATCGTGCTAGGCCAACGCCCACCAACCGTAGAAGTTGATAGATCCATCAGGTGGGTGGACGGTGAGACGGCACTAGGAGAGTACGTCATGCCAGGTCGTGCAAGAGGAGGAGGTGTCGCATAGTTTCATCCTCTTGGTCACAGAGGGTGCACGAGGTCACATTAGGAAGTACATGCAGAGTGTTGGGGATATGACTATTGGATATGACCCGCCCAGGAGGGGCCGGGTTATCCCAATGGCGGTTCATCTAAATGAAGCTGAAGAGTATATTGAATATGGCGGTTCATGAGACAGGCTTGTTAAGGGGCCCAAACCTGAAGGCGGCTTAAGGCCCGTAAGTGTAAACCGCCATGTATATGTAAACTTGTATTGTAAGGCATGTAAGATAAGTCACCGAGCCGGACACGTTTGTATGAGCCGGTTGGGATTCTATAGGCCGCAGGGCGTCAACCCATGTATATAAGGGATGACCCGGCAGTGGTTTAGGGCAAGAAACAACAGATCGAGAGCCAGGCCAAGCGTATTCGCTCCCCGGTAATCGTAACCCTAGCAATACCACCTCAAACTGGATTAGGCCTTTACCTTCACCACAAGGGGGCCGAACCATTATAAACTCCTCATGTCCTTTGTCCCGTTTAACCCCTTTAATCTAACCTCGTCTCCATGGCTCCGCAACTAAGTCCTTTCACTAGGACATCTGCCATGACAATTCCACGACCATTGGCGCCCACCGTGGGGCTAGCGCACAGTGGTTTTGAGTTCTTGAAGGGCAGCTTCAAAGGGCTCAAGGGATACGCTGTGGGCCGGATGACCAAGAGTCATCACGGCAAGCTCTACATCGACGATGTAGGCTAGGGCCCCGAGGCCGGCTCAATTGAGTACGGGTACCGGGTACCCTTCGGCGGAATCCACGTCTTCATCGGCAAAATCGGTGAACCGGGCCCTGAGTTGGACATCTGCACCTACATCATCGAGACGGCCCAGCGTGCACGACCCTCCCAGGTTCAACCCGCCATAAAGCGTGCCTTTGTTGGATGGATCCACGGGGCTGAATTGGAAGGCTCAGTGTCTGGTGGTGAGACGGCCATCTACTCTGATGGTGCATCGTCCACAGGCAAGACTAATTCAATGTATCAACTACAAGACGGACAGCTCGGGGCTTATTCCGATGGCGACAGTATTCTGGACCCCCATGAGCCGCCGAACAGGGTGCCGATCTTCATGGCTGGCACCCAGCCGGTTCTCGGCTCGACAGCTGCCGCGGCCATGACTTCTAGTGCAGCGGCGGTAATGGCCGCAGGTGTTGGCGGGTCAGTACGCCCGCCGGCTCAAGTTTGAACAGGTCTATTGGATGATCTGGCAACTCTGATGGGAGTGGAGGTGACCCTGGACAACCAGGAACAACATAAGGCGGATGTGGCTAAGCTGCGTGATGAGATAGCATAGGCCAAGGAAGATCTAGCGGCGGAGAACGCTAGGATGAATGCAGAGCGGGCCGTTTTAAATGCACAAGCACAGCGGATTCAAGCGGATTCATACCGGCTCTCGGTGGATCAGAACGCCACAAACGAAGTCTTGAGGAGAAAGCACCGGAGTCGTCTACCCTTGGTCTATGAGTCAAGGAACTTCTTCAATACACATGGGACAGGGGCCAGTAACCCGCCAGGTTTAAACCAGATGACTGGAGTTCCAGGGGTGGAGGCCGGTTCAGCCGCACGTGACAGGTTCGCTGCATATGAATAACAATCCGCCTCAGCATGTGGTAACACCGCCGGGTCATTACGCTAGAATATGATTGTTGTAGCTACGTGATTGGCGGCTCTGCCAGTCAAGGGAGAGACTCCAATGGCGGTTGAAACCCACAGGGCCAGGGAATTCTTCAAACAGCTTTGGTACAGCAGCAGGCCTATTCCTATAGTCGTGACCAGATTCATTCAACCCCTCGTCCGAGCCGGAGCTACAGTAGGCACATTGACTCGCCAGTAGTCTTGAGTATGGAGCAGCGCCGTAACCAACCTCATGGACATCACCCAGCATGCAACGATGCCAATGCACAGGATTTGGTGGACCAGGGCAGAACACACCGGGAGGCCGAGCTGGCAGCTGATCAACACGCGTCGGTTTACCCGACGGCTTCAATTGAGGCGAGTGTAACTTCTAGAGCTTTGGGTGTGCCGTGTTTAACGATGGCTATACGAAACGAGTGTCTGCCCCAAGGACTTTAAAGGCCCTCGTAAGGTGCCTAACTACACAGCGGATGAGCCCCCTGAGGCTTGGGTGGAGAGTTATGAGATGGCTATGGAGATGATGGATGTCAGTGAGGCTGCATACGCTAAGTATTTCACCATGATGTTAGAAGGGACGGCTCGTACCTGGTTGAAGGGGCTGTCGGCCAATTCGATCGGATCATAGGCAGAGCTAAAGACCCGATTTATCTAGAATTTCAAAGACACGTGCAAGCAGCCCATGTCGATTGAGGACTTGGTTTCTTGTGTTCAAGCTGAGGGCCAGTCAATGACCAGCTGGGTGCGCCGGGTCTCGACTATCATACATTCTTCAGATAACATTAACGTCGGCTCAGCAATTCTACTATTGGAGAAAAACTACCGTTTCATTCCACTTAAGAAGAAGCTTGGGCGGCTTAAGCGTCATTGCAACGACATGGGGGAGCTTATGGCGGCTCTTGTTAAATATGCCGACTCTGATGGTACCAAGGACCCCGACTCTAAGGATGAAAGATCGGGAAAGGAAAAGAAGAGTAGTGGCATGAAGGGACACCAGTACAACCCTACTAATCAGGGCGGCAACTGTAAGTGCAAGGCTGATGATTTCGTGGCTAACACCGGTGTGCGAAATTATAACCAGCGTCGTAAGGGGGGGACCGACTCAAGGTACAAGATTTGACCTTGAAGCAATATTGAATCAGCCATGTCCAAAAAACGGAACGGATCAGAAGCCGACTACTCATCTGTGGAAAGATTGTAGCATAATGAGACACTTTAGGGAGTCCATCCAGCACAACCATGGCCCAAACGGCGGTTCAGGGTCCGGCTCTCGTGGTCTGGGTCATGGAGGTGGCGGTTCAAATTCCGGGTTTCAAGGCCATGGTAACCAGGGTGGCTACAACCAGCAGAATATTCAGGGAAATCAGCAACAACAACAGCAGTCTGCTTATCAGAGCAACCCGAAGCAGTTGAATAGTGGATAGTACCACGTCTTCACCACTAGCTTATGTAAGCGGGATCAGAAGCTTCATAAAAGGGCAGTCAAGGCTGTTGAGCCGGCAGTGCCATGTTACTTGCGGTGGTCGGAGCAGCCTATTGTATGGAGTCGTGAGGATCACCCGCCCCGGGTTAACAACCCGGGTCAGCTGGCTCTAGTGGTGGCGCCTCAGGTTGGGGGCTATAAATTTACTAAGGTACTCATGGATGGAGGCAGCAACATTAACATACTTTATTATGGGACCTTCCGTCACATGGGACCAACTGATAAGAATCTTAAGCCGTCAAACACAGTTTTCCATGGTGTGGTGCCGGGTAAGTCAGCCTACCCAGTGGGTAGGATATCTTTGGAAGTTGCCTTTGGAGATGAGCATGATTCTAGGTCTGAGACTCTGACCTTCGAAGTGGTTAAAATCAAGAGCCCTTATCATGCTCTGTTCGGGCTACCGGCTTATGCTAAATTCATGCAAGGCCTTGTTATGTTTACTTGCAGCATAAGATGCCAGGTTACAAGGGCACCATCACAGTGCATGGGAGTCGCAAGGTGGACTTGGAGTGTGAAGAGGGCGATGCTGCTTATGCTGAGTCTGTCTGTGCAGTGGAGGAGCTAAAATTTTACAAGGATAATGTTGACCCGGCAGACATGACGTCTGAGGGAGTCCTGGACTAGGGGGTGTCCGGATAGCCGAACTATCATATTTGGCCGGACTCCAAGACTATGAAGATACAAGATTGAAGACTTCGTCCCGTGTCCGGATGGGACTTTCCTTGGCGTGGAAGGCAAGCTTGGCGATACGTATATGTAGATCTCCTACCATTGTAACCGACTCAATGTAACCCTAGCCCTCTCCGGTGTCTATATAAACCGGAGGGTTTTAGTCCGTAGGACGAACAACAATCATACCATAGGCTAGCTTCTAGGGTTTAGCCTCCTTGATCTCGTGGTAGATCTACTCTTGTACTACCCATATCATCAATATTAATCAAGCAGGAGTAGGGTTTTACCTCCACCGAGAGGGCCCGAACCTGGGTAAAAACATCGTGTCCCTTGTCCCCTATTACCATCCGCCTAGACGCACAGTTTGGGACCCCCTACCCGAGATCCGCCGGTTTTGACACTGACATTGGTGCTTTCATTGAGAGTTCCTCTGTATCATCACCTATAGGCCCGATGGCTCCTTCGATCATCAACGACGACACGGTCTAGGGTGAGACTTTTCTCCCTGGACAGATCTTTGTATTCGGCGGCTTTGCACTGTGGGCCAATTCACTTGGCCATCTGGAGCAGATCGAAAGCTACGCCCCTGGCCATCAGGTCAGATTTGGAAGTCTGAACTATACGGCTGATATCCGCGGAGACTCGATCTTCAACGGATTCGAGCCACAGCCGAGTGCGCCGCACTGTCATGATCGGCATGATTTAGCTCTGCTGCCGGACAGTGCCCTGAAGGCCGTACAAGAGTCCGCTCTGACCCTTAGCTCGGAGCCGACTGCACCGATCGAGGATGGGTGGCTGGACACTGCCTCGGGGGCTGCTACCTCTACGGTGATAGAGCCGAATACCAACCCTGTCCCTTGTGAAGCTCGTGACTCCAAGGTGCCGGACTCCTCTCCGGACCCCGAACCTTCCGCGCCCCTGCCAATCGAACCCGATCGGGCGCCGATCATGGAGTTCACCGCTGCGGACATCTTTCAGCACTCGCCTTTTGGCGACATCCTGAATTCGCTAAAGTGTCTCTCTTTATCA
This sequence comes from Triticum dicoccoides, assembly GCF_002162155.2. NCBI lineage: Eukaryota > Viridiplantae > Streptophyta > Magnoliopsida > Poales > Poaceae > Triticum > Triticum dicoccoides. Next base: position 231,619,425 of record NC_041385.1, on the reverse strand, counting down.
GGAGAGCCCTGGCCGGATTATGGTCAGGACGGTTGGGATGCGGACGACGAAGAAATTCAAAGCCCACCCACCACCCACTTTGTAGCCACTGTCTATGACTTAACCGACATGCTAGACTTCGACTCCGAAGACATCGATGGTATGGGCGACGATACCGGAGACGACCAAGAACCAGCGCCTACAGGGCACGGGAAAGCCACCCCAACTCACGATGTATATATGGTGGATACCCCTAAAGGAAGCGATAACGAGGAACAACGGGACGACGCGAAGGATAATCCCCTCGAAAAGCAGTCAAAACGGTGACGTAAGCGCCGCTCAAAGCCCCGCCTCGACAAAGACAACAACCATACAGACCCAGCCATAGAGCAGGGCGAACCGGTGGACGACGAACATGCCCTCGAGCAACCATCCGAACAGGATAACTTGGATAAACAATCCGTCCCTGGCAAAGATAACAGTCCAGACGATCTCACACCGGACACATCGTTGGAGCAGAAGAACATCCACGAAAGGCTTATTGCCACTGCACGTAGTCTGAAGAAGCAGAAGTGGAAGCTCAAAACAGCAGAAGACGCACTCAGAATGAGATGGAGCAAGGTACTCAACACCGCAGACAAATACGACGATAGTCGCCAAACAAAGAGCTACCCGAAGCGCAAACTACTGCCCGAATTTGACGAGGAGGCCGTAGAGCCCCCACGATCAAAAACCAAAGAGGCCGCCCGGTCGGATAGACGACCACATGACAAACAAAAAGTGGCAAGCGGCGCCGCACACAAGCCGGCACACGATCTGCATAAGGATCCACACCAAAAGGATGGCCCAGTTAGGTCCATCTATGGGCCAAGAAAGCCAGCTCTAGAAAGCAATACAACACGTCGAATATTCGAACATCACGGCACACCCAAATACAGGGGCGCCGCACACCCTCTATGTTTCACCGACGAGGTGCTGGATCATGAATTTCCAGCGGGATTCAAGCCCGTAAACATAGAGGCATACGACGGAACAACAGACCCTGGAGTCTGGACTGAGGATTACATCCTGCACATACATATGGCTAGAGGAGATGACCTCCACGCCATAAAATACTTACCCCTCAAGCTCAAAGGGCCAGCCCGGCATTGGCTCAAAAGCCTCCCAGAAAACACCATTGGAAGTTGGGAAGGGCTCGAGGACGCGTTTCAGGCAAATTTTCAGGGCACTTATGTCCGCCCTCCGGATGCAGACGATCTAAGTCACATAACTCAACAGCCCGGAGAATCAGCCCGCAAATTTTGGAACAGGTTCCTCACCAAAAAGAACCAAATAGTCGACTGTCCGGACGCCGAAGCCTTAGCAGCTTTCAAACACAACGTCCGAGACGAATGGCTCGCTAGACACCTTGGCCAAGAAAAGCCGAGAACAATGGCCGCATTAACAAGCCTCATGACCCGCTTTTGCGCGGGAGAGGATAGCTGGCTGGCAAGATGCAACACCAGCGACCCAAGTACATCCGAGGTCAGGGATGGAAATGGGAAACCATGACGCAGCAAGGACCAGCGCCGGACTAAGGGAAGTGGCCCAAAGAGCATGGCAGTCAACGCTGGATTCAAAAGCTCTCGGCAGAACAAAAAAACACTGCCTCTCAAGGACAATAGCGACGAGCTATCCAACCTAAACAAAATCTTGGACAAGATATGCCAAATCCATAGTACCTCCGAGAAGCCTGCAAACCACACCCACAGAGATTGTTGGGTCTTCAAACAGTCCGGCCGACTTAATGCCGAACACAAGGGGCTCGACACACCAAGCGAGGACGATGACGAACCCCACAAGTAGAGCACCGAAAAACAAAGGAATTTCCCACAAGAGGTCAAAACAGTAAACTCACTTTAAGTGACAACAGGAAAAAATAGAGCGGCGCCCATTAAAGTACGCGCCGCACGGTCCACCCCAGCGGAGTCCTGACACTGGATGTCAAAACCAATCACTTTCGACCATCAGGATTACTCCGAAAGTATCCGGAACGCAGGATGGACTGCTCTGATATTAGATCCTATAATCGACGGACTACAATTTACACAAGTCCTAATGGACGGCGGCAGTGATCTAAACCTGCTATATCAGGATACAATCCACAGAATGGGGGTAGACCCAACCAAAATAGGCCATAGCAACACTTCCTTTAAAGGGGTGATGCCAGGCCCATATGCCCATTGTACGGGCTCTCTACCACTAGAAGTTGTGTTCGGCTCGTCCGACAACTTCCGTCGCGAAAAGTTAGTCTTCCACATCGCCCCACTCAAAAGTAGCTATCAAGCACTATTGGGACGCGAGGCTTTCGCCTGCTTTAACGCAATTCCGCATTATGCGTCTCTTACACTTAAAATGCCCGGTCCACGCGGCATCATCTCATTAAAGGGAAACTTTGAGTGTTCCTTGAATACGGAAGAAAGTGAGACTGCCTTGACAGCCACACACTAATCCGACTTTGCTGATCAAAGCACCTAAACAGGTCATTCAGATCCCGGACACGGTTAGGCGAGTCCAGCATAAATAAACAAGGGGCTTACTAGCCACGTACCTCCTTACAAGGGGCTGCACGCATATACAATAAGAGACAATAAAGCTCAATTTTATTCATTTTTTGACTTATACTCTGTTCATACATTTTTCGCACGATCCTTTTTTCCAACTAAGTTCTTCTCTTTTACAGATGAAGATCCGTGCTACACCCGTCCAGGATACGGCACAACGGAGACACATGCGCAGACGTGCAGTAGGGACCCGTTCAAAGGATTCTTTTCAGATTAAGACCCTGCGTAAACCTTTCTTACTGTCTCTTGTTGATACACATCCCCCGGTTTCTTACTATAACCGAGGAGGAGGCTGGCGTTTTGGCATCGGCCGCGTCAGAAATTTTTGCGCGTACCTGGACATTAGGGGCTTAGGGCATTGTTCTGCCTGTTTTTCATAAAGACCGAATACCTTAGGGAGTGTTCGGCGTCTCGAGTTAGGCCTTATATGCATCAGCTCCGAATCATGTCTTTGGTCAAATGTTGGGTTTGCTCGGCTCCTGTGTTTTGCTGCCTTACGTTCCGCTCTATCGGCTAACGCGGCACCAGGAGAACTACTGCGATTGTGCCCTAGTTCGTCCAGGTGAGCACCTTAGTAGAGAAAGCTGAAAACTGACTGTCATGATATAGCGAGAGACTGGTCAACCACTCGATTGACCACCGGAATGTTTAGAATTCCTCCGCTTTAATGAGGGACCGTTTCCCCATCAGGCACACACGCCCCGAGTTCAGAGAGCGCGGTGCCCCTAGGGGCTATATAGTAGCCCCACCATCGAACTCCTATGGCTAAGTGAAAGTGATAAAGCATTATAGTCCGGTTGCCTAGTTTGCTACGCTATCACCTCCTTCACAGGACCAGGACGTTGGATTAAGTGCGAAAATGCGCTTTTTTTGCAAACACCCCCGCACTATGTGCGTGGGGGCTGAAGCCGAAGACTGCCATCTTTCAGGTTATATACACATATACATTAACGGCCGCACAGGAGGTATTTCAATACTTGAACGCACAAGTATAAAAAGCCATTATATTATATTTGAAACATGGTTTCATAAATCATACATGTCATTTGAACATAACATTTTTCGAGCACTGCGTCTCTATTAAACGAGCGCCCTGCAGGACTTCCTCAAAATAGTGCTCGGCAGGAATTCGGCCTCTGCCCGAATCCTGGGACGCAACGTCGCTGGCCTTCATCTCTGCCCAGTATGTTTTGACACGGGCAAGAGCCATCCGTGCACCTGTCACATCCCTGGTCCTGTTATGCACTAGGCTAGACCTCATGTGAGTATCATGTTTTAATTCAAATGAAATTTGAATTGAGGAATTTTCAAAGCCTCAGAAACCTTCTAAAAATGATCAACATTAAAATTTCCTCAAAGAAGTCCAAGAAAATGTTCCTCTTAGTCTCTGAAAATATTGCAAAGAGGTAGAACTCAAAACAATATTTTTGGTATCTCAGAGTTAATTATTTTGGGCCTTTGAATTAAATAAATAGCTATTTGCATTGGATATATATATTATATATAAATAATATATGTCCAATAATTACTGGAACATTTTATGTGGTTTGGTATATTTTAACTCTAGCCACATAACTATTTTCAGGATTTTATAAATGGTTTGATATTTTTACTAAACCAAAACAAAACAGAACAAAATAGAAAACAATAAATAAAAGCAAAGAGAGAGAGAACTTACCTCAGCTTACCTGGTGCTCACCGAAGCCCACCTGGACAGCCCAACACTGTGCAGCCCAACCACCAGGGGGCATGCCTATCTTCTTCCCGTGCCAGCGCACGAAGCAGCTCGGTGGCGAGCACCGCCACCGCGCTTGGCCACCTCATGCCTGGTTGCCTCCCTCCTCGACGCCCGGAGACGCCACGCGCCTCCCCGACCCCTTCTCACTTCTCCCTCGCTCTCTGGACCTCCCTCCCCCCCTCGCTCCTCTGCTTCCCCTTCAGCGACCGAATGGAGCCCGTCGCCGCCGACCAGCGCTCGCGCGGCCACAGCCACCGTCTCGCCTCCCCGACGGCTCCCAAAGCTCCGCTGTTCCGCCCTCGTCCTCCTCCTCGTCTCACGCGACCAGAAGGGCCCCGAGCAGCCGCCATCGTCATCGTCTTCAAGCTTCGGCCCCGGCGCCCTTCTCCGTCGATTCGGCCACTCCGGCGCGCCCCCGAGCCCACTAACCCTCCCTGCAGCTCCGCGGTGAGCCTTTGACCCGCTTCCCCCTCTCCCCGTGCCCTATCTCCCTCTCTAGCCGCCGTTCACAACGAGCCGAGAGCTCTTCGCCGACGGCCATGGCGCCGCCGCGGCCACAGTGGCTGCCGCCCGTGTTTGAGCACGTGTCTGCGCTCAGCGTGGTCCCAGGAGCCCAGAACAAGCACCCGTTCGTCCTCTCGTCAACCGTAACCTCGTTTCCGTCGAGGTCCGAACTCCGGCCGCCGCCTTTGAGCTTGCCGCCGTCGATATAGGCCGCCCCCGGCATAACTGACCGCACCACTCGACGCGCGGGATCTTCAGCGTCACGTAGCTGCCCTCTGCCGGCCATTTGGTCGCCGGAGGAGGAATTCCGACCCCCTCCGCCGTCTCGGGCTTCACCGGCGACGAGCCGTGGACCAAGTCCGGCGAGTTTGACCCCAGCTGGACGCCCCTGACTCAATGACAGGTGGGCCTAGCCCTGTTAGCTAATTAGGATTAGCACCAATCGAATTAGTTAAACTAATTACCCCCCCCCCTGCTGACACTGAGAGTGGGCCCCACCCCTGGTCAAACCCCAGTCAGCACTGGGTTTGACCGGGATTAGGTCCTGTGTCACTGACGTGTGGCCCCCACACGTCAGGTTTGACCCGAGCCAGCCCAGTTGACCCTGCTGACGTCACCGTGATGTGGTGCTGACGCAATATTCATTTTCTGGAATTTAGTTTATTTTATTATTATTCAGGAAATTCAGAAAATGCCCTAAACTTCAATAAATCATAGAAATTCAACCGTAACTCCAAATTAAATAATTTATATATGAAAAATTATCAGAAAAATTCAAGGAATCCATCTGTACCATTTTCATGCATGTTAGAACAACTTATAGATGCTGTTTAGCACAAATCAATTAAATGGCATTTGAATAATCACATATGGAGTTTGAATTTGAATCTTGTATTCAAACCAACTTCATTTAATCTGTTGCTAGTTGCATTAGCTCAAAACACATTCATATTGCCATGTCATAGCATGCATCATATTGTGCATTGCATTGATCATGTTTCTTCTGTGTTTGCCGGTGTTGTTCTCCCTCGGTAGACGTTGTACCGATGATGTGATCGTTGACACTGATGAAGACTCAATGTTATCTTCAGAAGTGCCAGGCAAGCAAAACCCCCTTGTTCATTCCGATACAATCCCACTCTCTCGCTCCTGCTCTCTTTTACTGCATTAGGACAACAACGATTCATCTGTTACTTGCTGCGGTAGCTGAACCCCTTTATCCTTTGCATGACCTGTCATTCCCACAGTAAATAGATGAAACCCACTAGCATGAGTAGGAGTTGTTTGAGCCCTGTTGTGCCTACTCATTCATGCTTGTTGTCATGCCTGCTACTGCTTAGAGTTGAGTCAGGTCTGATTCATCGGGGATGAATCAGAGGTGTGTGAATATGTCCTACTGTTAAGAGCTAAGTGTGTGAACACGATTTGGTAAAGGTAGCGGTGAGAGGCCATGTAGGAGTACATGGTGGGTTGTCTCATTGCAGCCGTCCTCAGGAACTGAGTTCGGTGTTTGTGATCCATGATTCAGCTACTACCACGCATTGGGCCCGAAACCAATGGACCCTCTCGGCTTCTTAATCACCCTTGTCCTCTGTCCAGGAGTTGCAAGTAGTTTCTGGTGTTTGTAGTATGCTGGAGGCCGTGCGCAGCGCTGACCGTAGGGGTGGGCTGTGATGCGGTAGGCACGTGGCACGGTGTATCGGGCGCCCGTTTGGTGTCTCGGGAACCCTGTTCACATCGTTTGGGGCTGTGAGCGAAACTCCGGCCGGATCTCCTCATGGATGGAACCCGAATAGGCGATAAACCTGGACTAGAGACTTGAGTGTTTAGGTAGGCCGTGGCCAACACCCACGTTGGGCTTTCGCTTGAAGGTTGCCGAGTACATGTCGTGTAAACGGCGGTAAGTGGTGAGAGCGTGTGTGAAGAAGTACACCCCTGCAGGGTTATCATCATCTATTCGAATAGCCGTGTCCGCGGAAAAGGACTTCTGGGTTGCTTATATCAGTTCATAGACAAGTGAAAGTGGATACTCTAAAATACGCAAGATAAGCGTGAGTGCTATGGATGGCGTTCTCGTAGGGAGACGGGAGCGGATCCATAGTGGTGTATTGATATGGTGAATATGTGGACTCGTGTGCGCCACCTCAAAAGAGTTACTTGCAGTCGTAGTTCAGGATAGCCACCGAGTCAAAGCTGGCTTGCTGCAGTTAAACCCCACCATCCCCTTTGTTGATAATGATGCATATGTAGATAGTTCTGATGTAAGTCTTGCTGGGTACATTTGTACTCACGTTTGCCTATTTATGTTTTTGCAGAGAGACTTCGGTCTCGCTAGTAGTTCCGCGTGGACTTTGACGTTTAGCTTGTTACCTCAGCTACGATCTTGTGCCTCGGCAGGATCTGGTAGATAGTCAGGCTTCTCAGCCTTTTTCATTTATAGATGTCTGTACTCAGACATGATAGCTTCCGCTTGTGCTTTGATTTGTATGCTCTGATTGTTGGGTCATGAGACCCATGTTTGTAATATCTCGCTCCTCGAAGCCTATTGAATAAATTACTTGAGTCGTAGAGTCATGTTGTGATGCCATGTTGTATTTGCACATATCGAGCATATTGTGTGTATGTTATTGAAATGCTTGGTATGTGTGGGATCTGACCATCTAGTTGTTTATCTTTAGTAGCCTCTCTTACGGGGAAATGTCTCCTAGTGTTTCACTGAGCCATGGTAGCTTGCTACTGCTCCGGAACACTTAGGCTGGCCGGCATGTGTCCTTCTTCGTTCCTGTGTCTGTCCCTTCGGGGAAATGTCACGCGATGAATACCGGAGTCCTGTTAGCCCGCTACAGCCCGGTTCACCGGAGTCCTGCTAGCCCAGTGCTACAGCCTGGATTCACTCGCTAATGACCGACACGTTCGATGCTGGGTCATGGATGCCTGTCCCTGTAAGTCTGTGCCACTTTGGGTTTACGACTAGCCATGTCAGCCCGGGCTCCTTATCATATGGATGCTAGCGACACTGTCATATACGTGTGCCAAAAGGCGCAAACGGTCCCGGGCAAAGGTAAGGCGACACCCGTGGGAATACCTTGCGTGAAGCCGCAAAGTGATATGAGGTGTTACATGCTAGATCAATGTGGCATTGAGTCGGGGTCCTGACAGCGTTGGTATCAGTGCTTGACTGCCTGTAGGATTACCAAGCCAAACTGGTCGAAGTTGAGTCTAGAAATTCTTTAGTTATGTAAGGGAATTGATTGTGGGATGGAACGTAAGGCTCTTTTTACTCCTTATACCTCATGCCCTTCTGATCTGAGTCATCTTATCTTTCCTACGGGGATTAAGAACTAGGCTATCTCTTCTTTCTATCAGGATCACGTGTTACTAATCCGTAGACTTATAAGATTGTTGGATTTAAGCTTGAGTTCAGTTCCTACTACTTTTGTATGTTAACTGTTGATCTCCAAACCTTGATATTGTGCTTCTGAGTGGCTATGCCACCATTTTTGTAGAATGTCTCAAGTCTTTTCTAAGCATTTACAGCCGTTATGCTGTCCAAGTCATTCTAGGTTTCTAAATAGTCTGATGCATTTGCAAAATCCTTTCCCTCTGGTTTCGATGCTCCTTTATGCTAGCTCAATCACACTAATTGTTGAGTTGAGGTATTCTACTGCCTCGACCTTTATGTTGGAATAATTATTATGACCCTAGGTGTCTTAGGGGATCATCTAGTGGTCTAGCCATGATTTGTGTCCTAGTGTGAAGATTTTGGCCTTTATTATCGAAAGCATCCTGTGATGCCATTTAGTTAGTAGGTATTCTATTCCTGGGTTTTTGAACCCGAGATTCACTCTACTTACTTCATGTTGATAGTGTTTGCTAGTTCCTTCAGGATATTAGTAACTTTGCGATAGTCCTCGAGGTCCGTGGTATTTCCTTCTTCCAAATACTATGGACCGCTTATGGCAGATGTTTATTGGATCAAAGATCACAATTAGAGTACTCTTGAGGAGATCTCCATTCATAAATCGTGACTCTGCCAGTCCTACCTCTCTGCATGGGTTATCTGGAAGAAATGTTGATCTCGCTCGACATACTAATCTATGCATCCACAACTCAGAAAATTATATGTTCCTTTGAGTTGTCCCTCTTAGTTGTCTTCTGACCTTCGTCTATCATTTGATAGTCAAGAGTATGCGTGCATTCTTATTATTCTTGTGGTCCGTCGAGCCATTCTATTCTGGAATGACTAGGGGAAACAAACTCCAATACCTCATCCATATCTAGGATTGGATCAAAGTAGTTGTATTCCGCAGATCAAATGCCAATCCAGCTTTGGTTCTGTTCTACCTTGGAGTATTACCCCCCTTATGTCAGAATCGTCATGAGAACTGCACCAACTCTCATGAATTCTGGATGTAGTGATACTTCTCGCCATCATTATTCATCCCTCGGTTCCGTGTTGTCGCAACCGGAATGCCGACAAGTGAATCGTGATGTGTGAATTCAATACTCCTAGCAACCTTGTTGCTTGGTAGTTAATGGACAATAATTTCATTCTTAGCGTGTTGGTTTTGAATCATCATTCTAAGGTTGATCATGCTACCTAGTCCTTATTTCGGTGCACCCTTCGATTGATGAGTTAGGATCTTGTCAAGTCCTCACTCATTTGATCATATCGTCTTGCCCTCAAAAGCGAGATTGTTCTCGAGCTTAGTAACATACCGGTGGTTCGTGATTTTCCGAATATCTTCTCGGAAGTATTACCAGGTTGTCACCTGACCGCTGTGTTGAGCTTGTGATCAAGTTGGGTTCTTGTGAACCACCCTCTCTCCAAGATCGGTGTTAGATATCCCTGAGCTAGTTGGTTAAGCTAGACAACAACTTGGAGAGTTGGAAGATAAAATCTTGCCCGACTTAGTTCGTTCCAAAGGGATATTCTTGTGTAGTGTGTGTTGAAGAAAGATGATATCCTCATCGATTGGTCCCTGTGATCAGTTGTTGGACCTATTGTCTTATCAATCCTTTGATTTGAGTGTGGGCCATCGTCAAATCAAATCAGTACCAACGATGCTCGTAATGTTGTCTTATTCGTGGTTGATCCCTCGAGCATACACCATTACATCTTTGGTCTGACCAATGCTATCACCGTGTTCACTTAACTATGGAATTCCTTTTAAAAGGAAACCTAGATGAATTGTTGTTGAGCCCATTGACAACATCCTTATCTCCTCCATGATTTTGTTGAACATTAAGCTAGTGTTGGAAACTTTTGAAAGCATTTGTTCATGCTAGCTCATGAAGCATATGTTTGGATGAAGGTAGTGACTTCCTTTAATTCATGTGCATCTGATGCAAGTTGCCGCCGTGGATTCGAGAAAGTCAATGTTGCTTTCTTTGGAATCATTCCAAATCAGTCATGCACACGTGCGAAGAATGTTGTGGTTTGAAGACTTGCAACCTTCAATCTATATGTATCCCTAGCACACCAAGCCACTGATTGATTTGTTCAAGGAGAAGGAGTTTCTTCATAAGAGCTAATCCGGACTTATGTAAGGACTTCGATACCCTCGTTGATGGTTCCCCCTCCTAAACTCGGTAGTGTTTTATTATAAGACTACTTTGTGGTCATGCTTGTCTTGGACAACGTGTTCACATGTTTGTAGCAGAACCAGCTCATGTTTTGGAGCTTGCTATCGTAGTTCATCTCCCGAGAATCCCGCAACGTCATCTCGTCGATTTGTGTTGCAAACTTCCGTTTTTCTTCCTAGACTCGATGAGTCTGGAATATCCTGACACCAACCAGATCTGAATCTCAGGCAGATATGATGGTTGGAATATTTCCCAAGAATTATAATATTGGTCGCGCGATAACCGGTAAAGTGGATGTCGTGGCCAACACACCCAGCCGGAAGACCTGTTATTATAATATCTTGATTGATGAAGTTGGCCACCTCCCCATAGGGATTTCGTAGGGTTTACTCCCTAATTGCCCCTATGGATTTTTGTGTTCCCGAAGTCCGACCTTTTACTTGATGTTTTAGATATCAAACCATATCTATGAATGGGTTACACTAGCACATCAAGGAGAACATTAGAAGCGGAGTGCTAAATGTCTCTCGGTCGATCATCCAGATTTTGTTCCTTGGCCTCGCTAAGATGAAATCTGAGAGGTGTTATCTTCCTTTGCATCTGCATCCTCCATCACCATTCATCATGGTAGTAAGTTGTGTTACCGGACCCTTGACACGGATGTTGGTAAAACCTTGATGATTATGGAATTGCTCAAGTTCTTGAGAGCACGCGCAAGTGCTAGGTTTGATCATTGGCATTAACTGTATAGCGCTCTCAGTTTCCTCGGTTATGCTATAACCATTCCAATAGTGGGATAACTCTCTATTGTTGAGCCTCTCCCCAGTTACTAGAATCATTCCCATCATTTGCATTCTGTTCCCAGCTTGCACCGCCATTGTGCCATTCTACCATGGGTCTCTTCCATTTCCGGTGATAAGCAAATTCATCCATTACGTTGTCTTCAACAAGGTAATCCACATCATCCAAGTCCGAGTATGCCATCCTACCGACCCCCGCCAATCGATTGCTGTGATTTGCCTTAGACTGATATAGAGAGTCTCAATGATCTCTATATCAAAGGTAATTCTTTTTGCCACTTAAGAGGGATATATATCTACGAGTCACCATCCCTAAGGTGCCTCGTTGTGGTATCATGGCAACTCAACTCCTCGCTACGTTGACAATCGTTTACCACCTTCCTAGGTGTGGAATCGTTGTCTACCTAGTGAACCTTCGTCATCTGTTCCACTCCATTCCTCTAGAGGTGTGCTTCGTCTCTCAGCTTGAGAGATATTTCCATGTCTCAATCCATGAGTTGATCCTAAGTTGTTCGATCTTCGAGGAGATCGATCCTTCTAGAGTTTTCCTTCCCTCTTCTTGTCATGATAGTTGGAGTTCTCAGAACAAGACTTCGAGACAATGATGGTGATCGAATCAACGCTCTTATGAAGTGCACCCTAGATCGTGAAGATTGTACTAGTTTGCGTTTCCCCTTCACCCTACCCTACGCTTGAATCTCGGGACGAGATTTTTGTTTAGTGGGGGTGAGTTGTCACATCCCTGGTCCTGTTATGCACTAGGCTAGACCTCATGTGAGTATCATGTTTTAATTCAAATGAAATTTGAATTGAGGAATTTTCAAAGCCTCAGAAACCTTCTAAAAATGATCAACATTAAAATCTCCTCAAAGAAGTCCAAGAAAATGTTCCTCTTAGTCTCTGAAAATATTGCAAAGAGGTAGAACTCAAAACAATATTTTTGGTATCTCAGAGTTAATTATTTTGGGCCTTTGAATTAAATAAATAGTTATTTGCATTGGATATATATATTATATATAAATAATATATGTCCAATAATTACTGGAACATTTTATGTGGTTTGGTATATTTTAACTCTAGCCACATAACTATTTTCAGGATTTTATAAATGGTTTGGTATTTTTACTAAACCAAAACAAAACAGAACAAAATAGAAAACAATAAATAAAAGCAGAGAGAGAGAGAACTTACCTCAGCTTACCTGGCGCTCACCGAAGCCCACCTGGACAGCCCAACACTGTGCAGCCCAACCACCAGGGGGCATGACTGTCTTCTTCCCGTGCCAGCGCACGAAGCAGCTCGGTCGCGAGCACCGCCACCGCGCTTGGCCACCTCCTGCCTGGTTGCCTCCCTCCTCGACGCCCGGAGACGCCACGCGCCTCCCCGACCCCTTCTCACTTCTCCCTCGCTCTCTGGACCTCCCTCCCCCCCTCGCTCCTCTGCTTCCCCTTCAGCGACCGAATGGAGCCCGTCGCCGCCGACCAGCGCTCGCGCGGCCACAGCCACCGTCTCACCTCCCCGACGCCTCCCAAAGCTCCGCTCTTCCGCCCTCGTCCTCCTCGTCGTCTCACGCGACCAGAAGGGCCCCGAGCAGCCGCCATCGTCATCGTCTTCAAGCTTCGGCCCCGGCGCCCTTCTTCGTCGATTCGGCCACTCCGGCGCGCCCCCGAGCCCACTAACCCTCCCTGCAGCTCCGCGGTGAGCCTTTGACCCGCTTCCCCCTCTCCCCGTGCCCTATCTCCCTCTCTAGCCGCCGTTCACAACGAGCCGAGAGCTCTTCGCCGACGGCCATGGCGCCGCCGCGGCCACAGTGGCTGCCGCCCGTGTTTGAGCACGTGTCTGCGCTCAGCGTGGTCCCAGGAGCCCAGAACAAGCACCCGTTCGTCCTCTCGTCAACCGTAACCTCGTTTCCGTCGAGGTCCGAACTCCGGCCGCCGCCTTTGAGCTCGCCGCCGTCGATATAGGCCGCCCCCGGCATAACTGACCGCACCACTCGACGCGCGGGATCTTCAGCGTCACGTAGCTGCCCTCCGCCGGCCATTTGGTCGCCGGAGGAGGAATTCCGACCCCCTCCGCCGTCTCGGGCTTCACCGGCGACGAGCCGTGGACCAAGTCCGGCGAGTTTGACCCCAGCTGGACACCCCTGACTCAATGACAGGTGGGCCCAGCCCTGTTAGCTAATTAGGATTAGCACCAATCGAATTAGTTAAACTAATTACCCCCCCTGCTGACACTGACAGTGGGCCCCACCCCTGGTCAAACCCCAGTCAGCGCTGGGTTTGACCGGGATTAGGTCCTGTGTCACTGACGTGTGGCCCCCACACGTCAGGTTTGACCCGAGCCAGCCCAGTTGACCCTGCTGACGTCACCGTGATGTGGTGCTGACGCAATATTCATTTTCTGGAATTTAGTTTATTTTATTATTATTCAGGAAATTCAGAAAATGCCCTAAACTTCAATAAATCATAGAAATTCAACCGTAACTCCAAATTAAATAATTTACATATGAAAAATTATCAGAAAAATTCAAGGAATCCATCTGTACCATTTTCATGCATGTTAGGACAACTTATAGCTGCTGTTTAGCACAAATCAATTAAATGGCATTTGAATAATCACATATGGAGTTTGAATTTGAATCTTGTATTCAAACCAACTTCATTTAATCTGTTGCTAGTTGCATTAGCTCAAAACACATTCATATTGCCATGTCATAGCATGCATCATATTGTGCATTGCATTGATCGTGTTTCTTCTGTGTTTGCCGGTGTTGTTCTCCCTCGGTAGACGTTGTACCGATGATGTGATCGTTGACACTGATGAAGACTCAATGTTATCTTCAGAAGTGCCAGGCAAGCAAAACCCCCTTGTTCATTCCGATACAATCCCACTCTCTCGCTCCTGCTCTCTTTTAATGCATTAGGACAACAACGATTCATCTGTTACTTGCTGCGGTAGCTGAACCCCTTTATCCTTTGCATGACCTGTCATTCCCACAGTAAATAGATGAAACCCACTAGCATGAGTAGGAGTTGTTTGAGCCCTGTTGTGCCTACTCATTCATGCTTGTTGTCATGCCTGCTACTGCTTAGAGTTGAGTCAGGTCTGATTCATCGGGGATGAATCAGAGGTGTGTGAATATGTCCTACTGTTAAGAGCTAAGTGTGTGAACACGATTTGGTAAATGTAGCGGTGAGAGGCCATGTAGGAGTACATGGTGGGTTGTCTCATTGCAGCCGTCCTCAGGAACTGAGTTCGGTGTTTGTGATCCATGATTCAGCTACTACCACGCATTGGGCCCGAAACCAATGGACCCTCTCGGCTTCTTAATCACCCTTGTCCTCTGTCCAGGAGTTGCAAGTAGTTTCTGGTGTTTGTAGTATGCTGGAGGCCGTGCGCAGCGCTGACCGTAGGGGTGGGCTGTGATGCGGTAGGCACGTGGCACGGTGTACCGGGCGCCCGTTTGGTGTCTCGGGAACCCTGTTCACATCGTTTGGGGCTGTGAGCGAAACTCCGGCCGGATCTCCTCATGGATGGAACCCGAATAGGCGATAAACCTGGACTAGAGACTTGAGTGTTTAGGTAGGCCGTGGCCGACACCCACGTTGGGCTTCCGCTTGAAGGTTGCCGAGTACATGTCGTGTAAACGGCGGTAAGTGGTGAGAGCGTGTGTGAAGAAGTACACCCCTGCAGGGTTATCATCATCTATTCGAATAGCCGTGTCCGCGGAAAAGGACTTCTGGGTTGCTTATATCAGTTCATAGACAAGTGAAAGTGGATACTCTAAAATACGCAAGATAAGCGTGAGTGCTATGGATGGCGTTCTCGTAGGGAGACGGGAGCGGATCCATAGTGGTGTATTGATATGGTGAATATGTGGACTCGTGTGCGCCACCTCAAAAGAGTTACTTGCAGTCGTAGTTCAGGATAGCCACCAAGTCAAAGCTGGCTTGCTGCAGTTAAACCCCACCATCCCCTTTGTTGATAATGATGCATATGTAGATAGTTCTGATGTAAGTCTTGCTGGGTACATTTGTACTCACGTTTGCCTATTTATGTTTTTGCAGAGAGACTTCGGTCTCGCTAGTAGTTCCGCGTGGACTTTGACGTTTAGCTTGTTACCTCAGCTACGATCTTGTGCCTCGGCAGGATCTGGTAGATAGTCAGGCTTCTCAGCCTTTTTCATTTATAGATGTCTGTACTCAGACATGATAGCTTCCGCTTGTGCTTTGATTTGTATGCTCTGATTGTTGGGTCATGAGACCCCTGTTTGTAATATCTCGCTCCTCAAAGCCTATTGAATAAATTACTTGAGTCGTAGAGTCATGTTGTGATGCCATGTTGTATTTGCACATATCGAGCATATTGTGTGTATGTTATTGAAATGCTTGGTATGTGTGGGATCTGACCATCTAGTTGTTTATCTTTAGTAGCCTCTCTTACGGGGAAATGTCTCCTAGTGTTTCACTGAGCCATGGTAGCTTGCTACTGCTCCGGAACACTTAGGCTGGCCGGCATGTGTCCTTCTTCGTTCCTGTGTCTGTCCCTTCGGGGAAATGTCACGCGATGAATACCGGAGTCCTGTTAGCCCGCTACAGCCCGGTTCACCGGAGTCCTGCTAGCCCAGTGCTACAGCCTGGATTCACTCGCTGATGACCGACACGTTCGATGCTGGGTCATGGATGCCTGTCCCTGTAAGTCTGTGCCACTTTGGGTTTACGAATAGCCATGTCAGCCCGGGCTCCTTATCATATGGATGCTAGCGACACTGTCATATACGTGTGCCAAAAGGCGCAAACGGTCCCAGGCAAAGGTAAGGCGACACCCGTGGGAATACCGTGCGTGAAGCCGCAAAGTGATATGAGGTGTTACATGCTAGATCAATGTGGCATTGAGTCGGGGTCCTGACAGCACCCTCTATGCATGCCGACCGTTTCATTGCCTCGATATGCGGCACCGCATCAAGGAACTGCTGCACCAAGCCAAAATAACTCTTCGGCTCTGGCCTTTTCAGCCACAAATGAGTCACGACATCCTTCATGGCAAGTCCGGACAACCTATTCAGCTCAGCCCATTCGGCTAACCGATCGGTCAATGGAAGTGGACGCTCTGGACTATGGAACTGCGACCAAAAAAGCTCTTCCATTCCGTGATCCTTTTGGCCTCGGAAGTGTGCGACCGCATCTGCGGCGCTCGCCGCCAAATCCAAATAAGCATCCTCCACACCCCACAGCTGGCCCAACCGGGCATACTTCGGATCCGTGAACTTCCTCCGCAGCAGAAAGGGCTTTCCAGCCGTGATATCCCCGGCTTGACGTAGCTCCTCCTTTATCTCTCTCATCGCGGAGCGGGCATCCTTGGCTTCGGCGGTGGCCTTCTTCAGGTCCTCTCGCTCCGCTCGGCGTTCTTTTTCAAGAAACTCGCAGCGGTCGGTACCATCCTTCAACTTCACGGCCATCTAGGCCATTTCCTCCCTGCTTCGGCAGTGAGTAGCCTGTTCGGCTTTTAACTCTTCGGTCGCCTTCAAGGCAGCCACATTACTTTTTCTGGCTTGCTCCTTGGCCCGGGCGAGCTCCGCCCGAAGGTCCTCCATAGCAGCGGCACCATATGCATTAAAGCATACATGTTGTAAGGCACGGGCGTCAAGCTCCCTTACCAGGTGTCCGCGCAGAAGCCACATACCTTGTGACTCGTCAAGTCGCTTATTGACCAGCGTGATGTCCGCATCCGCAACGTCAAGTTGTCGCTTCAGTTCGGCAAATCCATCAGTCCGGCTGGCCACCGAACGCTCCGCCACCTATACAGGAAGGGTGACATCTTACAACTGAGATTATGATCCCCGGCACGCTGTCACCTTTGACAACGTACCGAGTCTCAGGGGCTACTATCTATACAGGGCGCATTCTATATGCAAAATTGTCAGAAGGTATATCATTTTCGTGTACCTCAAACCCCGTTAGTAAAGTTCTGGCGGCTTCATGCAATCCGCTCTCAGCGGATGAAATCCTTTCAATCACCACACCCATTAATGCACGGTGATCTTCTAAGATAGATGCTCGCCCCAGCAGATCCTTCAGCCCCTCCGACCGTACACCAGTTGGTGGCGGACCGTCCGGCCCTGCCGGACTCGGGGAAACCCTTCGCGACAACACCTTAGGGTCGTCCGCCCCACCTGACGGTGTGGCAGAGGGAGGCGTTTCGCTCTCCATCATCTCCGGACGAAGATCCCCCGAAGATGAACTCTGCTGAGAAGGGCTGAGATCCGAACTACAAGGTAAAAACTTCGTTTATCTTCAGAAATAAAAACAGGGATGTCCCTTATTACAAAACTCCCCTTTCTACTTACGGCTCGCTAGAGGGCTGATTTCCTTGGGAAAATAGTGCGGCCGGGGCTTCTCCCGGCGCAGGACCCTCTGGTGAAGATTTCCTCCCCCGCTTTGAGGCCTTGGCCTCCGGATCTTCAGAAGCGGTCCTCTTCTCCCCCGGGAGGGAGGGATTCTCGATCCCCCCTTATTTGAGAGCCTCCTTAGCAGAGGCAGTAGCTTTCCTGATCCCCCCTTCGCCCTCTTCCAAAGGCGCAGCCTCCAGCATCTTGATTAACACAGGATCCGGCGTGGTCTCAGGGAGGGGGGCCGGACACCTTATTAGTTTTGCTTTTGCTATCCATTCCTGTTTAGGGGTCAGCTCTTTAAAGGGAAAGTTTATGATAAATGTACGGATAGCGTGTCCGGGCGCAGGACTACTTACTTGAGCATCCGGGTGATTGCAGCTTAGACCTGCGTCCTCGGTCAAGTCCGGACACATCTCTTGTGATCCGAAGAACAGTTTATACATCTCCACGGGCGTCGCACCCATGAAGTGTTGGAGAGCTCGCGGTCCCTCCGGATTGAATTCCCACAGGCGGAGGGGGCGACGTTTGTAGGGCAGAAGGTGCCGAATCAGCATGACCTGCGCCACAATAACCAGATTGATCTCCCTCTCCTGGAGGTCTCGAATACGGCCCTGTAACAGAGGTACGTCCTTGGACGGCCCCCAGTCAAGCCCTTTGTTGACCCATGACGCCAGCCGTTGTGGAGGGCCCGAGCGAAAGGCAGGTGGCGCCACCCATCTGGTGCCCCTGGGAGCGGTGATGTAGAACCACTCCTGTTGCCACAAACTAAGCTCCTCTTGAAAAAAGCCCTTGGGCCAGGGAGCGTCAGCACTCTTGCTTATAATAGCCCCTCCGCACTCTGCCTGCTGCCCCTCGATCATCTTCGGCTCCACATTGAAGTCCTTGAGCCACAATCCGAAGTGAGGGGTAGTACGAAGGAAGGCTTCGCATACAACAATGAACGATGAGATGTGGAGTATGGACTCCAGATCCAAGTCGTGGAATTCCAGCCCATAATAAAACATGAGCCCCCTCACGAAGGGGTCCATCGGGAAGCCTAAACCCCGATGGAAGTGAGACACGAACACCACGCTCTCACCAGGCTCAGGAGTAGGAATAACTTGCCCTTGGGCAGGCATCCTATGTGAAATTTCGCCGGTTAGATACCTGGCGTCTCTCAGCTTTAGCACGTCTTCTTCCGTAACGGAAGAAGGCATCCACCGGCCTTGTAGGTCGGAGCCGGACATTGTCGAAGGTCCGAAGCGCCTGAATCTGGAGCCTTGGGTGTTGGAACTCGAGGCGAGGGGCGGATTCGATTGAGATTGAAAGAAAGGAGCAGGCCTTGGTCTTGTTATAAAGAGGTTGAATACCAAGAGCCCTCCCCGTGACCGTTTGGGACTCGCCTTCGATAGAGGAGGCGTGCCAACAGGCGCGGTTGGGTTACCCACACCCGTATTGATGAGAATCCCAGAATAAGGGGACACGATCTCTGCTTTGACAAGACGTGCCAAGGAAACCGCTTCGCTAAACGCGCTGAGGTGGAACAGTAAAAACGAATAAGGCTTGGCCATGGTGTGATGTCACGCCATGGAATACGTCAGCAGATTGAACTTGTGTAAATATTATTCTCTCTATGGTGGTTTGTGGAATTTATTTTGCAGAGCCGGACACTATCCTGGTGTTCAAAATCTTGTATGAATTATTCGGAGGAGGAACCCGCCTTGCAATGCCGAAGACAATTTGCGCGCCGGACTCGTCGTCATTGAAGCCTGGTTCAGGGGCTACTGAGGGAGTCCTGGACTAGGGGGTGTCCGGATAGCTGAACTATCATATTTGGCCGGACTCCAAGACTATGAAGATACAAGATTGAAGACTTCGTCCCGTGTCCGGATGGGACTTTCCTTGGCGATACGGATATGTAGATCTCCTACCATTGTAACCGACTCTGTGTAACCCTAGCCCTCTCCGGTGTCTATATAAACCAGAGGGTTTTAGTCCGTAGGACGAACAACAATCATACCATAGGCTACCTTCTAGGGTTTAGCCTCCTTGATCTCGTGGTAGATCTACTCTTGTACTACCCATATCATCAATATTAATCAAGCAGGAGTAGGGTTTTACCTCCACCGAGAGGGCCCGAACCTGGGTAAAAACATCGTGTCCCTTGTCTCCTGTTACCATCCGCCTAGACGCACAGTTTGGGACCCCCTACCCGAGATCCGCCGGTTTTGACACCGACAACGTCCTTGAAAAAGCCGACCACAGAGCATGATCCTTCACTGAAGTTTAAGTCAGCGGACGACACTAAAATGGTTGGCTTTGTTCCCGGTGACTCATCTAAGCAGTTCAGCATCAGTGCTAATCTGGATCCGAAATAGGAAAGCACGCTCATCGAGTTCATCCGTGAGAATCGGGACATCTTTGCATGGAAGCCTTCAGACATGCCAGGTGTACCGAGGGAACTCGCTAAGCACACTCTTAATATTGATCCGAAATTTAAGCCAGTCAAGCAATTCCTTCATCATTTTAACAAGGAGAGATGGAAGGCCATTGGTGAAGAACTGGCCCGGCTCTTAGCGGCCGGGTTTATCGTTGAAGTTTTTCATCCTGAGTGGTTGGCTAACCCGGTGTTGGTGCTCAAGAAGAACGGCACTTGACGAATGTGTGTGGATTACACGGACTTAAATAAGGCTTGTCCGGCTAACCCATTTTCTCTCCCACGTATTGATCAAATCATTGATGCTACGGCGGGTTGTGAGCGTCTGAGTTTTTTGCATGCTTATTCTGGTTATCATCAGATCAAGATGGCAGTTAAGGACCAGGAGAAGATGGCTTTCATTACTCTGTTTGGAGCCTTCTGTTATGTGTCTATGCCTTTTGGGCTCAAGAGTGCCCAGGCGACTTACCAGCTATGTATGCAAAATTGCCTTCACAATTAGATTGGGTGTAATGTTCATGCTTATGTAGATAACATTGTGGTGAAGTCCAGGAAGAAAGAGACCTTGATTGATGATTTGAAGGAGACGTTTGACAATCTCCGGATCTACAAGATGATGCTTAACCCGGCCAAGTGTGTTTTTGGTGTGCCAGCAGGCAAGCTCTTGGGTTTTCTGGTTTCTAATAGAGGATTGAAACTAACCCGAAGAAGATCAAAGCTATTACTTCTTTGGCTAAGCCGGCATGTGTTAATTATGTTTAGCTTCTGGCGGGTCGCATTGCAGCTTTAAGCCGGTTTATAAGCCGGTTGGGAGAGAAGGCTATTCCTCTATATCAGATGATGAAAAAGACAGAACATTTCGTCTGGAGTGATGCTGCTAATGAGGCATTTGAGGCGCTTAAGAAGCAGCTGGCTGAGCCGCAGGTTCTTGTTGCTCCCGTTGATAAAGAGCCTCTGTTGTTATATGTGGCTAGCAATGGTCGAGCCGTCAGTGTGGCTATTGTGGTGGAAAGGAAAGAGGCAGGCAAGGAGTATCCGGTTCAACGGCTGGTTTACTACATCATCGAGGTACTTATTGAGTCCAAACAGAGGTATCCGCATTGGCAGAAGCTTATGTATGGGGTCTTCATGGCAAGTCGGAAGCTCAAGCAATACTTCCAGGATCATCCTATTACTGTGGTCAGTTCTTCTCCTTTGGGGATATCATCCAAAATAGATAAGCCACAGGTCGAGTCGCCAAGTGGACCATTGAGCTTGGACCCCATGGTCTGAAGTATGTGCCTCGTATCGCCATCAAGTCCCAAGGACTCATGGATTTTATCAATGACTGGACGGAGTTGTAGACGCCTGAGGAAAAGCCGGATAATACATATTGGACTATTCACTTTGATGGGTCCACGCAGTTGGAAGGCTCGGGGGCTGGGGTTGTCTTGACTTCCCCACAAGGTGATAAGTTTTCTTATGTTCTCCGGTTAATGTTCCCCCGTACTAACAATGCAACTGAGTATGAGGCCTTGCTCCATGGTCTTTGGATGGCTAAAGAGATGAATTTAAGCCTAGTGAGGTGCTTTGGCGATTCAGATCTGGTAGCTCAGCAAGTTTCTGGTGCTTGGGATTCTAAGGATCCGCTCATGGAGGATTATCATCGAGAGGTCGATGCCATTGCGGGTCATTTTAAGGGTTACCAAGTCGAGCATATTGATTGCAGGAAGAATGAGGCGGCTAACACCTTAAGCCGGTTGGGATCTCAGCGTAAGCCGGTGCCACCCAACACATTCCTGGATGTTCTGCTCAACCCTTCTGTCAAATTACCTACTGAGGAGGATCTTGTTGTTACTGACCCGGAAGCACAATTGGTGGCGGCTCTTCATGCTATTCCTGATTGGACAGTGTCGTATTTGGCTTACATGACCCGGGGCGAGTTATCTGAAGATGAGATCTTGGCCAGACAGATAACCCAGCGGTCTAAGTCGATGACGATTGTTAATGGGTAGTTGCACCATCGTAGTGTCACCGGGGCATTTCAACGTTGTGTCTCTCCTGAAGAAGGCTGCGAGATTCTACGAGAGATTCATGAAGGAGACTATGGTCATCATGCCGACTCTAAGTCTCTCGTAGCCAAGGCTTTTCGTCATGGTTTTTATTGGTTGACGGCTCATGCTGATGCTGAGGATTTGGTCAGCAAATGTGACAGTTGTCAGAAGTTTTCATGACGAGCTCATGTTCCAACTCAGGAGTTGAGGATGGTTCCAATTACTTGGCCGTTTGCGACTTGGGGGCTTGATATGGTTGGGCCTTTCAAGAGGTCCAAGGACAATAAGACCCACCTTTTGGTGGCGGTTGATAAGTTTACTAAGTGGGTTGAAGCAGAGCCGGTTAGTAAGTGTGATGCGGCAACGACGGTCCAATTCATCAAGAAGGTGATCTTTCGCTTTGGCTTTCCACACAGCATTATCACAGATAATGGCACTAATCTCTCTAAAGGCGTTATGAAAGAATTTTGTCAGTGGGAGCACATTCGGCTTGATGTTTCTTCTGTGGCTCACCCTCAGTCTAATGGTCAAGCGGAACAAGCTAATCAAGAGATTCTGCGAGGTATCAAGCCCCGGCTTATGGTTCGTTCACAGAGAACGCCGGGTTGTTGGGTGGAGGAGTTACCCTTAGTGTTATGGAGCATCAATACAACCCCCAACAGATCTACGGGTTACACACATTTCTTCAGGGTTTATGGGGCAGAGGCAGTTCTCCCTAGTGACATTCGTCATGATTCACCCTGGGTGGCGGCTTATGTTGAAGCTGACAATGAAAAAGCACGTCAAGATGCACTTGACCTGTTAGACGAGGAGCGTGACCTGGCGGAGGATCATTCGGTGATTTACCGGCAAGATCTATGTCGTTATCACAGCCGCTAGGTCAAAACCAGAACCTTTCAAGAAGGCAACTTAGTGCTCCGGCTCATCCAGGATCAAACGGATATGCATAAGCTATCACCGCCCTGGGAAGGACCTTTTGTGGTCAGCAAGAATCTGCATAACGGGTCATACTATCTTATCAATATTTGAGACCACAAGGACTCACTTAAGTCGGAGGAGGGGACCCATTGGCCGTGGAATATTGCTCATCTTCGGCCCTACTATACTTGAGCCACCGGCTCTCATGATGTACATAGTCTGATGATGTATATATTATAAAACAGTATACTAAAGCCGGCATCCCAGCTGCCCTACTTATGGCTCATATTTGAAGCATCAATTGGGTATCTACAACCCGCCAGGATGGCAGACTCTAAGTCACCAGATTATTATACTCTTATGTTCAGAGATATAGCTCTACAAACTCTGACTACATCAAGCTGCTAAACCGGCAGTCTAAACTTGCACCACAGGTATGATATTTTCTTATGTCAGCATTATGGTCAGAATGGCCATGGTTATGGACTATTTGTCCCCAGTGGTTTCAATTGGGTATCATGAGCCGCCCGGCGGTAAGCCGCCAGGGCACTTGTAATTTCTATGTGTGCAGGGTAATGATAAATCAGATATGCATTAATTCACGATGTCATAAGCATAAAGTGATGCTTTCTTAAACTGGCAGATCAGCAGTATTGCGCAAAACAGAAGCGTGCACGATGGCATGGCAGTTTAAAAGTTTCACTACCCTATTACATGACTCCATGAGTCAAATAGATCAAGTGTTTTTCATATAGATCAAATATAAACCGCCCAGCGGTTTAATCTTCTTGGCCTTGCTGACTTGAGGCTTCTGGATTATCCTTCTCCAGATCATCATCCTCTGCCACTGTCTGGAGATTCGGTGATGACCAATCAATGCCACATAAAGCTTGAAATTCAGTCTCATCATCTATAAGTCCAGATGGGTCAACTTCAAGGGCAAAAGTATGCTTACGGATTGGAGGGATTAAACCCATCACTTTATAAGCCGGCGTAGGCATCTTTTGATTCTCCATGCTATAAGTCAGATGGTATTTCGACAGATCAGTTTCATTGGCAATCAGACTGGCCAGCGGAGGTATTTCTTTGACACGGGCAGCAAAGTCCTTTTGGTCAAATGCAGTGTCGTCTTCCTTCAAACTGGGATATCCAGTAGCTACCTTAGATGGGTCTAGCTCTGGTACCCATGCCTTGGCCCGGCTCAAAGCCGTCACGGCACCGGCTCTTGTAGACGACCGCTTCATCTCATCAAACCTAGCAGGCAACACAGAGAGTTTTTTCAAGACATCTATCAAAAGAGTAGGTGCTTGACTCGTTGGAGAAATTATGGACAGTGCATGCTGAGCTCCTGTGTATAGTTGCTCGACAAGTGTATACACAGCTTTCAGCTTCACAAGCATATCTTGGTTCAGATTGCTGCTCCTGGGACCTGAGTAAATTATAGATTGGTTAGCGACGGTTTATATTACCACGACAAGGATTCACTTTTGATGACTAGCAAGGTGACTTACCAAAGATAGCAGAAACCATCTGAGATACACGGTGTTTTAAGCCGGTGAGCTCAGTGGTCACATCTTGAAGAGCCGCCTCTGCTTTTTCAGCTCGCTGCGTTAAAGCAGTCTTTTCTTTAGCTCAAGTGTTCGCCTCAAAACTGGTCTTCAGTTTTTCTGACTTAGCTATGCTAAACTGGAATTTTGACTCATATTTTCGGGTCTCAGCTTCCTGATTTTCTAGTCAGGTCTTTGCATTAGTTAATTGTGCCTCAAGTTCAGCAGTAGCAGCCTGTATGAAGTACAGAATTATCAATACATTCATATCAGGGTTACAACAGTATAAGTCCCAAGTCTTTTGCAAGCAAAAACACTTGGCACTTGGGGGCTAATGCATGCTGAAACATTTCTTTGTACAAACAATTCATGTGAATAAAGTCCCAAGCACTTTGCAAGCAAGAGTACTTGACACTTGGGGGCTAATGCATATTGCTCATGTCTCGTAACTCCTTTATAATGACCCGGCTATGCTGTAAACAGTTACAGCCGGCTCATGGGGGCTACACAGATAAGTTCTCTTTTATAAACAATGATCAACGGGACCGGCTCATTCATGCTGATTAAACTGGCCCTTGGGGACCACGGATGCAATGCTATTATTTAAAAATCCGGTTTAATGTTAACTATGGCAACCAGCTTTGGAAGGATTCTATTACAGATGCTTATGGTTATTATAAGTCTACAGCCTATTCAATCTTATCATACCCGGTAGACTTGGGGGCTGGCAGGATGTACATAACTTATTTAAAGCAGGAAGTCATACCTCATACTTTTGATGCACCTGCGTCACCATATTGATCTCAAGATCGCGGCTGGAGTGTTGTTGGTTGAGATAGCCAGACAATATCTCACAGTTGCTCAATTGTGCATAGTGGGAGACATCAAACCTCACTTTCAGCCTTTCAATAACCTTTTGTTTGGCAGAGTGTTTGGCCAAGATAGTTGGATTTCCCGGTTCTATAAAACCGGAGCCAGTGATCAGAACATCATCAGTATGAGTCTCTGACGGCTTAGGTGAGCTTGACGGTTCAGTGATCAAAGAGTCGGTGTTGGTATGATCAATGGAGAGAACGGGAATTTCAGGTGGAACGCCAGGGGTAGGTTCTTCTAGCTGTTTTCAGAAACTTCGGGTGCAGAGACTTGTTTTTCCGGTTCAACAACTTTAGGATCATCAGTCTACTTGGTCACCTTTGCCTTCTTGCTAGGCTTGGCCTGTCCGCTGCACGGGTTGTGACAAGTCAGTATAATTGTAAGAGTGTAAAAAAGCATAGAATAAAAAGTAATTGTTGTTACCCAGGAGCAGTCTTGAAAGCTGGCAGCTGGGCCTGTGATGAGTCCTTAGAGGAAGAGTGAGAAACTTCCTGGTAGTTTGAATCAGAGGAATTGAGTGGCTGGCAAAAGAGACCCGCTAGTGGATAAAAAGAATTTAAGCTCAGAAGGACCTCGTTTTGGCGTTTCCGTGGAGCTGGAGTGTTTGGTAAGCCGGAGGATAATTCATCACCTCCGCTGGTGTGAGTTTGTCGCCGGTTCTCGTGCTGTTGTTGCTTCAAAAGAAAGTGAGGATCCAAATGAGCTAAGGGGTGTGAAAATCTTACTTTTCGGGTTACCCGTCGAAATTTCTGTCTTGGCCAAGCTCTGAGTCGGAGGAAATAATCATTACCTCTTCTTCAATTGCTTGGCTGGCCCTCGTGTCATCCTGATAATAATCAGTGTCAATAAGATGATTGATAAAGGAGCCAAGGGATTCAAGGGCTACCTTCGACTCAAAACTGTCGTCCAGTTCAAACATATTGGAAGCACTTGGTTTCTTCTTGTTTTTCTTGCGAGCTTTCTTGGCGGCTTTCTTGGCAGCCCTAGCCTTTTTGGTAGCTTCATGGTCATATTTTGCCTTCCAAAAATCCGATTTAGCCTGTGAAAGTCAGCAAACTTGAAGTTAATAGAATATTCGAATGATGAGTTAAAGGTAAAGAAAGTTAGAGACTCACATCCGGTGACGGGTTAAGCTTGTAGAAAGGGTTCAGACCCACTTTGCTACAGTCTTCCGGATCTTCATTCAGAAGGGTTTTTGTCACTTCAGTGATTGCCTCTGCAGTCAAACGCACAGAGTTGTGTCGCAGTGGATCCTGTACGCCACCCGTATAAGTGCACATTAAGCCCGGTCGGCGGCTCAAAGGTATGATCCGCCATGCAACCCAGCATCGAACTAAGTCAATGCCAGTTAATCCATTTCCCAGCAAAGCCGTAACCTTCGCTATGGTGGGTGCAAGTTTTCTACGTTCAGTGGCTGAAAGGTTTTCCGGAAGATTATGCTTCGGGTCAAGGCGTTCATCACGATAACCCGGCAATGGATTCTCGTCAACCGGAAAGGTATCTTTGCAGTAAAACCACGCCCGATTCCAATCCTCGCGGTGACTCGGCAGGCACGCATAAGGGAAGATGGCGCCTCTTCTGCGTTGAATTGAGATTCTGCCGAGCTCTAAGGTGGGTACGTTTGTATACTCGTTTTGGCGGTTTAAACAAAAATATTCTGTAAAAAGTTCAACACTGGGCTCCTCTTGAAGGTATACTTCGCAGAAGACTTGGAAATTGCAGATATTTGACACGGAATTGGGTTCAATGTCTTGAGGATGGAGTTTAAAGAAGTGAAGAACATCTTGGAAAAATTTAGAACCGGGCGGTGAGAAGCCCCGATTCATGTGACCAGTAAAAACAATGACTTCATCATCCTTTGGCTGAGGTTTTTCTTCGCCCGAGTTAGGGGCGCGATAATGCATAACATTCTTTTCTAGCAAGTACCCGATTTTGACAAAATCTTTGAGTGTGCTTTCAGTAACAATAGAGGGAACCCAGTTACATGAAGTGACTGTCTTTGGCAGCATTGTGAAGAGAGAAGCCTAAAAGAACGGAAAGTGTTTCCGGTTCAAATTGATTCATTAAGCCGGAAGTATAAAACTGCAGTATATATTCAGAATGGAGACTTAAATGGGGCCTAATGATATATGAGTAATTATATGCTGGTGATGTAAGCCGCCATGACAAGTACCGATACTCAAGACCTGACAAGAGCAAATTTTACTAAGTGTTGGGACAAACAGGTTTTACAGATTATAGTGATAAGATTAGATCAGCGGCAGTTCATAAAAAGGAAATAAAATCTAAACTTAAGGTGGCGGCAGCAGAAAAATGGGGATGCCCAGATGAGGATATAGTCTGATATCAAAAAACAAGTGCTAAAACTGCTACCGTGCAAGACATGTGTGGTTTTCAGATCAAAGCTATACGATCTAGGAAGGAGAAAGAGGGGCGGTGATGAACACCGATGAACAAGGAAACCCTAAATACATATCTATTACGAGGAAAGAGAAGACTTACCGACGTTGATGAGACAGCGGAGGAGCACCGCGGTGTTCTGGTCCGTTCAGGGTGATGCAGCGGCCAGAGTCAAAGCAGTGGACGAGGGACGATGGCGGCGGTGCTTGGGCACACTGGAGCGTTGCGAGGAGGAAGAAGAAGGTGAGAAGGCAAAGCGGGAGAGCTAAAAGAGGCCTCGTGGCCCTATTTATAACATTGGAAGGATAAGTGGCATGCGCGGGAATCGAGGAGACAAGAAAATGGATAGGTGACGACGCGAATGCCTCGATTTTTGGAGGTTCAGTAAAGGAAAAAGATTTATTAAGATTTGGGCCATATATAACATTAATGGCAGGTGACGTCACGGCGGGACACCGCAATTTCAGGAGATGACATTATGGCGGGTTACAGATAACACAGGAAGATGAAGAAGGATTTTTTATAAGTATTGAAGATTGACATGAACATGTTCAAATCAACCTGGGGCCTAATGTTGGGGATATGACTATTGGATATGACCCACCAAGGAGGGGCCGGGTTATCCCAATGGCGGTTCATCTAAATGAAGCCCAAGAGTATATTGAAGATGGCGGTTCATGAGACAGTCTTGTTAAAGGGCCCAAACCTGAAGGCGGCTTCAGGCCCGTAAGTGTAAACCGCCATGTATATGTAAACTTGTATTGTAAGGCATGTAAGATAAGTCACCGAGCCGGACACGTTTGTATGAGCCGTCCGGGACTCTGTAGGCAGCGGTTTAGGCAAGAAACAACAGATCGAGAGCTAGGCCAAGCGTATTCGCTCCCCGATAATCGTAACCCTAGCAATACCACCTCAAACTGGATTAGGCCTTTACCTTCAACGCAAGGGGCCGAACCAGTATAAACTCCTCGTGTCCTTTGTCCCATTTAACCCCTTTAAGCTAACCTCGTCGCCATGGCTCCGCAACTAAGTCCTTTCACTAGGACATCTGCCGTGACAATTCCACGACACCGAGCGAGGCGCACCGCAGTCCTGGTGGAAATATGCCCTAGAGGCAATAATATTTGTATTATTATATTTCCATATTCATAATTATAGAGTTTATATTTCACGCTATAACTGATATGATCCTGGTATATGCGATTCAGTGGAAAACTCATATGCACCTGTGAAATGATAAACGGTAAAAAATAGGTTCCCGGTCTCGCCTCTAAGACTGGCTCCAGTGTTGTTCGTGATCAAGTTTTCCGGATCTTAGGATATCGTTAAGTGTAATTATAGTCCTAAAACAACACTAACGGTATGGCGTTAGAAGAATGATCATATTGAATCGACCCAATACTTGTCTATTATACTTTGTGATTATATCATCTGATATCATCTGTTATAACAAGGAGTGTTAGCATGTGTTTTAGTTCCTCAGACCATGAGAGTTTCTCGGTCATTCCAACCAGATGGTGGGCTTTGGTGTTGCTCAAACGTCATCTATAATAAGGTAATCATAACGACAACTTTGAGGCTCACCGGGAAGTTTGATAAGTGACCGGATAGCTCGAGAGTGGGATTTGCTCCTCTGATGATGGAGAGATATTCTTAGGGCCCTCTCGGTGTGATGGCACCCATCGTCATCTGGCCAGACACAGGCGACTAGATCACAGGGATGCCGGAACACGTTAACGAAAAAAGAACAAAAACGGTAACGGGAGCAATGGTATAGTGAGCATGGTGATGACTCAAGAGGATACTGATGCACACCTGGTTTTGTAAAGTGTTGCGAAGCAAAGGGAACATCACATGATAACCAAAGGTTCACTCGAATGTCATTTGTGTAATCATAGGAATCGATATGGATGTCCATGGTTCCGCTATCGATCATTGAACGAAGGGGTTTCGTTCATGTCTATCTTTTAACGAACCTACAGGGCCACAAGCTTAAGGGAATCATGATCTGTTGGGTATTAGTGGAGCAAGAGTTATGAGAAAATATTCTCGGAATAGTTACAGGAATATAACAAATTTCGAGAGAGTTCCAAAACAGTTTCGGATGAGGTCTGAGGTCAGTGCAAAAGGAGTTCTGTGAAGGGCAGGGGCTAGACGCTAGGGTCCTTGGCATCTAGTCCTAGGCTAGACGCTAGGGTCCTTGGCGTCCGGTATTGCGCCAGACGTCGAGGTCCGTGGCATTTTTTGAAAAGCCAGGAACCTTGGTGTTTCGTGCTGGAATCTGAGGAGGAATTTCCTTCTGTTCCAAACCGACTTTGAGGAGGCACCCTCCCCAAGTTACGACCTTAGGGCTATGTCAGTGTTAAAACTGACGATCTCTGGTAGGGGGTCCCGAACTATGGATCTTGGATCAATGGGGCACAAGGGACGAAGGAGACGATGTTTACCCAAGTTCGGTCCCTCTCTAAGAGGTAAAACCGTACGTCCTGCTTGATTATGTTGAAGTGTATAGGATGATTACAGAGTCGATCTACCACGAGATCAAATTAACTAAACTCTAGGTGAGTAAGATGATGGTTCTTCTTCGGGCCTCTACGTCCTGCTCTTGTTTATATAGACACCAGGGGTACTAGGGTTACACATGGTGGGTTACAAGGAAGGAATAAACATGCCGATTCTCTTAGCTTGACTTGGAGGACACACCAAGGCTTCAAAGGTTTCCTGTCCGGACAAGGAGCCACCGTATATTCGGCCTTCTAGTAGTTGCGGAGCGGCCCACCTGTCCGGCCCATAAGAGATAGGCCGGCAGCACGAGGACCCCCCAGTCCGGGAGTCCCTCAGTAGCACCCAAACTAGCCTCCAATGCAGGTGTTTCATTATCCCTGGAGTCCCCGTACGCCCGAAGTCTCCGGCTTGCCAGGCGAGTTTTTATCCTAAATGGGCCGGCCCAGCACGTGCTAGGCCATTGCCTCTTCTTTTTTTGTTTGACCTTTAGCTTTTCTTTTTCTGAATCTTTTTTTACTCTTGTTTACACTTCTAAAAATTCTAAAAATATATAGTTATCATGCCTTACTCCCGCTGAAGGCAGTGACCTAAATGGGCCGGCCCAGCTCGTGCTAGGCCACTGCCTCTTTTTTTTGTTTGACCTTTAGTTTTTCTTTTTTCTGATTTCTTTTTTTACTCTTGTTTACACTTCTAAACACTCTAAAAATATACATTTATCATGATTTACTAAAAACCTAAAATATGTTAATCATGCATTTGAAAAATGTTAAATGTGTATACAAAAAATGTTGATCATGTATACGAAAAATGTATACAAATAATACACAATGGGTGTGAAAATTTTCATAATGTATACGTTAAAAAAGTATTGTAAAAATATTAATCAAGCATTTGACAAATGTTCAATGTGTATAGAAAAATGTTGATTATGTATTAAAAAATGATAAAAAAAACCTTTTGATCACGTATATGAAAATATTAATCAGACATTTTAAAAAGTGTTTAAAAACATTTCAAAAATGTTAATCAGGCATTAGGAAAATGTTAAACGTGTATACAATTTTTTTGACAATGCATTAAAAATGTTGATAAACCATTTGAATTTTTTTAACAATTCATAGGAAAATGGAGTAGAAAACAAAAGTATATTGAAAACCAAGAAATAAGACAAAAAGGCGAAGAAAAAATAAGAAGCAATGAGAAAGAAATGAAAAATGGAAAAAAACCATGAAAGAAACAAAGATAAAAAAACAGAAAACCACGTGTAACAACAAAAAAGAAAAACAGAGAAGAAAACAAAAAACAAAAGAAAGTAGGAAAGGTTAAAATTAAAAAATCCAGATGATTTACCTCAAGTTGATTGAGCCTCCTGTCTTAACAGAAAAATGAGGTTTGCGCGATGGCTAGAATCACGAGACACTATCTAACCCACCAGGGATCGATTCCCTAGGAGCCCTATTTTCCGGAATATCCTATTTGACGCTCATTGCGTCAAACTGCGGGCGATCCGCACGGCCGAGCGATGGGCCGGGCCAGTTTTTGCGCGTACAATCGCAACTAGCCAGCCTTTTTTTTCTTTTACTGATCTTTCTGTTTTGTTTTATTGCTGTTTCCTTTTCTTTCTTTTCTTTTTTCTTTTCCCTGTTTCAAGGTTATTTTATCTTTTTTAAACTACGTTCATGTTCAAAAATTGTTCTAAAATTTAGAAAAATGTTCTTGCCTTTAAAACTTGTCCGGAATTTTGAAAATGGTCGTTTTTCAAAAATTGTTCACAAATTAAAAAAATGTTCGCGGCTTTTAAAAAACGTTCTTGTTTGCATAAAATGCCGTGACTGCTTTTGTTCAAAATTTTCACAACTTTTGAAGAAATATTTGGGTGTAAAAAAATGTTCGCGACTTTAAAAAAGTGTTCGTGTTTCAAAAAAGGCTTTCGTTGAAATTTTAGAAAATGTTCTTCCTTTAAAAATTTGTTCGCATTGTCAAAGAATGTTGTTTCTTAAAAAAATCTACAGGAATTTCAAAAACAATTTTCGTTTCAAAAATCTGTTTAGAATTTCAAAAAATCTCATTTATAAATGTTGTTCACAATTTCAAAAAATGTTCTCGTTTAAAAAAATCCCAGTTCCAAAAATTTGTTCATGTTTCAAAGATTGTTCAGGAATGTCAAAAAGTATTCTCGTTTTCAAAATTTTCAAAATTTCTTCACCATTTCAGAGAAATGTTCATTTTTTTAAAAATACTTATGATTTCAAAATTTTGTTCGCAATTTAAAAAAATATTCCCATGTTTCAAATTTTGATCGCATTTCCAAAAAAGTGTGTAATACAAATCTTGTGCACTTTTAAAAAAAGTTTGTTTTTTAACTTTTTTTGGTGCTTAATCTAAAAAATGTTCCCCTGTTCCATTTTTATAAACTAGAAGCTGTTTTGCCATCTCAAAAATGTTCGTGTTTTCTTTTTTTTTGTTTTGCCGAAACATTCTTGAAAATTGTTCACGTTTTAGGAATCTACTTGGGGTTTGTAAATTTTGTTCGTGTTTCACTTTTAAATCATCTTCACTCTTCCAAAAAAATGCAGCATTTTGAAATGCTCGCAATTTTTGAGAAATATTACAAAATGTTTTCCAGATCTCATCGCTGTTGTCTGTTCCAAATTTCTGTGGCTTCATGTGTGTGGTGTAGTGGCTAATGGCTGGTGGTTGTAGTGTGCGGTCGTGGGATCGATTCCTGGTATTCGCGCGAAAGGAAACGAAACAACAAGCAGGTGGGTGGGCTGGCCCAATCGTGCGTCAACTCTGTCCG
>NC_041385.1:231481067-231586075 GCF_002162155.2 Triticum dicoccoides | reverse complement strand
GCCCGTAGCACCCGTTTTAGGCTTAACGGTACAGGGCGCACACCCTTTCACCGCGCTTGGCCGGCCCACGTTACTTTTTTTCTGTTTAAAGACGCAAAAAACAGTGCAATGTAGTGACTCAAACTGTCGATCTCCTTGCTAACAGTTCTTTGTCACAACCAACCAGCCAACCTACTTCACGTGTTTAATTATAGCCTTTTTCTTATAATCTTTGTTTTGCTGGAATGGTTTTGTTTAATTTTTTTATTATTCTACTTATTTCTTTTTTGTTTTTTGGAATAGTTTTTCCTTTCTCTTTTCTTTTCCGTTTTATTGGAATGGTTTTGTTCATTTTTTCTTTTCTGCTAAATGCGTGAACATCTTCTTCAAATTCATGATTTTTATTCAAAACTGAAGAACCATTCTTCAAGTTTTTCCAAATTTGATGAACTTTTGTTCAAGATTGATGAATTTTTTCCAAATTCTCTGAACTTTTTTTCAAATTCGATAAAAAAAATTCAGATTTGATGAACCTTTTTTAGAATTGATGAACATTTTTTCAAAATTGATGATTTTTTTTTCAAATTCAATGAACTTTTTCAGAGTCGATGAACTTTTTTCAAGGTCGATGAACTATTTTCAAATTCGATGAACGTTTTCTCGAATTCAATGAACTTCTTTTTTCAAATTCGATGAACTTTTTTCAGAGTCGATGAACTTTATCAAGGTCGATGAAATTTTTTCAAATTCGATGAATGTTTTCTCAAATTCAATGAACTTTTTTCAGAATCTATGAACTTTTCTTCAAAGTCGATGAGCTTTTTTCGAATTCATTGAACGTTTTCTCAAATTCTTTGAATTTTTTCAGATTCGATGAACTTTTTCTCAAATTTGATGAATATTTTTTAAATCAATGAATATTTTCAAACTCATGGCCATATTTTAAATTCTTGAAATTGTTTCTCAAATTGGTGAACTTTTTTCATGTTACTGAACTTTTTAAATATGAGAACTTTTTTCTAATTTTGTGAACTTTTTTGAATAGACCAATGTTTCTTTGTTGGTTCATGAATTTTTTAAAAAAATCTGTGAACTTTCATTTTTTTTAGAGAAAAATATGTTTATCAAATAATTCCAAAATATAACAGATACACAATCAGTGAGGCTGCAATTATTCTTATAAAGTTTGCGCTGCAGTTGGTCACAAGTATGTAGCTAGTATAGTGGTGCGCGAGATACCTTGAGGAATCTAGCGCGGGGGTTCGATTCCTCATACAGCTCTTTTTTGGAACGTTTTTGGGGGAATTTCCTATTGGACGCTCGCTGCGTCGAACAGTCGATGCATCGCACAGAGCCAGCCGTTTTTGGGAACCTTCTAGAGTTTCTCAGACGTTTTTTTCTGGTTTCGAGAACCTTCTAGAAGGTTCCCTAAACCGGTTTTTCTTTTTTCTTTATTCTTTATTGTTTTTTCTTTTCTGTTTCGTTTTCTAATTTCTTCTTTCTTTTCTCTTTTTCGTTTTTGCTTTCTTGTTATTTTTTCAATGTTATTTTATCTTTTTAAACTAAGTACATACAGATTTTTGGGAACCTTCTAGAGTTTCTCAGCCGTTTTTTTCTGATTTTGAGAACCTTCTAGAAGGTTCCCTAAACCGGTTTTTCTTTTTTCTTTATTCTTTATTGTTTTTTCTTTTCTGTTTCGTTTTCTAATTTCTTCTTTCTTTTCTCTTTTTCGTTTTTGCTTTCTTGTTATTTTTTCAATGTTATTTTATCTTTTTAAACTAAGTACATACAGATTTGCTCTCAATTTTCGAAATATATTCTTGATTTTAAAAAATGTTTTTTCTATTTTCGAATTTTTCTTCTTCTTTTCGTTTTTAGTTATTTCTGTTTCTTATTTTTTTATTTTTTTCTATTTGTTTTATTTCTTTGGTTTGTTATTTCATTTTCTTTTCTCCTCTTATTTATAAAACTATTCCAAATTTGTTTGTGTTTCCATAAAATGTTCAGTTTTCAAATAAAATGTTCACAAAATTCAAATTTGTTCTCGTTACCCCAAAAAATTTAAAACTTTCGAAATTCATAAAATGTACCAGATTTAAATTTTTTTTGTTCATGTTTTTAAAAAATGTTCGCGCTTTCAAATTTGTTCAGGATATTTCAAATTTGTTCTCCGTCTCAAAATTTGTGCTCAATATTAAAAAAATATTTGTGCTTTAAGAAATTGTCCACGCTTCCAAATTTGTTCTCCGTTTCAAAATTTGTTTCCATGATTCGAAAAAAATGTTCATGCTTTAAAAAATTGTCCGCTCTTCTAAATTTGTTCTCCGTTTCAAAATTTGTTCTCAAGATTTAAAAAATGTTTGTTCTTTAAAAAACGATCATGTTCAAATTTTGTTCTCATTTTCAAAATTTTGTTCTCTAAATTCAAAAAAAACATTCGGGATTTTAAATCACAATTTCGAAAAATGTTCTCCTTTCCAATTTTGTTCCTTTTTTCACCACTGTTTGAGGTTCCCAAAAAATGTTCGTGTTTTCAGAAATGTTCCGGTTTTCAAATTTTGTACACAATTTCAACAAATATTCTTTAGTAATAAATACTCACAAATTCAAAAAAAAAATCCATGTTTAAAATTTTGTTCACACTTCCAAAAAAGCGTACAATACAAATTTTGTTCGCATTTTAAAAAAAGTTCCTGTTTTATTTTTTTTGGTTCTGAATTAAAAAAGTTCCTGTTTTCCATTTTTAAAAAAACTAAAAAATGTTCGTGATATTAAAAAATGTTCGTGTTTTTTGTAATTTGTTTTTTTCAGAAACATTTTTGAAAATTGTTCGGGTTTTGGAATCTGTTTGGGGTTTGCAAATTTTGTTCGTGTTTCATTTTTGAATCAGATTTAAAAAACATCTTCACTTTTCCAAAAAGATGGAATACAAAAAAAGTGACATTTTGAAACTGCTCGCAATTGTCAAGAAATATTTTCGAAATGTTTTCCAAATCTCAACGCTACTGTATGTTCTTATTTTCTGCACTTTTTATATTCAGATGGTGGCGTGTAGTGTAGTGGCTAATGGCTCGTGGTTGGAGTCTGAGGTCGTGGGATTGATTCCTGGTACTCGCTGCTGGTTTTTCAGCTCTTTTTGTCGCGCTCGAAAGGAAACGAAAGATCGGGTTGGTGGGCCGGCCCAGTCAAGCGTCAACCCTATGCGTCGAGCTGCTGTTTGACGCAAAATGAGTCACATAGGAGGTCTCCGTTTTTGGATAACAAACGGAGGTATGTGTGAGCTAGCGAGCGATTAGCTGTTTGCCTCGTGACGGGCCGGCCCATACCAGGAGGAGCGTGGGCGCCAGAAACTCCAACCGGCGCTGATGGGCCTACACTTAGTGGGCCTCCCAACTCTTCTACGAAAACTTTTCTCTCTCGCTTAACGCGAGATATAGTTCCCGCGCAAGTGCCGCACGTTGCGGCAAATTGTCTTGGTTTCGCACAGGGAGATCGAGGGAAACGTTCCAGCTGGGCCAGCCCATTTAACCGTTTCAACGCACCCGGTTTTAGGAACCTTCTAGAGGTGCCCAGCCGGTTTTCTCTAGTTTTCGGAAACTTCTAGATGGCTCCTAATCCGGGTTTTTTTCTTGTTCTTTTTTTCCGCTTTTTACTGTTTTTTTTCTTTTCTCTCCTTTTTCACTTTTCTGTTTATTTTTCTTTTGTTTCTATTTCGTTTTTTCACTTTCCTTTTTTTATTTTATCATTTTCAATTCTATTGTCTTCTTCAATTTTTTTAAAAAAAATCGTTCTGTTTTACTGTTTGTTCATAAATCCCAAAAATGTTCAGAATTTGAATCCCATAAAACGTTCCTGTTTTTCAAATTATGTTCACATATTAAAAATTGTTCGAGCATTTAAAAAAATGTTCAGGTTTCAAAATTGTTCAATGGGTTTTCAAATTTTCAAAAAATGATCACATTTTTAAAAATTGTTTGCTTTTATAAAAAAAATGAGAATTGAAAATATGTTCACATTGTTAAATAAATATTTGCATGTTCAAAAAAGAGTTCACAATTGGAAAATATGTTTTGAATTCGAAAAATGTAAAATAAAAATAAAAATGTTCGTTTTCTAAAGAATATAGAATTTCAAAATTTGTTTGCAATGTTCAAAAAATGTTCACGATGTTCACTTTTTTCTGAAATGTAAAATATTTTATGGGAACATTTTTGAATTTCTGAACAAATTTTGAAAGCCCGAATATTATTTTAAACTCCCCAAACAAATTTTGGAAACGAGAACAATTTTTGAAATTATGAACAAATTTTTTATGGGAACATTATTTAAATTCTGAACAAATTTTGAAAGCCCAAACATTATTTGAAACTCCCCGAACAATTTTTGAATTTGTGATCAAATTTTGAAAACGCGGTCATTTTTTGAAATTATGAACAAACTTTTGAAACCACAAGATATTCCGAATTTTTTATGAAATACGAACATTTTTGTGAGTTTGTAAAAATATTTCACAATGAGAACATATTTTTAAATCTCAACAATTTTCGATATTTTCGAATTTAACTTCAAAAAAAATGTTCAAAAATTCGTGAACATTGTTTTGAAAAAATAATTAGAAAATATGCGAACAATTTTCAAAATTTCTGAACAAAATTTAAAAACTGTTCGGGCTTTCAAAATTTGTTCAGAAATTCAAATGGAATTTGAGAAAGAGAATGAAAAGCAAAAAAAGAAAACAAAAAAATGTATAGTAAACAAAGAGAAAGAGGAATAAAGGAGAGAAAAGGAAAAGAAGAAACAGGGAAAAAAAAGAAAAGAGAAGCAGAATAGGAAAAATCCGGTTTATGAACCTTCTCGAAGTTTCCCAAAACCGTAAAAAAACGGCTGGGAACTTCGAGAAGGTTCCCAAAACCGGAACGCTGAAACCACTTATACGGGCTGGCTCAAATCCGATTGATCCCTCGATTGCCTGTGCAAAACAACGACATCTTGCCACAGCGAGCGACGAATAGGTTTTTCCAACACCCGCACCCGCACCCGTCTGCAATGGGCTGGCCCACTCGCTGCGTATCCTGTGCGAAGCGACGTCCTTTTGCCGCAAAGTGCGGCGTATAGGAGCTCCCAGAAACTCC
The DNA here is from genome assembly GCF_002162155.2 of Triticum dicoccoides. Classification (NCBI taxonomy): domain Eukaryota; kingdom Viridiplantae; phylum Streptophyta; class Magnoliopsida; order Poales; family Poaceae; genus Triticum; species Triticum dicoccoides. Next base: position 231,580,964 of record NC_041385.1, on the reverse strand, counting down.
AACCGGCGCTGATGGGCCTATGCCTTAATGGGCCTCCCAACTCTTCTACGAAAACTTTTCTCTCACGCTTAACACGAGATATAGCTCCCGCGCAAGTGCCGGTTACATGCGTTTGTGTACCGGGTCCACTCATCCCACGCACGCTAGCTTAGTAACGGGCTGGCCCCGATCCGCTAGAACTATTACCAGTTTTGGGAGCTTCTGGAAGGTTTCAACTCATTTCTCTTATTGTTTTCAAATTTTTTGTTTTTAATTTTTAGTTTTAAGAACTTCTTTTATACCTGTGAATATTTTTAATTTCATGAACATTTGTCAAATCCATGATTTTTAAAAATTCATGAACTTCTTTAAAATCTGTGAACACTTTATAAATCCGGGAAGTTCTTTAAATTCATGAACGTTTTAGGTTCATGGATATTATTATTGAATTTTTGATTCTTTTTAAATTCGTGAACATTTTTCAAATTCATGAACTTACTTAAAATCCATGAGCATTCTCGAATCCGCGAAATCCATGTTTTTTTAATTTTCAAATATAATTCAAATATGAGATTTTGTGCTAAAAGTCAACGGTCAACTGTGAACCGATCGAATTGGTGCTGCCTTGGTACCTAGCAAAGGGTTGTTGGGTTGGCCCATGGGATGCTGCCTCGCTACCTAGCGCAACGGGCATTGAGGAGGTGGTCTCCTACAGATAGATTACATTAACCATTCGGTACCATTGTGGGTTTTGGTCCCGTTACTCGGAGGTTGGAACCTTTCTATCCCCAATTGTTTGTGATGAAACAAAAACACAATTGGTACATCTGAATCGTCAACCACCATAGAGTGACATGGCCCGCTTCTATACATGCGCCATGGATGGCGGGAGTGTGTCCGGTACTCTATTACATTCATGATAACATGTTGTTTGTGAATAGCGGTGCCACTCTCACTAAGGTAAATCTGGCAAAGCGTAGGTGACAAGGTAGTAAACAATGTTGTTTCTATGATCACGAGGAAATAGTCCACCATTTGTTTATTGCGTGCTCGTTGGCTACTTAGCTACGATTTATGACATTTAACCTGCCCTCATCTTCTAGCATAACAAACATGTTTGAAAACTGACTGGAAGGGGTTGAGCCTAAAATATAGGCACGTATCTTTGTGAGAGTATGTGCATTGCTTTGGGAATTATGAAATTGTCAGAATAAATTATTTTTAACATAGTAAAGGTTCATAATTTTTTATAGATTATCTTCCGAACTACAGGATGGATTTATATGTGGTCCTTACTTCATCATGTAGAAGCGCGAGAGCCTATGGTATACAGTTGCAACCAATGAAAGATACTAGAATAGAATTTATATAACCGGTTTGGATGACAGTGGTGTTCGAAGAATTCAGTTAGATGCATGTGACACGTTGAGGCTATCTGGACGGTGGTGTAGCGATATTGAATTAAGTTTTTCTTCAAGAAACGCCCGTACAATTCTCAAACATGAGCACCACCACATGCACGCACGGGTATCCTCATATACAAGTATAAAAGGTTGCTATACCTAAACTTTTTTTTTGAAGGTGCTTGATTATGTAGACAATGATATTCCAAAGCTTTGCTTCAAAATTAAGGACCTATCCAAATTATTTAGACGGTCACAATTTCGTCTCAGTAAAAATTATCACTTCGATGAATTTGGAAAGACCAATGTTTTATGTGTCGAAATTCGAAACACATCATATGTGGACTAGCGAAGGTAGACGACATGATTGAGCTGGCTAGCCGTATAAGTGCCAGCCCGCAAATTTCCTCTATGTCTGTCCGCGGAAACGGATGCGAAAGACCGGCCCATATGGGATACCAAACGCTGTCGTCTCCCGTGGCCTACTCATTCTTGGAGGAGTCTGCGACCTGCCCGTCGCTGATGGACGTGAGCTCCACAATGGAAATGGTGGCGCCGGCGCCGTCATCATTCCATCGGGTTGCATGATAGTTTTTCGGTGGCACATAGGAGGCGCAGCTGACGTTCTTCTCCTCCGCGATCGCCTGGAGCTGCGCCCTGGCGGCGACCGCTTCCCGACGAGCGGCAGTTTGAGCGCGGACGACATCGTAGATGGCACGCTGCTCGGCTACGAAATTCGGGTTCGCCGCAGCCATGGCCGTCACGGCCTCCTCGTCCGCGCGCTCACCTTAGATCTCGCCCTCCGCGAGCCGGTGCTGCTCCAGGAGAAACATGTTGTACCGCTGTTCCTCTTGCGCCTGCTGGAACGTTGACAAAGGCGCCGGCGCAGGCTGCACCTCCGCCACGGCGGCGTTATAGTGTGTCTGGCCTGCTCCCTAGTGAAGCCGGCGTGCATAGAACGCGCGGGAGCCGGGGCAGCGTCATCTGAGCCCGTCTCCATCATGGTCTTGTCCTCATCGTCGGAGACCTCGGATGAGTTGGTCGGCAAGCCGGCCTCAATCCGCCTAGCACGGCGGCTTTGCCAGGCGGAGGCAAGGGCAGGCACGACGTGCTTCATCTCCATGGAAAGGCTCTACGACAGAGCTTCACCGCCTGCAGTCATGGCGGATGCAGTGCAAAGGAGGAGGATGGGGAGCGGCTTGTGGTGTGGTGTGGAGTTAGCCGTGTATGGCCGCATTTAAATAGCGGATTCCAGTAAAGCAAGGCGTCCGGGTGCGTAATGTGGGGTGCCGGAGTGGGTTTCTCGGCCGGCGAGCCTGCTTAATGGCGGCATACGGACGGACGGGGCATTGAATGAGCGTGGTAGATATCTGCCCTGTTCCGTCTAGTCAGCATCTCCGGCAATGAACATGCGCGGACAACGAAAACGCGTCGCGGGCGGCGTCCTCGGACGGTGTGCCGCTTCAGTGGCGGAGGCAGTGGGAGGTTGCGTCACCCTGAGCCACCTTCAACATGGAGCAGTGCGCTGTACAACATCATCAATGAGGGCAGGGCGGTCAAAAGCTGGCGTGGCATCGGTCCGGACTCCCGCAAAGCCCCCATGTTTACGGAAGAAAGAACGTCCGGACCGCACCACGGACCAATACAAGACCATGTTGGATGACTTTCACTGCCCGAACATCACGGTCCAAAAGGATGCAGGAGGTTTGAGGGTTGACGTTGAAGATGCCCTAACCAAGTTCCTCGTCTATATTATATTTACGCAACTGCATATGCAAGACATGGATGTCTAATTGCTCGGCATAGTTCAATGAGAGCGGCTGCAGTCTCAGGGGCAGTATAGCACGCAACCCGGAAGGCTAAGTCATTGCGATATCGATCTCCAAAGACCGAACACCTAAAACGACCCGAGATCAACTTGAATCCCTCTTTGTCGTCGGGTGGTTTAATTTGTCAGTTCAGCTTTCACCTGTCGAGGTCGTTCAAGGTCCCCTCTCTTTTTTCAAAAATGCAACGGTCACTCTTTCAAAAGGGATTGGATCAGTGGCGAATCCAGGAAGAAAATGAAGGGTGGGCTTAAAGTTGACGGCGAAAAAAGGAAACATTTGTGTGAAGAAAAAAAAACATTATCTCCTAATTCTTTTGTCCAAATAGGTCTGAACAGTGGAGCCTGAGCGTTGTCTCGCTCTCGTGCATGCGTGCCCACCCGATCGATGTGCTTGTTCGCTAGATTCCTGTGGGCTGATGGTGGAGTGGGCTGGGTTCGAGAGATTGGGCTGCTGGGCTGTGACGAAGAGTAGTACTAATTTTTTTTTTCATTCTTTTGAAGGGTAGGCTGAAGCCCTATGAAGCCTCACTACTGGACTCGCCACTGGATTGGATAAAAGGAATCATAGACAAGGCACACACATAGTAGAACGAGACCGATTTTCAAGGCAGAACCAGCAGGCATTGACTCGTAAAATGGAAAATGGCAGTTATTGCGTAAGGATCATCTCCTTGGACCTCTTTTCTCGGGTTCTATGGCAGCATCTGATCCTAGCTTTAGTTTCTGTGTTAAGATTTTCTACGTTCGTTTACAAGATTGCTAGCTCTACTAGAGTTAGGAACGGTCTTCTTTAGTTTATAAAGAGTAAGTGTTTTGTTTCCCTTCGGAAGAGACGGACACCAGGGGTCTGTATCGATTTATACAAAAAATATATTAAAAGGAGGATTATCCCGGCCTCTGCATCCGGACGATGCATGCAATTATTTTATTAATTATTCGCAAAGACCTTACAAAGTAGTATATCAGGTAGTCTGAAGCCGCCATCTTAGCAACAACTGTCGCTACCCATATCCACTTGATGAAGGGGTACCCATAGTCCGAACCTAATACCAAACGGACATCGTACAGAGCCTAAAATCTAAAGCCGTAGGCTCCAACCGAGCCACATACTGGGTTTGGGGAACTAACCGGTCCGACGCACTCTCATGTGTCGTCGCGGCCGTCTTCCACCAATCCATCTTCAGAGCAGAAACTAACACACCTACCTTGCCAGGCCTCTCTGCCGACGCCACCATGACGCCAGACAACGTCCTCCTCCTGCGCGAGCCCATCTCCGCGCATCGGACGTCGAATCTCCATTGCGCCCGCCGCCAAGATCCGCCGCCATCAATGAGGAAGATGAAGCACCGCTCCACCAAAGAAGCCATCCACTGGTCCCTCGAGCCCGTGTACACCTCCAAGAATGACGCCCTCAAGAGGGAAACGACACCAGAGCATCGCCGTCATCCGATCTACTAATCTGGGGTTTCCCCCGGAGGTAGCGGATAGAGGTCTGGAGCTTTTCCACGGCAACAAACCAAGAACGAGGTTTTCACCTGGATCCATTCGACGAACCTCCATCTCCCATTGTGCGCACGGACCACCACCGATCTCCGCCGCCGCGAAGCGAGCAAGCTGTTGGGGAACGTTGCAGAAAATAAAAAATTTCTACGCTTCACCAAGATCAATCTATGGAGTCATCTAGCAATGAGAGAGGGGAGTGCATCTACATACCCTTGTAGATCGCGTGCGGAAGCGTTCAAGAGAACGGGGTTGAGGAAGTCATACTCGTCGTGATCCAAATCACCGGAGATCCTAGCGCCGAACGGACGGCATCTCCGCGTTCAACACACGTACGGTTGGGAAGACGTCTCCTCCTTCTTGATCCAGCAAGGGGGAAGGAGAGGTTGATGAAGATCCAGCAGCACGACGGCGTGGTGGTGGATGCAGCAGCGATCACGGCAGGGCTTCGCCAAACTTCTGCGAGAGGGAGAGGTGGTGCGTGGGGAGAGGGAGGCGCCAGGGACTTGGGTGCGGCTGCCCTCCCTCCCCCCCTCTTTATATAGGCCCCCTGGGGGGGGCGCCGGCCCTAGGAGATGGGATCTCCAAGGGAGGGCGGCGGCCAAGGGGGTGGCTTGCCCCCCAAGGCAAGTGGAGGCGCCCCCACCCCTAGGGTTTCCAACCCTAGGCGCAGGGGGCCCAAGGGGGGGCGCACCAGCCCACCAGGGGCCGGTTCCCCTCCCCACTTCAGCCCATGGGGCCCTCCGGGATAGGTGGCCCCACCCGGTGGACCCCCGGGACCCTTCCGGTGGTCCCGGTACAATATCGGTGACCCCCGAAACTTTCCCGATGGGCGAAACTGCACTTCCTATATATAATTCTTCACCTCCGGACCATTCCGGAACTCCTCGTGACGTCCGGGATCTCATCCGTGACTCCGAACAACTTTCGGGTTACTGCATACTCATATCTCTATAACCCTAGCGTCACCGAACCTTAAGTGTGTAGACCCTACGGGTTCGGGAGACATGCAGACATGACCGAGACGCCTCTCCGGTCAATAACCAACAGCGAGATCTGGATACCCATGTTGGCTCCCACATGCTCCTCGATGATCTCATCGGATGAACCACGATATCGAGGATTCAATCAATCCCGTATACAATTCCCTTTGTCAATCGGTACGTTACTTGCCCGAGACTCGATCGTCGGTATCCCAATACCTTGTTCAATCTTGTTACCGGCAAGTCACTTTACTCGTACTGTAATGCATGATCCCGTGACCAGACACTTGGTCACATTGAGCTCATTATGATGATGCATTACCGAGTGGGCCCAGAGATACCTCTCCGTCATACGGAGTGACAAATCCCAGTATATTCGTGCCAACCCAACAGACACTTTCGGAGATACCCGTAGTGCACCTTTATAGTCACCCAATTACGTTGTGACGTTTGGCACACCCAAAGCACTCCTACGGTATCCAGGAGTTGCACAATCTCATGGTCTAAGGAAATGATACTTGACATTTGGAAAAGCTCTAGCGAAATGAACTACACGATCTTTGTGCTATGCTTAGGATTGGGTCTTGTCCATCACATCATTCTCCTAATGATGTGATCCCGTTATTAATGACATCCAATGTCCATAGTCAGGAAACCATGACTATCTATTGATCAACGAGCTAGTCAACTAGAGGCTCACTAGGGACTTGTTGTGGTCTATGTATTCACACATGTATTACAATTTCCGGATAATACAATTATAGCATGAACAATAGACAATTATCATGAACAAAGAAATATAATAATAACCATTTTATTATTGCCTCTAGGGCATATTTCCAATAGTCTCCCACTTGCACTAGAGTCAATAATCTAGTTACATTGTGATGTATCGAACACCCATTGCATTCTGGTGTTGATCATGTTTTGCTCTAGGGAGAGGTTTAGTCAACGGATCTGCTACATTCAGGTCCGTATGTACTTTACAAATATCTATGTCTCCATCTTGAACATTTTCACGAATGGAGTTGAAGCGACGCTTGATGTGCCTGGTCTTCTTGTGAAACCTGGGCTCCTTGGCAAGTGCAATAGCTCCAGTGTTATCACAGAAGAGTGTGATCGGCCCCGACACATTGGGTATGACTCCTAGGCCGGTGATGAACTCCTTCACCCAGATAGCTTCATGCGCTGCCTCCGAGGCTGCCATGTACTCCGCTTCACATGTAGATCCCGCCACGACGCTCTGCTTGCAACTGCACCAGCTTACTGCCCCACCATTCAAAATATACATGTATCTGGTTTGTGACTTCGAGTCATCCAGATCTGTGTCGAAGCTAGCGTCGACGTTGTTGGGGAACGCAGCAGAAATTCAAAATTTTCCTACGTGTCACCAAGATCTATCTATGGAGAAACCAGCAACGAGGGGAAGGAGAGTGCATCTACATACCCTTGTAGATCGCTAAGCGGAAGCGTTCAAGAGAACGGGGTTGAAGGAGTCGTACTCGTCGTGATCCAAATCACCGGAGATCCTAGTGCCGAACGGACGGCACCTCCGCGTTCAACACACGTACAGCCCGGCGACGTCTCCCATGCCTGATCCAGCAAGGAGAGAGGGAGAGGTTGAAGAAGACTCCATCCAGCAGCAGCACAACGGCGTGGTGGTGATGGAGGAGCAGGTAGTCCAGCAGGGCTTCGCCAAGCACCGCGAGATATGAGGAGAAAGGGAGGTAGGGCTGCGCCAAGAGGGAGAAGTTCTCATGTGTTGGGCAGCCCCAAAACCCCCACTATTTATAGGAGGAGGGGAGGGGGCTGCGCCCCCTCTAGGGTTCCCTCCCCAGGGGTGGCGGCAGCCCCCAGATCCCATCTGGGCGGCGGCCAAAGGGGGAGAGAGGGGAGGCGCACCTGGGGTGGGCCTTAGGGCCCATCTGCCCTAGGGTTTGCCCCCTCCCACTCTCCCCTGCACCTTGGGCCCCTTGTGGGGGGCGCACCAGCCCACCTGGGGCTGGTTCCCTCCCACACATGGCCCATGCAGCCCTCCGGGGTTGGTGGCCCCACTTGGTGGACCCCCGGGACCCTCCCGGTGGTCCCGGTACGTTACCGGAAAAACCCGAAACTTTTCCGGTGACCAAAACAGGACTTCCCATATATAAATCTTTACCTCCGGACCATTCCGGAACTCCTCGTGACGTCTGGGATCTCATCCGGGACTCCGAACAACATTCGGTAACCACATACAAACTTCCTTTATAACCCTAGCGTCATTGAACCTTAAGTGTGTAGACCCTACGGGTTCGGGAACCATGCAGACATGACCGAGACGTTCTCTGGTCAATAACCAACAGCGGGATCTGGATACCCATGTTGGCTCCCACATGTTCCACGATGATCTCATCGGATGAACCACGATGTTAAGGACTCAATCGATCCCGTATACAATTCCCTTTGTCTAGCGGTATTATACTTGCCCGAGATTCGATCGTCGGTATACCGATACCTTGTTCAATCTCGTTACCGGCAAGTCTCTTTACTCGTTCCGTAACACATCATCCCGTGATCAACCCCTTGGTCACATTGTGCACATTATGATGATGTCCTACCGAGTGGGCCTAGAGATACCTCTCCGCTTACAAGGAGTGACAAATCCCAGTCTCGATTCGTGCTAACCCAACAGACACTTTCAGAGATACCTGTAGTGGACCTTTATAGCCACCCAGTTATGTTGTGACGTTTGGTACACCCAAAGCATTCCTACGGTATCCGAGAGTTGCACAATCTCATGGTCTAAGGAAAAGATACTTGACATTAGAAAAGCTTTAGCATACGAACTACACGATCTCTATGCTAGGCTTAGGATTGGGTCTTGTCCATCACATCATTCTCCTAATGATGTGATCCCGTTATCAATGACATCCAATGTCCATGGTCAGGAAACCGTAACCATCTATTGATCAACGAGCTAGTCAACTAGAGGCTTACTAGGGACATGGTGTTGTCTATGTACCCACACATGTATCTGAGTTTCCTATCAATACAATTATAGCATGGATAATAAACGATTATCATGAACAAGGAAATATAATAATAACTTATTTATTATTGCCTCTAGGGCATATTTCCAACAGTCTCCCACTTGCACTAGAGTCAATAATCTAGTTCACATCGCCATGTGATTAACACTCACAGGTCACATCACCATGTGACCAACATCCAAAGAGTTTACTAGTGTCACTAAACTAGTTCACATCATCATGTGATTAAGACTCAATGAGTTCTGGGGTTTGATCATGTTTTGCTTGTAAGAGAGGTTTTAGTCAACAGGTCTGCAACATTCAGATCCGTATGTACTTCGCAAATCTCTAGGTCATAATGCAAATGCTGCTTCCACGCTCCACTTGGAGCTATTGCTCCACTATACGTATCCAGTTTGCTACTGAGAGTCATTCGGATAGGTATTAAAGCTTGCATCGACGTAACCCTTTACGTCAAACTCTTTATCACCTCCATAATCGAGAAACAAATCCTTATTCCTCTAAGGATAATTTTGACCGCTATCTGGTGATCCACTCCTTGATCACCTTTGTACCCTCTTGCCAGACATGTGGCAAGGCACAGTTCCGGTGCGGTACACAGCATAGCATACTATAGAGCCTACGTCTGAAGCATAGGGGACGACCTTCGTCCTTTTTCTCTATTCTGCCGTGGTCGAGCTTTAAGTCTTAACTTCATACCTTACTTACTCAGGCAAGAACTCCTTCTTTGACTGATCCATCTTGAACACCTTCAAGATCATGTCAAGGTATGTGCTCATTTGAAAGTACTATTGAGCGGTTTTTGATCCATCCTCATAGATCTTGATGCTCAATGTTCAAGCAGCTTAATCCAGGTTTTCTATTGAAAAACACCTTTCAAATAACCCTATATGCTTTCCAGAAATTCTACAACATTTCTGATCAACAATATGTCAACAACATATACTCATCAGAAATTCTATAGTGCTCCCACTCACTTCTTTGGAAATACAAGTTTCTCATAAACTTTGTATAAATCCAAAATCTTTGATCATCTCATCAAAGCGTACATTCCAACTCCGAGATGCTTACTCCAGTCCTTAGAAGGATCGCTGGAGCTAGCATAGCTTTAGCATCCTTAGGATTGACAAAACCTTTCTGATTATATCACATACAACCTTTCCTTACGAAAACTGGTAAGGAAACTCGTTTTGACATCCATCTGCCAGATTTCATAAATGCAGCTAATGCTAACATGATTCCGACGGACTTAAGCATGGCCACGGATGAGAAAATCTCATCGTAGTCAACTCCTTGAACTTGTGAAAAAACTCTTCGCCACAAGTCGAGCTTCATAGATGGTGACATTACCATCCACGTCCGTCTTCTTCTTAAAGATCCATTTATCGCAATGGCTTGCCGATCATTGGGCAAGTCCACCAAAGTCCATGCTTTGTTCTGATACATGGATGATATCTCGGATTTCATGGCTTCTAACCATTTTTTGGAATTTGGGCCCACCATCGCTTCTCCATAGCTCGTAGGTTCATTGTTGTCTAGCAACATGACCTTCAATACAGGATCACCGTACCACTCCGAAGCAGTACGCGTCCTTGTCGTCCTACGAGGTTCGGTAGTGACTTGATCCGAAGCTTCATGATCACTATCATAAGCTTCCACTTCAATTGGTTTAGGTGCCACAGGAACAACTTCCTGTGCCCTACTACACACTTGTTGAAGTGACGGTTCAATAACCTCATCAAGTCTCCACCATCCTCCCACTCAATTCTTTCGAGAGAAACCTTTCCTCGAGAAAGGACCCGATTCAAGAAACAATCCCTATTGCTTTCGGATCTGAATTAGGAGGTATACCCAACTGTTTTGGGTGTCCTATGAAGATGCATTTTATCCGCTTTGGGTTCGAGCTTATCAACCTGAAACTTTTTCACATAAGCGTCGTAGCCCCAAACTTTTAAGAAACGACAACTTAGGTTTCTCCAAACGGTGTCGTCTCAACGGAATTACGTGGTACCCTATTAAAGTGAGTGCGGTTGTCTCTAATGCCTAACCCATGAACGACAGTGGTAATTCGATAAGAGACATCAAGGTACGCACCATATCCAATAGGGTGCAACTATGATGTTCGGACACACCATCACACTATGGTGTTCCAGGCGGTATTAATTGTGAAACAATTTCCACAATGTCTTAATTGCGTGCCAAAGCTTGTAACTCAGATACTCATCTCTATGATCATATCATAGACATTTTATCCTCTTGTCACGATGATCTTCAACTTCACTCTGAAATTACTTGAACCATTCAATAATTCAGACTTGTGTTTCATCAAGTAAATATACTCAACATCTACTCGAATCATCTGTGAAGTAAGAACATAACGATATTCACTGCATGCCTCAACACTCATTGGACTGCACACATCAAAATGTGTTACTTCCAACAAGTTGCTATCTTGTTCCATCTTACTGAAACCGAGGCTTTTTCAGTCATCTTGCCTATGTGGTATGATTTGCATATCTCAAGTGATTCAAAATCAAGTGAGTCCAAACGATCCATCCGCATGGAGTTTCTTCATGCGTATACACCAATAGACATGGTTCGCATGTCTCAAACTTTTCAAAAACAAGTGAGTCCAAAGATCCATCAACATGGAGCTTCTTCATGCGTTTTATACCAATATGACTTACATGGCAGTGCCACAAGTAAGTGGTACTATCATTACTATCTTATATCTTTTGGCATTAAAATGTGTATCACTACGGTCGAGATTCAATAAACCATTCCTTTAGGTGCAAGACCATTGAAGGTGTTATTCAAATAAATAGAGTAACCATTATTCTCCTTAAATGAATAACCGTATTGCGATAGACATAATCCAATCATGTCTATGCTCAACACAAACACAAATCTCGGTGGTAGAGGGAGCGTGCGATGCTTGATCACATCAACCTTGGAAACACTTCCAACACATATCGTCAGCTCACCTTTAGCTAGCCTCCTTTTATTTCATAGCTTTTATTTCGAGTTACTAACACTTAGCAACCGAACCGGTATCCAATACCCTGGTGCTACTAGGAGTACTAGTAAAGTACACATTAACATAATATATATCCAATATACTTCTATCGACCTTGCCAGCCTTCTCATCTACCAAGTATCTAGGGTAATTCCGCTCTAGTGACTGTTCCCCTTATTACAGAAGCACTTAGTCTCGGGTTTGGGTTCAACCTTGGGTTTCTTCACTAGAGCAGCAGCTGATTTGCCGTTTCATGAAGTATCCCTTCTTGCCCTTGCCCTTCTTGAAACTAGTGGTTTCACCAACCATCAACAATTGATGCTCCTTCTTGATTTCTACTTTCGCGGTGTCAAACATCGTGAATACCTCAAAGGATCATCATCTCTATCCCTGATATGTTATAGTTCATCACAAAGCTCTAGCACCTTGGTGGCAATGACTTTGGAGAAACATCACTATCTCATCTGGAAGATCAACTCCCACTCAATTCAAGTGATTGTTGTACTCAGACAATCTGAGCACAAGCTCAACGATTGAGCTTTTCTCCCTTAGTTTGCAGGCTAAGAAATCGTCGGAGGTCTCATACCTCTTGACGTGGGCACGAGCCTGAAATCCCAATTTCAGCCCTCAAAACATCTCATATGTTCCGCGACATTTCGAAAAACGTCTTTGGTGCCTCAACTCTAAACCGTTTAACTGAACTATCACGTAGTTATCAAAACATGTATGTCCGATGTTCGCAACATCCACAAACGACGTTTGGGGTTCAGCACACTGAGTGGTGCATTAAGGACGTAAGCTTTCTACTGTCCGCATAATCGCTACTTTCAACTTTCAACTATATTTTCTCTAGGAACATATCTAAACAGTGGAACTAAAGCGTGAGCTTACGACATAATTTGCAAAGATCTTTTGACTATGTTCAGGATAAATAAGTTCATCTTATGAACTCCCACTCAGATAGACATCCCTCTGGTCATCTAAGTGATTACATGATCCGAGTCAACTAGGCCGTGTCCGATCATCACGTGAGACGGACTAGTCATCATCGGTGAACATCTTCATGTTGATCGTATCTACTATACGACTCATGCTCGACCTTTCGGTCTCCGTGTTCCGAGGCCATGTCTGTACATGCTAGGCTCGTCAAGTTAACCCTAAGTGTATTGCATGTGTAAATCTGTCTTACACCCGTTGTATGTGAACGTAAGGATCTATCACACCCGATCATCACGTGGTGCTTCGAAACGACGAACTGTAGCAACGGTGCACAGTTAGGGGAGAACACTTCTTGAAATTGTTGTAAGGGATCATCTTATTTACTACCGTCGTTCTAAGTAAACAAGATGCATAAACATGATAAATATCACATGCAATTATATAGTAGTGACATGATATGGCCAATATCATATAGCTCCATTGATCTCCATCTTCGGGGCTCCATGATCATCATCGTCACCGGCATGACACCATGATCTCCATCATCATGATCTCCATCATCGTGTCTCCATGAAGTTGTCTCGCCAACTTATTACTTCTACTACTATGGCTACCGGTTAGCAATAAAGTAAAGTAATTACATGGCGTTTTTCAATGACACGCAGGTCATACAATAAATTAAGACAACTCCTATGGCTCCTGCCGGTTGTCATACTCATCGACATGCAAGTCGTGATTCCTATTACAAGAACATGATCAATCTCATACATCACATATCATTCATCACATTCTTCTTGGCCATATCACATCACATAGCATACCCTGCAAAAACAAGTTAGACGTCCTCTAATTGTTGTTTGCATGTTTTACGTGGCTGCTATGGGTTTCTAGCAAGAATGTTTCTTACCTACGCAAAACCACAACGTGATATGCCAATTGCTATTTACCCTTCATAAGGACCCTTTTCATCGAATCCGTTCCGACTAAAGTGGGAGAGACTGGCACCCGCTAGCCACCTTATGCACCAAGTGCATGTCAATCGGTGGAACCTGTCTCACGTAAGAGTACGTGTAAGGTCGGTCCGGGCCGCTTCATCCCACAATACCGTCGAAACAAGATTGGACTAGTAACGGTAAGCATATTGAACAAAATCAACGCCCACAACTTCTTTGTGTTCTACTCATGCAAAGAATCTACGCAATAGACCTAGCTCATGATGCCACTGTTGGGGAACGTAGCAGAAATTCAAAATTTTCCTACGTGTCACCAAGATCTATCTATGGAGAAACCAGCAACGAGGGGAAGGAGAGTGCATCTACATACCCTTGTAGATCGCTAAGCGGAAGCGTTCAAGAGAACAGGGTTGAAGGAGTCATACCCGTCGTGATCCAAATCACCGGAGATCCTAGTGCCGAACGGACGGCACCTCCGCGTTCAACACACGTACAGCCCGGTGACGTCTCCCATGCCTTGATCCAGCAAGGAGAGAGGGAGAGGTTGAAGAAGACTCCATCCAGCAGCAGCACAACGGCGTGGTGGTGATGGAGGAGCGTGGTAGTCTAGCAGGGCTTCGCCAAGCACCGCGAGATATGAGGAGAAAGGGAGGTAGGGCTGCGCCAAGAGGGAGAAGTTCTCATGTGTTGGGCAGCCCCAAAACCCCCACTATTTATAGGAGGAGGGGAGGGGGAGGCGCCCCCTCTAGGGTTCCCTCCCCAGGGGTGGCGGCAGCCCCCAGATCCCATCTGGGTGGCGGCTAGAGCGGGAGAGAGGGGAGGCGCGCCTGGGGTGGGCCTTAGGGCCCATCTGCCCTAGGGTTTGCCCCCTCCGACTCTCCCCTGCGCCTTGGGCCCCTTGTGGGGGGCGCACCAGCCCACCTGGGGCTGGTTCCCTCCCACACATGGACCATGCAGCCCTCCGGGGTTGGTGGCCCCACTTGGTGGACCCCCGGGACCCTCCCGGTGGTCCCGGTACGTTACCGGAAAAACCCGAAACTTTTCCGGTGACCAAAACAGGACTTCCCATATATAAATCTTTACCTCCGGACCATTCCGGAACTCCTCGTGAAGTCCGAGATCTCATCCGGGACTCCGAACAACATTCGGTAACCACATACAAACTTCCTTTATAACCCTAGCGTCATCGAACCTTATGTGTGTAGACCCTACGGGTTCGGGAACCATGCAGACATGACCGAGACGTTCTCTAGTCAATAACCAACATCGGCATCTGGATACCCATGTTGGCTCCCACATGTTCCACGATGATCTCATCGGATGAACCACGATGTCAAGGACTCAATCGATCCCGTATACAATTCCCTTTGTCTAGCGGTATTATACTTGCCCGAGATTCGACCATCGGTATACCGATACCTTGTTCAATCTCGTTACCGGCAAGTCTCTTTACTCGTTCCGTAACACATTATCCCGCCCCTTGGTCACATTGTGCACATTATGATGATGTCCTACCGAGTGGGCCCAGAGATACCTCTCCTCTTACACGGAGTGACAAATCCCAGTCTCGATTCGTGCCAACCCAACAAACACTTTCGGAGATACCTGTAGTGCACCTTTATAGCCACCCAGTTACGTTGTGATGTTTGGTACACCCAAAGCATTCCTACGGTATCCGGGAGTTGCACAATCTCATGGTCTAAGGAAAAGATACTTGACATTAGAAAAGCTTTAGCATATGAACTACACGATCTCTATGCTAGGCTTAGGATTGGGTCTTGTCCATCACATCATTCTCCTAATGATGTGATCCCATTATCAATGACATCCAATGTCCATGGTCAGGAAACCGTAACCATCTATTGATCAACGAGCTAGTCAACTAGAGGCTTACTAGGGACATGGTGTTGTCTATGTACCCACACATGTATCTGAGTTTCCTATCAATACAATTATAGCATGGATAATAAACGATTATCATGAACAAGGAAATATAATAATAACTTATTTATTGTTGCCTCTAGGGCATATTTCCAACAGACGTAACCCTTTACGACGAGCTCTTCGTCACCTCCATATACGAGAAACATATCCTTAGTCCTTTTCAGGTACTTTAGGATGTTCTTGACCGCTGTCCAGTGTTCCATGCCGGGATTACTTTGGTACCTTCCTACTAAACTTACGGCAAGGTTTATATCAGGTCTGGTACAGGTCATGGCATACATGATAGACCCTATGGCTGAGGCATAGGGGACGACACTCATCTTTTCTCTATCTTCTGCCGTGGTCGGGCATTGAGCCGAGCTCAATTTCACACCTTGCAACACAGGCAAGAACCCCTTCTTGGACTGATCCATATTGAACTTCTTCAATATCTTATCAAGGTATGTGCTTTGTGAAAGACCTATGAGGCGTCTTGATCTATCTCTATAGATCTTGATGCCTAATATGTAAGTAGTTTCTCCAAGGTCCTTCATTGAAAAACACTTATTCAAGTAGGCCTTAATGCTGTCCAAAAGTTCTATATCGTTTCCCATCAAAAGTATGTCATCCACATATAATATGAGAAATGCTACAGAGCTCCCACTCACTTTCTTGTAAACGCAGGCTTCTCCATAAGTCTGCATAAACCCAAATGCTTTGATCATCTCATTAGAGCGAATGTTCCAACTCCGAGATGCTTGCACCAGCCCATAGATGGAGTGCTGGAGCTTGCATACCTTGTTAGCATTCTTAGGGTCGACAAAACCTTCCGGGTGCATCATATACAGTTCTTCCTTAAGGTGACCGTTAAGGAATGCTGTTTTGACGTCCATTTTCCATATCTCATAATCATAGTATGCGGCAATTGCTAACATGATTCAGACGGACTTCAGCTTCACTATGGGAGAGAATGTCTCATCGTAGTCAATACCTTGAACTTGTCGATAACCCTTAGCGACAAGTCGAGCTTTATATATGGTAACATTACCATCCGCGTCCGTCTTCTTCTTAAAGATCCATTTGTTTTCTATTACTCGCCGATCATCGGGCAAGTCTGTCAAAGTCCATACTTTGTTTTCATACATGGATCCTATCTCAGATTGCATGGCTTCAAGCCATTTGTTGGAATCTGGGCCCGCCATCGCTTCTTCATAGTTCGAAGGTTCACCGTTGTCTAACAACATGATTTCCAAGACAGGGTTGCTGTACCACTCTGGTGCGGAACGTGTCCTTGTGGACCTTCGAAGTTCAGTAGGAGCTTGATCCGAAGTATCTTGATCATCATCATTAACCTCCTCTCTTGTCGGTGCAGGCACCACAGGAACATCTTCCTGAGTTGCGCTACTTACCGTTTCAAGAGGTAGTACTTCATCAAGCTCTACTTTCCTCCCACTTAATTCTTTCGAGAGAAACTCTTTCTCCAGAAAGGACCCGTTCATGGCAACAAAGATCTTGCCCTCGGATCTTAAGTAGAAGGTATACCCAATGGTTTCCTTAGGGTATCCTATGAAGACGCATTTTTCCGACTTGGGTTCGAGCTTCTCAGGTTGAAGTTTCTTGACATAAGCATCGCATCCCCAAACTTTTAGAAATGAAAGCTTAGGTTTCTTCCCAAACCATAATTCATATGGTGTCGTCTCAACGGATTTAGACGGTGCCCTATTTAAAGTGAATGTAGTTGTCTCTAGAGCGTATCCCCAAAATGATAGCAGTAAATCGGTAAGTGACATCATAGATCGCACCATATCCAAGAGGGTGCGATTACGATGTTCGGACACACCATTTCGCTGAGGTGTTCCAGGCGGCGTGAGTTGTGAAACGATTCCACATTTCCTTAAGTGCGTACCAAACTCGTGACTTAAATATTCTCCCCCACGATCTGATCTAAGAACTTTATCTTTCGGTCACGTTGATTCTCTACCTCATTCTGAAATTCCTTGAACTTTTCAAAGGTCTCAGACTTGTGTTTCATCAAGTAGACATACCCATATCTATTCAAGTCATCAGTGAGAGTGAGAACATAACGATATCCTCCGCGAGCCTCAACGCTCATTGGACCGCACACATCAGTATGTATGATTTCCAATAAGTTGGTTGCTCGCTCCATTGTTCCGGAGAACGGAGTCTTGGTCATTTTGCCCATGAGGCATGGTTCGCATGTGTCAAACGATTCATAATCTAGAGACTCTAAAAGTCCATCAGCATGGAGCTTCTTCATGCGCTTGACACCAATGTGACCAAGGCGGCAGTGCCACAAGTATGTGGGACTATCGTTATCAACTTTACATCTTTTGGTATTCACACTATGAATATGTGTAACATTACGCTCGAGATTCATTAAGAATAAACCATTCACCAGCAGGGCATGACCATAAAACATATCTCTCATATAAATAGAACAACCATTATTCTCGGATTTAAATGAGTAGCCATCTCGAATTAAATGAGATCCTGATACAATGTTCATGCTCAAAGCTGGTACTAAATAACAATTATTGAGGTTTAAAACTAATCCCGTAGGTAAATGTAGAGGTAGCGTGCCGACGGCAATCACATCGACCTTGGAACCATTTCCGACGCGCATCGTCACCTCGTCCTTCGCCAGTCTCCGCTTATTCCGCAGCTCCTGCTTTGAGTTACAAATATGAGCAACCGCACCGGTATCAAATACCCAGGAGCTACTACGAGCACTGGTAAGATACACATCAATTACATGTATATCACATATACCTTTGGTTTTGCTGGCCTTCTTGTCCGCTAAGTACTTGGGGCAGTTCCGCTTCCAGTGACCACTTCCCTTAAAATAAAAGCACTCAGTCTCAGGCTTGGGTCCATTGCTTGACTTCTTCCCAGCAACTGGCTTACTGGGCGCGGCAACTCCCTTGCCGTCCTTCTTGAAGTTCTTCTTACCCTTGCCTTTCTTGAACTTAGTGGTTTTATTCACCATCAACACTTGATGTTCCTTTTTGATCTCTACCTCTGCTGATTTCAGCATTGAATATACCTCAGGGATGGTCTTTTCCATCCCCTGCATATTGAAGTTCATCACAAAGCTCTTGTAGCTTGGTGGAAGCGACTGAAGGATTCTGTCAATGACCGCGTCATCCGGGAGATTAACTCCCAGCTGAGTCAAGCGGTTGTGCAACCCAGACATCTTGAGTATGTGCTCACTGACAGAACTATTTTCCTCCATCTTACAGCTGAAGAACTTGTCGGAGACTTCATATCTCTCGACCCGGGCATGAGCTTGGAAAACCATTTTCAGCTCTTCGAACATCTCATATGCTCCGTGTTGCTCAAAACGCTTTTGGAGCCCCGGTTCTAAACTATAAAGCATGCCGCACTGAACGAGGGAGTAATCATCAGCACGAGACTGCCAAGCGTTCATAAAGTCTTGGTTCTCTAGGATTGGTGCTTCACCTAGCGGCGCTTTTAGGACATAATCTTTCTTGGCAGCTATGAGGATGATCCTCAGGTTCCGGACCCAGTCCGTATAGTTGCTGCCATCATCTTTCAGCTTGGTTTTCGCTAGGAACGCGTTGAAGTTGAGGTGGACATGAGCGTTGGCCATTTGATCTACAAGACATTTTGCAAAGGTTTTTAGACTAAGTTCATGATAATTAAGTTCATCTAATCAAATTATTTAATGAACTCCCACTTAGACAGACATCCCTCTAGTCATCTAAGTGAAACATGAACCGAGTCAACTAGGCCGTGTCCGATCATCACGTGAGACGGACTAGTCATCATCGGTGAACATCTTCATGTTGATCGTATCTTCTATACGACTCATGCTCGACCTTTCGGTCTTCCGTGTTCCGAGGCCATGTCTGTACATGCTAGGCTCGTCAAGTCAACCTAAGTGTATTGCGTGTGTAAATCTGGCTTACACCCGTTGTATTCAAACGTTAGGATCTATCACACCTGATCATCACGTGGTGCTTCAAAACAACGAACCTTCGCAACGGTGCACAGTTAGGGGGAACACTTTTCTTGAAATTATTTCGAGGGATCATCTTATTTAAGCTACCGTCGTTCTAAGCAAATAAGATGTAAAACATGATAAACATCACATGCAATCAAATAGTGACATGATATGGCCAATATCATATTGCTCCTTTGATCTCCATCTTCGGGGCGCCATGATCATCTTCGTCACCGGCATGACACCATGAAGGACCATCATCATGATCTCCATCATCGTGTCTTCATGAAGTTGTCACGCCAACGACTACTTCTACTTCTATGGCTAACGCGTTTAGCAATAAAGTAAAGTAATTTACATGGCGTTCTTCAATGACACGCAGGTCATACAAAAATAAAGACAACTCCTATGGCTCCTGCCGGTTTTCATACTCATCGACATGCAAGTCGTGATTCCTATTACAAGAACATGGTCATCTCATACATCACATATATCATTCATCACATCCTTTGGCCATATCACATCACAAAGCACTTGCTGCAAAAACAAGTTAGACGTCCTCTAATTATTGTTGCAAGTTTTTACGTGGCTTCTATAGGTTTCTAGCAAGAACGTTTCTTACCTACGTAAAACCACAACGTGATATGCCAATTTCTATTTACCCTTCATAAGGATCCTTTTCATCGAATCCGCTCCAACTAAAGTGGGAGAGACAGACACCCGCTAGCCACCTTATGCAACTAGTGCATGTCAGTCGGTGGAACCTATCTCACGTAAGCGTACGTGTAAGGTCGGTCCGGGACGCTTCATCCCACGATGCCGCCGAAGCAAGATAAGACTAGTAGTGGCAAGAAAATTGACAACATCTACACCCACAACAAGTTTGTGTTCTACTCGTGCATAGTAACTACACATAGACCTAGCTATGATACCACTGTTGGGGAACATTGCAGAAAATAAATTTTTTCTACGCTTCACCAAGATCAATCTATGGAGTCATCTAGCAACGAGAGAGGGGAGTGCATCTACATACCCTTGTAGATCGCGTGCGGAAGCGTTCAAGAGAACGGGGTTGAGGGAGTCGTACTCGTCGTGATCCAAATCACCGGAGATCCTAGCGTCGAGAACGGATGGCACCTCCACGTTCAACACACGTACGGTTGGGAAGACGTCTCCTCCTTCTTGATCCAGCAAGGGGGAAGGAGAGGTTGATGAAGATCCAGCAGCACGACGGCGTGGTGGTGGATGCAGCAGCGATCACGGCAGGGCTTCGCCAAGCTTCCGCGAGAGGGAGAGGTGGTGCGTGGGGAGACGGAGGCGCCAAGGACTTGGGTGCGGCTGCCATCCCTCCCCCCTCTTTATATAGGCCCCCTGGGGGGGGGGGGGCGCCGGCCCTAGGAGATGGGATCTCCAAGGGGGGCGGCGGCCAAGGGGGTGGCTTGCCCCCCAAGGCAAGTGGAGGCGCCCCCCACCCCTAGGGTTTCCAACCCTAGGTGCAGGGGGCCCAAGGGGGGCGCACCAGCCCACCAGGGGCCGGTTCCCCTCCCCACTTCAGCCCATGGGACCCTCCGAGATAGGTGGCCCCACCCGGTGGACCCCCGGGACCCTTCCGGTGGTCCCGATACAATACCGGTGACCCCCGAAACTTTCCCGATGGCCGAAACTGCACTTCCTATATATAATTCTTCACCTCCGGACCATTCGGGAACTCCTCGTGACGTCTGGGATCTCATCCGGGACTCCGAACAACTTTCGGGTTACTGCATACTCATATCTCTATAACCCTAGCGTCACCGAACCTTAAGTGTGTAGACCCTACGGGTTCGGGAGACATGCAGACATGACCGAGACGCCTCTCCGGTCATTAACCAACAACGGGATCTGGATACCCATGTTGGCTCCCACATGCTCCTCGATGATCTCATCGGATGAACCACGATGTCGAGGATTCAATCAATCCCGTATACAATTCCCTTTGTCGATTGGTACGTTACTTGCCCGAGACTCGATCGTCGGTATCCCAATACCTCGTTCAATCTCGTTACCGGCAAGTCACTTTACTCGTACCGTAATGCATGATCCCGTGACCAGACAATTGGTCACATTGAGCTCATTATGATGATGCATTACCGAGTGGGCCCAGAGATACCTCTCCGTCATACGGAGTGACAAATCCCAGTCTTGATTCATGCCAACCCAACAGACACTTTCGGAGATACCCGTAGTGCACCTTTATAGTCACCCAGTTACGTTGTGACGTTTGGCACACCCAAAGCACTCCTACGGTATCCGGGAGTTGCACAATCTCATGGTCTAAGGAAATGATACTTGACATTTGGAAAAGCTCTAGCGAAACGAACTACACGATCTTTGTGCTATGCTTATGATTGGATCTTGTCCATCACATCATTCTCCTAATGATGTGATCCCGTTATCAATGGCATCCAATGTCCATAGTCAGGAAACCATGACTATCTGTTGATCAACGAGCTAGTCAACTAGAGGCTCACTAGGGACTTGTTGTGGTCTATGTATTCACACATGTATTACGATTTCCGGATAATACAATTATAGCATGAACAATAGACAATTATCATGAACAAAGAAATATAATAATAACCATTTTATTATTGCCTCTAGGGCATATTTCCAACACAAGCCTCTCTGGCCAGATCAGATCTGACTGGAGGGCAACCACGCCCGTAGCTGACAACATCTCCATTGCTTATTTATCATTAAGAACTATGATAAGGAAATACGAGTATCGATGCCAAAAAAATCAGTAAAAAAGGAAGTATATTCCAAGGTCGTCCACATAGGAGTTAGCGGCAACATCTCCATAATCCTAGTACAAACTCTATCGATATGGACCACAATCTATTGGCACGGGTTTGGGCACGGGACAACCCGCGCCATGGCCTCATGGGCTTCCCTTGCCGTGGCCGACAACGTGTTGGCCCCTTAGACGCCCCCTCCTGCCAAATGCTTGGCCCCTGTTCCTCAGAGGAGCATGGGGTGCAAAAATGAGGTGGGCAAGGATGGCAAGCAATGTTGCCGCCGCACAACCTTTGTTGTATGACGTCCCCAACCTTGGCATTGGCTACCCATCCCATTCCCGTTTGACTGTATGTGACGGATTGCAGAGATCCCTTTAGGTGCTCTCGATGCCTTGAGAATGGTCACCTGGCGCTTACTGCTGCAACGCCTAATGCCCGCTCAGCTCCCTTGCAAGCCCGCTATGACACCACTGTCCTGCTTTGTTGATGACGATGATCAAGCTCGAGCTACGATGGAAGCCAATCTTCCCTTCAAGGCGATTCATCGTGATTCTTTTTGGGTGTCAGTCATTTCCACTCCTCCCAACTTGGCAACCTCGAGCGAGGGGGGGGGGTGGAGTCTCTCCTTGCCACGCAAGCCAAGTTATTATGTTGTGAGCTACGAGGGATGTCTTCCTTTTAGTTGAAGGAGGCGGTCTAGCCTTTGCACGATGTCACTAAGTTCATGCAAGGGTCGCTCTACTAGTTGGGAGCCTTCTAGAGCATGTTAAGGTTGCTCTTAGCAGGCTCTCTCTTGTGTTGGTGGCTACGAAAACCTCTCATGTGTTACCTCATTTCCCTGAGCTTGATGTTGGTTTAGAGGGGTACGGGGCTCTACGGCTGCTTCTACCCTCGGCATAGGGCTAATTTTTCATTGCTGCCTACTTTGCTTGTTGTGATACATGCCTCTATGGGGGCCAGGGCACTATCATGGTCGTGGTTCTGATGCTGCATCTCATGCAATAACCATAGGTCATGTGTTAGGGACGCCCCCTAGAGTCCACCCAGACATCTGCAGATGAGGAGAGTGTAGCTCCTGATGTTGCTATGAGGCACTCACCCGAGTCCATCTGGCATGTGGTTCCTATGGGGGATGATATTGTATGGCCGGAGTGCTGGTACCTAACCTCGATGACATGTTTTCCATGAAGCTTTGTGAATTTCTACGAACTTTGATTATGCAAAATCAAAGACGGTTAGATCTCTCTCTTAAAGGTAAAGGCATGGAGGTAAAAATGGAAGGAGGGTGGTGCTCACCCTCAAACTGACATCTGTAGGAAGAAATCAAGCAAGTGAAAGGCAAGAACGGTGGTGATAATGGGGAGATGCATGTGGTTTCATATGCGACTTTCTAGGATGTGCTCTTCTCATGTTGCAGCGAGTCAATGAGGTTTCATTGGTGATGTTGTGACCCAAGGGTTGGGGGATTGCAGTAGTACCATGTTGAGCGTGTATGTCGGTCTGCCTTTGTGGTCTTGTGGATCTATAGCTTGGAGTAGTCCGCATGGGTCAAAACGTTAATATTTGTTTTGGCGAGTTTTTCACAAATTTATTAGGAAACTCTCATCTCCTTAATTAATTGATGAGGGAAATATTTTTTCCCGTTTCAAAAATAAATCACGAGCTGAGTGACATGTGACATAACAAGGTGTTCAAGACCTAAGACAAGGACTTCAAAAAGGAACCGCCAACCGCACACTGATGTTGGTTGGTCCATTCAAAAGCAAAGTTAGGGGTCATGGAAGAACTTCGAGCCTACACCTTCGACAAGGAAATAACGCGTGGACATAAAAGTTGCCTAAACTATCCGGCTAAATCATGGTTCCCCAGATAGAATAAAACCTCAGTGTCAATTACCAATATCATCATCCACATTTATGTTGACCTTCCCACACATAACTAGACGCACAAACCACCTTCATGTTGATGGTTGCCATCCATGCCCGAACAACACCTAACAACCTCCACCATAGGATACACTGCTTGGACTCCATGACATACTTGGGTCCAGATTTGGTCTGTGGGAGATCCACATAGGTACTATAGAGTCGCAGCTCCATGCACCCACCACAGTGCATCTTCTTGAGCACTTCCATGTCATTGTGGCACCTACTTGGGGCCAATCCATATGACCAAGCTATCACAAGCTAAATGCTATTGGACCCCCTTGTACGCCTCCCAAGCTCAACATTTGCGGTCAGATGCAACATGTCGTCGCTTGAGAAGTGTCACTCGACTGCCTCCACCTTAAGAAATATCTATGGCCCCCTTCACCGGTACTTCGCCTCACAGAATCCTCAAGAGGATGAGATAAGAGGGATTGAAGGGGGAGGGGCATGAAATCGCACTAGCCCCTGTCCACCCCCTAATATCCAGGATGTGGCAACATGAGGGTCCTTTCATTGGGCTCATTCTAGCTAATCGATAGTGTGTTCTTGGGCTAGCTACACCATTGAATGTAGATATTTCAGAGTTGTTGTTTTTTGTACGGGAGAAAATCGACTCTTAATCAGGTGGGTTCTCGAGTGTTCACATGTAGCATAAAAGCCAGAGCATCGAAAGATAGAAATAATACTTACATAAAGAGAAAGTTGAAACAAATCAAAAAAGGATTAAAGAAGAAGAAGCCCATGATGGAGAGGAAAGGCCACTAAGCTCATGGACCACATCCATCATGTACCAAAGTCACCCTTGACAAAGTGTATGGAACAAATAAGACTATTATCAATGCCCTCTTTCTCAAGTCAAATTACAACCCAATAGTGGGGGGTTTCGTTGGAGCATCAACCTTCGCAGATTTGGCAAGTAGTGAGGGATGTGATGGCTTGAAGTTGGGATTAATCTGAAGGATCATTATAGGTGCATAGAAGAATGCGTTCAACAATACAAGGTTGTCGAGATATGGCTCAATGAAACCTATCGCCAGTTTAAGGACAACTTGCCTCTAATGGGTAGTGAGTTCACAAATACGCCTTTGGCATCTTGGAACAGAACGAAGATGTAGCAAAGTTTTGTCCTAATGGACATAGAGGCGATTGAAAAGATCCTAGAGAGCATGTGATAATAGGAGGACTTCTAGGCCTGGCAATCGAGAAGACAAGCATTTTTACGGTCGCTCGACATATAATCCTCTAGTAAAAACAAAGTGGGAGGCCTAGATTGGTTGGAGGGTCGGCCAACTTCATCTAATAGTCACGAGAGGAAACCCAGTGGAGCTCGATCTTGTAGATGCAACTACCATTTAATGTTTGTGTATTTATTTGGAGACTTGCTAAGTTGTTCTTGTTGTTCAGGGATCAATCGTACCATATGAAAGGGCCCCAACGAGTACATGTGCAATTTGTGACAATGAGAATTCATAGTCTCGCTCCCTTCTTGAAAATGCACCATGGCAAGGTGAGTCGGGGCACTTGCCAACAAAGCAATGACATGTTACATGCCTATTTTTCAAGAATCCAGAGCAAAGAACTGGTTATTCAATTTTGTCAAGAAACTACATCTGATGAGGTCACATGATTGTAGTAACCATGTGGCTGATCTGGAATGTTCGGCACAAGGCTATACACGAGGACATATTCCAGAGTCTGATGGGGACACCTAGTTTCATTAAGCGGTTCATGAGGTTGGAGCAAAAGAACATGGTTATGTGCACAATAACAGAACAAGCCTGGATACCACCATCTATTTGTCCTTATGAAGATCAATATTGACGTCATCATTAGAAAAAGTCGTGAGTGTGGAGCGACTTCAAGGTTGCTGGTGAAGGGAGCAACATGTTTGTCCGAGCACTAGCAAATGACCTTGCCTGGGCAGGGCGATCTGAGTGTCCTAGCGGCCTTCACTTACCGGTAAGCACTGACATTGGCCAACAATCTAGTGGTGGAGAGTTATCAGCTTTGGTGATCAACATGCTACACCAAAAAACATGAAGCCATCATATGTTGTGGTGGTAGAAGAGATCAAGGCAACTAGTAGGAGCTTCCACTACTTCAGATGCTCACAACATTGACCGAGTGATGGCCTGCAAGACACATGGTAGTGCAACACCTTAGTGTATGTATATCAATAGTAATTGTCCTAAAGAAGAGCGGAGGAGAGTATTTATGAGTGGTGTTTCGATCACACATGAGTTATCACAGGTCTCATATGAAGTAACTACACGAGATTCTTATAGAGCTATTAGTGTCCTTTGGAACAAATATCTAGAGTAGTAAAACAGATTGACTGAAGCAACATGAATTATAATGACTTTAAAAGTAAAGAACACAAATTAAACAACTGAAAATAAAGGTGATTTCCTGTAGTAGAAAGGTTAGGCATGGAGAGAATCCAGATCATGGTTTACATCAAGTGTGCTAGTGAGATGGTAATAACAATTACCTTGCATTGTGAGTCTAGTATACTATTTGCTTGTTCAATAGGCGGATTCCCCTTTGGTTGTAGAACACCTCCACTCAGAGTTACATTCTACTCTATGATCACGCTTCGAGGTTGACACATCTCCTCCACTTAGAGTTACATTCTACTCAACTGTCATGTTTCTCTATGAAAATGCGTCCACAACCAACCTCTTGGCTTGCTTCTATCTATAGCGACATGTCCATGGTCTGCCTCTTGCATGGCTGCAGAGGCTTCTGCTATTGTGGCATTTGTGGCTACTTGTGGTGGCGCAGAAAGCTACATCCATCAAGGATCCACCCCAGATCCTCCAAGCGGCGACGCGTGTCCATCAGATCTGGCATGTTCCTGGCCTGCTTTTGCATGTGATGGCACAAACTGGCCAGTTCGGCGTGCTTCCGCCAAGTTCTTGG
The DNA here is from genome assembly GCF_002162155.2 of Triticum dicoccoides. NCBI lineage: Eukaryota > Viridiplantae > Streptophyta > Magnoliopsida > Poales > Poaceae > Triticum > Triticum dicoccoides. Next base: position 231,553,799 of record NC_041385.1, on the reverse strand, counting down.
CGCTCTATTGCCAGCGGCTTCGGCGCTGCTTACCGGTACCAACGAGATGGTGGGCCAGGGGCCATGGGTGCTACGGCCTCGCGGGCTATGGTGTGACTCGGATCCGGTCATGTCGGACCCTAGGGCTACAAGCCTTGGCAGGGTTCTCTCCAGTGAGGTGGCAGTCAACGTTGGTTTGCTCCGTGTTAGTGTTGGTTCTTATCGTGAGCACTATGGCCTGCGGCGGCGGCCTCGCTATGCATTGCAGTGGCCACCAAAAGGTCTTCATGAGGGTTTCTCTCTTCAGATCCGATGGTTGCCTTCGATGATGAGATGCAACCTATGGACACCGGCTTGACGCAGTATGCTTGTGCGGCGACAATAGTCAGTTTTCTATTCCACCACAGGTAGCTATTGGGATCATGAAAAAATGGTGGCAACAACACATGATTGACATCAATGGTCATACTTCTCAAGTTCCTCGTCTTGGGCCCCAGGGTGAAAACCTAGGTTTGACCCGAGTTGGTTATACCAGGCAATAGCGACGTTTTTGGTGTCGTTGCCTTGTACTCAACCGCCACCGTCACTGGATCCAACCATCAAAGTTAGATTCTAAGTTTTCACCATGAAGAACCATTCCGAGCATATTCTAGATTTGTTTGGCCACATCCATGCTGGACAACTAGAATTGTTTCGCCTAAACTTTGGTGAGATAATTTTTACCTAAGGTTCATGAGGCAGTAAGGATACAACAGTATAGACCTATCTGCCTCCCTAATGTTCGTTTTACAATCTTCACAAAAGTTGTGATGATTAGGCTAAACTCGGTGGTTAACCATGTGGTTCACCCTTCCTAGACTACTTTCCTGCAAGGTAGAAACATCCTAGATGGGGTTGTAATCCTTTGTGAAACAGTTCACGAACAACATCCGAAGAAGTTGAATGGGGTAGTCCTAAAAATTGTTGTTGAGAAAGCTTATAATAAAGTCAAGTGGTCTTTTCTTCAATAGACTATCAGAATGAAAGGACTCTTTGTATAGTGGTGGCCCATAGCTTCATTTCTGGAGGTAGTGTGGCCATTAAAGTCAATGATAACGTTGGCCGCTACTTCCAAACGAAGAAAGGGTCAAGGCAAGGTGACTCATTATAGCCCATGCTATTTAATATAGTGGCTGCTATGTTAGCCATCATGATCGAGCATGCAAAGGTTGATGGTCAAATTGATGGGGCTAGTTAATCATCTTGTTGATGGTGGAGTTTCTATCCTTTAATATCCTGACGATATGATTCTCTTTATGGATCATGACCTAGAGAAAACGAGGAACTGAAATTATTTTTATCATCCTTCGAGCACCTCTCAGGTCTTAAGATAAACTTCCATAAAAGTGAATTATTTGTTTTGGTGTGGCCCAAGACGAGGCCCACCTGTATGCTGGCTGCTAATTAGGCCAGTTTCTGATCAGTTATTTGGGGATACAGATACATTATCAGAGACTCACAAATGCTGAATGGAAACAAGTCAAGGAGAGACTACAAAAAATGTTACGCAGTTGGAAAGGTAAACTACTATCCCTGGGTGGAAAAGATTGGTCCTCATAAATTCAGTGCTAAGTAATATTGTACTATTTATGATTGCCTTCTTCCAGCTGCCTAAAGGAGTCTCACATAGATTGGATTATTTCGGATCAAGATTCTTTTGGCAAGGAGATAATGAAAAAAGAAATATGGACTGGCTAAATGGAGTATGTTTTGTTGTCCCAAATACAAAAGAGGGCTCGGTAATCATGACCTTGAAGTTAAAATACTGCCCTCCTTGTCAAATGGCTATTTAAACTACTGGCAAAAAATGGTGTATGGTAAACCCTCCCAAGGAGAAAATAGGTGGTCTCAAAGGTAGTGTCCCAAGTATATTTGTCTGGGGACTCACACTTTTGGGTTCGTCTAATGGCTACAAAGAAATACTTCTTCCACTATGGATCATTCGCTATTAAAGACGGATCAGAAATTAGATTCTGGGAGGATAAGTGGCTAGGCGATGCTACACCCCGAGAACAATATCTGGCTCTATACAATATTGTGTGTCACAAGGATGATACTGTCGCCACGGTTGCCGAATCCTTTTCCCCGAATGTGATGTACATAAGAGATTTAATTGGTCCTAAACTTGAATCATCGAACACTTTGTTACTGAGACTATCCATGATACAACTGTCACAAGGAGCTAATGAATTTTGTTGGAACCTACACGTGAATGGTAAAATCACGGTGGACTCTATGTATAGTGCTCTGATCCAGTCAGAGGTGCCAGCTGATAATAACAAGATTTGGAAGATGAAGATACCACTTAAGAATAAAATATTTGGGTGGTATCTTCGTCGAGGAGTCATTCTTACCAAAGATAACCTTATTAAGAGGAATCGGAATGGAAGTACGCAATGTGTATTTTGTCATCATGAGAAAACAATAAAACACTTGTTTTCCAATACAAATTGGGTCGTTCGATATGGCCAGTCATGCAAGTAGCTTCTAGCTTGTATCCTCCATGTAGTGTTGCTAATACATTTGGCAACTGGTTACATGGGATAGATTACATGTTTAGAATTCTTTTCAGGGTGGGAGCGCTTGCCATTATTTGGTCACTTTGGCTATGTATAAATGTTAAGGTTTTTAACGATAAAAGTACTTCTCTTATGCAGGTTATCTACATATATACCGGTACGCTCCATTTATAGTCATCTCTAGTGTGGAGAATCGAGACCTGTTTATGAAGGTGTGTACTGATGACCCACAAGTATAGGGGATCTTATCGTAGTCCTTTTGATAAGTAAGAGTGTCGAAGCCAACAAGGAGCAGAAGGAAATGATAAGCAGTTCTCAGTAAGGTATTCTCTGCCAGCACCGAAATTATTGGTAACAGATAGTTTTGTGATAAGGTAATTCGTAACGGGTAGCAAGTAACAAGAGTAAACAAGGTGCAGCAAGGTGGCCCAATCCTTTTTTTAGCAAAGGACAAGCCTGGACAAACTCTTATATAAAGGAAAACGCTCCCGAGGACACATAGGAATTATCGTCAAGCTAGTTTTCATCACGCTCATATGATTCACATTCGTTACTTTGATAATTTGATGTGGGTGGACCGATGCTTGGGTGCTGCCCTTCCTTGGACAAGCCTCCCACTTATGATTAACTACTCTCGCAAGCATCCGCAACTACGAAAGAAGAATTAAGATAAACCTAACTATAGCATGAAACATATGGATCCAAATCAGCCCCTTACGAAGCAACGCATAAACTAGGGTTTAAGCTTCTGTCACTCTAGCAACCCATCATCTACTTATTAATTCCCAATGCCTTCCTCTAGGCCCAAAAAATGGTGAAGTGTCATGTAGTCGACGTTCACATAACACCACTAGAGGAAAGACAACATACATCTCATCAAATATCGAAAGAATACCAAATTCACATGACTACTAATAGTAAGACTTCTCCCATGTCCTCAGGAACAAACGTAAATACTCACAAATCATATTCATGTTCATAATCAGAGGGGTATTGATATGCATAAAGGATTTGAACATATGATCTTCCACCAAATAAACCAACTAGCATCAACTACAAGGAGTAATCAACACTACTAGCAACCCACAGGTACCAATATGAGGTTTTGAGACAAAGATCGGATACAAGAGATGAACTAGGGTTTGAGAGGAGATGGTGCTGGTGAAGATGTTGATGGAGATTGACCCCCTCCCGATGAGACGATCGATGGTGATGACGATGGTGACTATTTCCCCCTCCCAGAGGGATGTTTCCCCGGTAGAGAACAGCTCCGTCGGAGCCCTAGATTCGTTCTGCCAAGGTTCCGCCTCGAGACGGCGGCGCTTCATCCCCGAAAGCTTCCTTCTGATTTTTTTCAGGATGAAAGACTTCATATAGCAGAAGATGGGCATCGAAGGCCTGCCAAGTGGCCCACAAGGTAGGGGCGCGCCTAGGGGTTAGGGCGCGCCCCCACCCTCGTGGCCAGGGTGTGGGTCCCCTCTGGTTGATTCTTTCGCCAGTATTTTTTATTAATTCCAAAACGTGCCTCCGTGCAGTTTTAGGACTTTTGGAGTTGTGCAGAATAGGTCTCTCATATTTGCTCCTTTTCCAGCCCAGAATTCCAGCTGCCGGCATTCTCCCTCTTCATGTAAACCTTGTAAAATAAGAGAGAAAAGGCATAAGTATTGTGACATAATGTGTAGCCCATAATGCAATAAATATCGATATAAAAGCATGATGCAAAATGGACATATCAACTCCCCCAAGCTTAGACCTCGCTTGTCCTCAAGCTGAAGCCGATAATGAAAAATATGTCCACATGTTTAGAGATAGAGGTGTCGATAAAATAAAATACGAACATGAGGGCATCATGATCATTCTTATAACAGCAACATATATCAGTATTGTCATGTAATTTCTTATGCTAAAGTAACAATCTATTCACAATGTCAAGTATGAATCAGAAACTTCATTGAAAACTAACAAACTATGGTCTCGGTCATTTAAGCAATTGCAATTTATCATAACATCGGAAAGAGTCAATATAAGAGCTTTTCAGCAAGTCCACATACTCAACTATCATTTAGTCTTTCACAATTGCTAACACTCACGCAATACTTATGGGTATGGAGTTTTAATCGGACAAAGAGAAAGATAGCGGCTTATAATGCTGCCTTCCAACCTTTTACCTCAAGGGTAATGTCAACAATAATAGTTCATGATGACTTACATCCAATTGGATATATGTATCAGGATCCTTCCAACACAATGAGCTTGCCAAAGGATAAAGTGTAAAAAGGAAAGGTGAAGATCACCGTGACTCTTGCATGGTACATAAGGCAAAAATAAAAGATAGGCCCTTCACAGAGGGAAGCAGAGGTTGTCATGTGCTTTTAGGGTTGGATGCACAAAATCTTAATGTGAAAGAACTTCACTTTATATTGCCACTTGTGATATGGACCTTTATTATGCAGTCCGTCGCTTTTATTTCTTCCACATCACAAGATCGTATAAAGCTTATTTTCTCCACAGTAATAAATCATACATATTTAAGGAGCAATTTTTATTGCTTGCAACAATGACAATTTACTTGAAGGATCTTACTCAATCCATGGGTAGATATGGTGGACTCTCATGGCAAAACTGGGTCTAAGGATATTTGGAAGCACAAGTAGTATCTCTACTTGGTAAAAAGAATTTGGCTAGCATGAGGGGGAAGGGCAATCTCCACATGTTGGATGATCCATGACAATATACTTTATTTCGGATATAAGAAAACATAACCCATTACGTTGTCTTCCTTGTCCAACATCAACTTTTTAGCATGTCATATTTTAATGAGTGCTCACAATCATAAAAGTTGTCCAAGATAGTATATTTATATGTGAGAACCTCTCTTTCTTTATTACTTCCTCTTAATTGCAACGATGACCAAAACTATGTTTGTCAACTCTCAACAACTTGTATTCATCATACTCTTTATATGTGAAGTCATTACTCTCCATAAGATCAATATGATCTCTTTATTTCTTTTTATTCATTCCCCTTTTTTCTTTTATTCCCTCTAGATCATAGCAAGATAAACAAGCCCTCGACTCAAAACTAATCTTTATTATATATAGCTCACGGACTCGATTACATAGAAGGATCATAAAGCAAAACTCAAAACTAAATCATACTAAAACTTAATTCTACTAGATCAAGATATTACCAAAAGGATCAAACTAAAAAAACGATAAAGATAGGAGTGTGATAGTGATATGATACCGGGGCACCTCCCCCAAGCTTGGCAGTTGCCAAGGGGAGTTCCCATACCCATGTATTTATGTCCCTTTCTTTGGAGGTGGCGATGATGGAGTTGTTGATGATGTAGTCTTGTCGTCCATCTTCCAAGGCATAGGATCACCATCATAGAAGGATGATCGAGTCTCCGGGATCCTCAGATCTGCAGCCAAACTCATCCTCTTGAATCTATATTCATACTCACAGTTTTAGTTTTGCAGGTCATAGATCTGGGCTTGGAGGTGCTCGATTTTCTCGTGAAGCTTGAAGATGGCCTCCCCATGGTCTCGGCATCCAGCTTGTGGTTGTTGGTGAACTCCGCAATCATTATGTGGTTGGCATCGAGTCCATGTTCAACCATCTCCTGGTACTTGAAAACTTGTTGCTCCATTGCTTCAAGCCTTGTCTCCGTGCTTCTGGTCCTCCTTGGTCCCTCAACATCGCGGATGTGCAACACCCCCTCATGCATCTCAATGGTTTGAGGATGTTGCAGCACCTCTGCGAGGTAGGGGTTGATGACCTTCTCGAAGAACTTGTCCTTGGGGGCGCTTGAAGACGTCGTGGTGATCTAGATCTGTCAGAAAAACAGCTCGAAACAAAAACAGAGGATATTTGCGTGATACGAGGGTCAAAACCTTCGGGAGATTATATAATGAATTTTTACCGACCAAAAGAAATACCTTGCAAGAAAACAGAGTCCGGAGGGCACACGAGGTGTCCATGAGGCAGGGAGGCGCGCCCAGCGGGTAGGGTGCGCCCTCCACCCTCGTGGATGCCTCGTGTCCCTTTCGGACTACTTCTTATTTTCCTATTTTTTTAAATATTCCAAAACGGAGAAAAATTGCTATTAGAACTATTTTGGAGTCGGTTTACTTACCATACCACATACCTATTCCTTTTCAGGGTCTGAAACTTTCTAGAAAGTATCCCTTATGTATTCCTCGAGGGTTACGTTTTCAATAACATTAGTTTCATCATTTATGGGATTACTTGAGATATAATGTTTGATTCTCTGACCGTTCACCACCTTCAGGTTTGTGCCTTCGAAGTTGTTGATTTTTATGGCACCGGAATGATAGACCTCCTCGATAACGTAAGGACCTTCCCATTTAGAGAGAAGTTTTCCTGCAAAAAATCTTAAACGAGAGTTTTATAGCAAAACATAATCACCTACATTAAACTCACGCTTTTGTATCCTTTTATCATGCCATCTTTTAACCTTTTCTTTAAATAGTTTGGCATTCTCATAGGCTTGGGTTCTCCACTCATCAAGTGAGATAATGTCAAATAGCCTCTTCTCACTGGCAAGTTTGAAATCATAATTGAGCTCTTTAATGGCCCATATGCCTTATCTTCTAGTTCGAGAGGTAAATGACATGCTTTTCCATAAACCATTTTAAAAGGAGACATACCCATAGGATTTTTATATGCAGTTCTATAGGCCCATAATGCATCATCAAGTTTCTTGGACCTATTCTTTCTAGATCTATTAATAGTCTTTTGCAAAATTAATTTAATCTCTCTATTACTCAATTCTACTTCACCACTAGACTGTGGGTGGTATGGAGATGCAATTCTACGATTAACATCATATTTAGCAAGCATTTTACGAAAAGCACCATGAATAAAATGTGAACCACCATCAGTCATTAAGTATCTAGGGACTCCAAACCTCAGAAAAATAACTTCTTTAAGCATCTTAATAGAGGTGTTATAATCAACACTACTAGTTGGAATAGCTTCTACCCACTTAGTAACGTAATCAACAACAACTAAAGTATGTGTATACCCATTAGAGGAAGGAAACGGTCCCGTATAATCAAAGCCCCAAACATCAAATGGTTCAATAACAAGTGAATAATTCATAGGCATTTCTTGACGTCTACTAATATTACCAATTCTTTGACATTCATCACAAGACAAGACAAACTTACGAGCATCTTTGAAGAGAGTAGGCCAATAAAAACCAGGATGCAATACCTTATGTGCAATTCTATCTCCAGCATGGTGTCCTCCACAAGCCTCGGAGTGACACTTGCGTAGGATCTATTCCTGTTCATGCTCAGGTACACAACATCTAATAACACCATCTACTCCTTCTTTATAAAGGTGTGGGTCATCCCAAAAGTAATGCCTTAAATCATAGAAAACCTTTTTCTTTTGCTGGTATGTGAAACTAGGTAGTATAAATTTAGCAACAATGTAATTAGCATAATCAGCATACCATGGAGCAGTACGAGAAGCATTTATGACAGCTAATTTGTCGGATCACGGGTTCCGGCAAAACCTTTAAGGTTCGAACACTGGGGTGTGCACGAAGATCTCTCTCTCTCTCTCTAGCTCGCGTGCTCAATGATCTCACGGCCTAGCTCGATGAACCCTAAGAACAAGGGACACAAGAATTTATACTGGTTCGGGCCACCGATGTGGTGTAATACCCTACTCCAGAGTGGTGTGGTGGATTGCCTCTTGGGATAAGGAAGAACTAGTACAGGGGAAGAACAACCTCCTGAGGAGAGGTGCTCTTGTGCTCCATGAGCTTGTGTGGCGAGTAGAATGATTTGACCCCTCAGCTATGGTGGTGGCTAGTCCTATTTATAGAGGCCCTGGTCCTCTTCCCAAATATTGAGCGGGAAGGGATGCCACAACGGCCAAATTTGAAGGGAGACAACTAGTACAAGTTATCCTGACAAAAGGTGGTCTTCTCCTTCCAAAGGCTCTAGTGGTGATGCCGTCTTGGGCTCCACGGGGACCTCCGTCCTGTCATCCTGCTGGCCTTGGTCTCGTTGCACCGATATGGAAACATTTGCATGATGCCTCGGGACTCCTCGTATGTGCTTGCCTCTTTAGCACCAAAGAGGAAACGCGGACACTGCGCACGCTCGCGCCCACCTGGTGCCCGCCTGGCCTCGGTCGTCATGGCTTGCATCACAGGAACCTCGCGAGGTGCCCCTTGCCTTGATCTTTCCGCCCCTCACGAGCTAGCTTGACGAGGCTGCCCTGAGGAGGTCTTGTGTCGTCCGCCTCGCGAGGCTTGGCCCCTCGCGAGGGTCTTGAGTATTTGCTGGTGAAGATGGGCCGTACAGGGCCGCTGGTGGAGCCACGCCGTGGGCTGCAGGTAGGCAAGTCTAGGGACCCCCGTTCCCAGTACACCGACAGTAGCCCCTGGGCCCAAGGCGCGCTCGGACTTGGCTTCGAGGCGAAGCCAAGGGGCAAGTGTGGAGCGCCGCGGGCCCCAACAGCTTGCGGCCTCGCTTGACGCGTGGCGATTGATTGGACGTGGGCGTCTCCGCTTCCCCACGCTGCCTCAGCAACTGCCCGACTTGATGATTCCCTGCTGCATGCAGAGAAAAATCATCATTACCTGTGATCGTGGGGATCGCCGGTTGGCCTTTTTCTTCTATAAATGAGGAGGGGGGCGGAGTCCCCGTCGCTCATCTCTTCTTGCTCCGCTCGCTTCTCCTCCCTTGATTCATTGCTAGTAGCGACACCCATGGAGCCGTACGGAGGTTCTCGGCCGCAGAGAAGGGAAAAACCCCTCACGACGACCCCGGGCCACTTCCGCCAAAGAAGAGGCTGGCCCACCGCCGTGACTCATGAGGCCGGAGGTGTCGAGGCCTTGGTGCGAGCGCCCACCTCCCGGGTATCCGCTGCCTCTGTACGCCTAAGCCGAGGTCTCCGGAGGGAGAGGCGGTGAGTGGCGCCGCCCACGCCACGGCCGTGGTGACGCCCACCGTCGCCCAGGAGCCCATGCCGCGGACTCCTCGCGCGAACTCATGATGTGGGCGGCAATGCCTCCGCGCACTTGGATTCGCTTTCCGCAGTTCTTCTCTGCCGAGATGCCGCCGAGGGGGCCCCTTGAGCTTTGGCTGTAGCATGCTGATTGTGACGCCCCGGCGACTGGAGTGGAGGTTGAAGCCGCCTCCCCAGGCAAGATCTTCATGACCCGTGGCTGGGGCGAGGTTGCTCGAGTCTGCCGTGCAGAAGGCACCCTCGCCATCCATTTTTAGTACGACGGCGCCTCCACGATGCTCTTCAATGTGTTTGACGAGGAAGGCCGCCGCCTGGAGTGCTGCCTAGGAGGGGGTCGTCGGGATGGCGCAGCGGCCCATGCTGAGCCTGCCGCTGGCTTCACCAGCAGCTCCTCCAGCAGTAGCGGCAGCGCTTGGGAGTCCAGCGACTCTCCAGAGCCCTATGATACCCCGGAGACGAGCAACGACAACTACGTGCCCCCGAGCTCTCGCCGCGCCCGGAGCAAGGCCGCAATGTCTGGTCACTACCGTCGCTGATCTGGATGGGGTCGATGCCGGCCTCCCGTGGCCCACTGTTGATGATGGCGTCGGCCACGCTGGCGCGTGTAGATAGGGCTCCTAGAAACCTCCTTTTGTTCCCTGCGAGGAATCGAGATGGACCCCGCGGGGGCGTGTAAAGGGTTTGTAATGTCTTTTGTTGATATTATCCTTATTATGAAAATTTGCGGACGCATGTCCTGTTTCGGCTCGGTCTCCCCTTTCCAACCGCGTGGCAGCTTGGTGCTCTACGCCGACAGGTCCCGGTCCCCAGGCAGGCTGCAACCATCGCTGGTATGCCAGTTCGCGATGCCGTGGTGAAGGCCAGGAGGTGAGCGGCCTGAGGTCCAGTAAGAGCTCCTAAGGCGCGATGCTCAAGAGGTCCCCTTTAGCGTGCAAGCAGCCACCGAGAGGTAGGAAAGGGAGACGACGTTGCCACAACAAGGCTGCAACAAGTGAGAATCCTATGCCGTAGCTCTTGGTCGACCAGGGCACGAAACTTATCTTGGTAGTCCAGAGTCGGTTCCTTGCGCTGTGCCAGACTCGTGCGTCGACGATCACAGTGTAGATAGGCTGGGCCCGTGCGAGCCTCCCCCTCTTCTCCACGCTCTTCTATGTGCTCTACGTCCTCAGGTCCCGGCCCTCGAGCGAGCTCAGCCGCCGCTGGTATGCCAGGTCGCGATGCCGTGGTCAAGGCCAGGGGGTGAGGGCTGGAGAGCCAGTAAGAGCTCCTGAGTCGCGATGCTCAGGGCCCCCCTTTTAACTCGTAAGCAAATTACATGGGAGAAGAGGGAGCCCGCAGTACCGCCTGCTGTTGTCCTCAGGAGGTTCCTGCAGGTTAGCACGAGGAGGGACACAGATTGCCACTACAATTGCCGGTCTGCCACTAGTCGCTCCGCAAGAAGATGAAGGCACCGAGGGCCTGGTGAGGTGACGTGCGCGGGGCGTGCCACGAGTCAGAGCTCGACCACTCAGATTTGTCGGTGTTGCAGGGACGGACCCGAGCACAAGCGTCATGCCAGCGTGAGTAGCTCCCGTTGCGGGATGAGCATGGGGCAGACCGGCGACGTGCGCGGTCACGATGGGTGACAATCAAGCAGGCAATAACCATAGATAGCTTATGCATGGAAAGCGAACTAGCTTAGGTAAATGCAAGAACGGTACATGCCACTGGGTCGGACCCGAGCGGCCTGGGGATGATGCAGCCCGAGGGGCGCCCCCAGCAGAGTAAGCTAAAGACGTAAAAGGATACATGCCGCAGGGACAGGCCCACACGGCCTGGGAATGATGCAGCCCAGGGGGCGCGCTCAGCTAAATAAACTTGGAAAATGTCACCTGGTTCCGTTGTCGAAGGGATGTTGGGGTAGATGAAGATGCATGGCGAAGGGGTTGCTCCTCATGAGCCACCGGGGCCCTGAGCCTCAAGAGGCTTCTGGGGTCCAGGCGGTTCCTTGAGGACCGTCCCCATCTCCGCCAGGACCGGGTGATGCCTGGCCTCCTGGGTCGCCAGGACGCTCCGCAGGTTGCGTTGGAAGGCGGCCGCCATGCTCGGGAGGCCGCCATGCTCGCACGTCCCACACGCAAAGGCCAGAAGCGCTCTTGAGATGCGACCCTGTTGAGCCCTAGGATGTCGATGCAGACGCGTAGCCCGTCATCCTCGCCTGATGGGGAGCTGCGCCAGGTGGGCGGCGGTTGCCGCGCATGGCCCTTGCATCCTGCAGCTCCTGGGTGGTCTTGGCGAAGAACTCCTGAGCGCCACGCGCTCCTTGCCCGGTGTCTTCCTGAGGGAAATGTGCCGCAAAGCACGCCTCCACATGGTGCCCGAGCGCCTCCCTCCTGATGTTGGCCAGGTCTGAGGACCTCCAGAGGAGAGCCCCTGAGCCTTGCCTGAGGAGGGTCGCCGGGCGCGCCTTCCTATGCGAGGGAGGGAGGCACCCCAGGTGCGGGTGCTGATCCTGATGTGGCATCGCTAGAGGCGTCGCTCCCCTGAGGCCCCGTACAGAGTAGTTACTTCTTATTCTTCTTGGGGGTGGCTTTAGGAGGGTACTCGTCCTTTCTGTCAGGGTCTTTGATTGCTGCGGCTTGGAAGGCGCGCTCGAGGGAGCACACCGCATCTCTTTCTTCGCAAGGGACTGTGATGATCTCGCTGCTTCCTGGCATCTTGAGGACGTTGTAGCCGTGATGGGTTACTGCCATGAACTTGGCCAGGGCCGGATACCCGATGATGGCATTGTACGGCAGACGGATGTGAGCGACGTCAAAGTCGATGAGCTCGGTGCAGTAGTTGTCGCACTGTCCAAAGGTGATAGGGAGGCGGACCTGCCCTATCGGGGTGGTGGAGCTGTCAGTCACTCCCGAGAAGGGCTTGGTGGGCTGAAGCTGATCGTATGGCACTTGGATGCTGTCGAATGTCTCGACGGACAGGACGTTAAGCCCTGCTCCGCCGTCGATGAGGGTCTTGGTGACTTGTATGTTGCTGATGACGGGTGAGCAGAGCATCGGGAGGGCGCCAGCAGTGGCCGCGCACTTGAGCTGGTCCACCGAGCTGAAAGTGATGGCGCACTTGGACCACCTGAGCAGGCGCTTGGCCTCGAGCCTAGGAAGGGCTTTATTCACCTCGCGAGCAAACTTCTTGAAGATACGCTAAGATGCTGGGGCCTGAGCTTCGCCCAAGATGCAGGTGATAGCACACGGTTCCTGGAAGCCCCCAGCCCCCTTGTCCTGATGGTGGGTGATACGTCCATTTTGCATCATGCTTTTATATCAATATTTATTGCATTATGGGCTGTTATTACACATTATATCTCAATACTTATGGCTATTCTCTCTTATTTTATAAGGTTTACCATGAAGAGGGGGAATGCCGGTAGCTGGAATTCTGGCTGGAAAAGGAGCAAACGTTGGAAACCTATTCTGCACATCTCCAAAAGTCCTGAGACTCCACGAAACAACTTTTTGGATTTAATAAGAATTTATGAGTGAAAGAAATAGGCCAGGGGGCCCACACCCTGTCCAGGAGACAGGGGGCGCGCCCCCCCTATAGGGCGCGCCTTCCTATCTCCTGGGCCCTCTGGTGGGCCTACGGCGTCCATTTTCTGCTATATCATCACTTCTACCCTGGAAAAAATTGTGGGCAAGCTTACGGGACGAAACTCCGTCGCCACGAGGCGGAACCTTGGCGGAATCAATCTAGATCTCTGGCGGAGCTGTTCTGCCGGGGACACTTCCCTCCGGGAGGGGGAAATCATCACCAACATCATCACCAACGATCCTCTCATCGGGAGGGGGTCAATCTCCATCAACATCTTCACCAGCACCATCTCCTCTCAAAACCCTAGTTCATCTCTTGTATCCAATCTTGTATCAAAACCACAAATTGGTACATGTGGGTTGCTAGTAGTGTTGATTACTCCTTGTAGTTGATGCTAATTGGTTTACTTGGTGGAAGATCATATGTTGAGATCCTTTATGCATATTATTACTCCTCTGATTATGAACATGAATATGCTTTGTGAGTAGTTACGTTTGTTCCTAAGGACATGGGTGAAGTCTTGCTATTAGTAGTCATGTGAATTTGGTATTCGTTCGATATTTTGATGAGATGTATGTTGTCTTTTCCTCTAGTGGTGTTATGTGAATGTCGACTACATGACACTTCACCATCATTTGGGCCTAGAGGAAGGCATGGGGAAGTAATAAGTAGATGATGGGTTGCTAGAGTGACAGAAGCTTAAACCCTAGTTTATGTGTTGCTTCGTTAGGGGCTGATATGGATCCATATGTTTAATGTTGTGGTTAGCTTTACCTTAATACTCCTTTTTGTAGTTGCGCATGCTTGCAATAGGGGTTAATCATAAGTGGGATGCTTGTCCAAGTTAGGGCGGTACCCAAGTACTGGTCCACCCACATATCAAATTATCAAAGTACCGAACGCGAATCATATGAACGTGATGAAAGCTAGCCTGACGATAATTCCCAATGTGTCCTCGGGAGCTCCTTTATTATTATTAGAATTTGTCCAGGCTTATACTTTGCTACATAAAGGATTGGGCCACCTTGCTGCACTTTGTTTACTTTATTTACTTGTTACTCGTTACTAGTTATCTTATCACAAAACTATCCATTACCTACAATTTCAGTGCTTGCAGAGAAAACCTTACTGAAAACCGCTTATCATTTCCTTCTGCTCCTCGTTGGGTTCGACACTCTTACTTATCGAAAGGATTACGATAGATCCCCTACACTTGTGGGTCATCAAGACTCTTTTCTGGCGCCGTTACCGGGGAGTGTAGCGCTTTTGGTGAGTGGAACTTGGTAAGGAAACATTTATATAGTGTGCTGAAATTTTCTGTTACTTGTCACTATGGAAACTAATCCTTTGAGGGGCTTGTTTGGGGTATCTTCACCCCACCCAGAAGAGCAAAGAGTTGCTCCTCAACCTACTAAACTTTATGAAAATATTTACTTTGAGATTCCTTCGGGTATGATAGAAAAACTGCTAGCTAATCCATTTGCAGGAGACGGAACATTGCATCCCGATTTACACCTTATCTTTGTGGATTATTTAAGCTTGCAGGTATTCCCGATGATGTTGTCAAAAGGAAGGTCTTCCCTTTATCTTTGAAGGGAGATGCATTGACATGATATAGGCTATGTGATGATACGAGATCTTGGAATTATAAGCGATTGAAGTTGGAGTTTCACCAGAAGTTCTATCCTATGCATCTTGTTCAGAGTGATCGTAATTACATATATAATTTCTGGCCTCGCGAAGGAGAAAGCATCGCTCAAGCTTGGGGGAGGCTTAAGTCAATGTTATATTCATGCCCCAATCATGAGCTCTCTCGGGAAATGATTATTCAGAATTTTTATGCTCGACTTTCTGGATAATCGCAACCTGCTCGATACTTCCTGTGCTGGTTCTTATATGCTGAAGACTATTAATTTCAAATGGGACTTATTGAAAAGAATTAAATGCAACTCTGCAGATTGGGGTTCCGATGATGGTAAGGAGTCAGTGCTAACCTTTCAGAGAAAGAAGAAGAAAGATTATTGAAAACTCTGAAGAAGCATCGAGCTGTTATTGGATATACTCTAGATGATCTTAAGGGCATTAGTCCCACATTATGTCAACACAAAATTTCAGTGGAGAAAGATGCCAAACCAGTTAGAGATCCTCAAAGACGATTAAATACCAAGATGAAGGAATTGGTAAGGAAGGAGATACTAAAGCTCCTTGAGGAAGGTATTATTTATCCCGTTGCTGATAGTGAATGGGTAAGCCCTGTCCATTGTGTCCCTAAAAAGGGAGGTATTACTGTCGGGGATATACCCCACGGTATGACCCGACCGGACTTGGCGCTTCACCGATGACCCGCCGGAGGACTGGCGACTCACGGGTCTGGCGGCTCACTCGTTAGAGGACTCACGGATGACCCCGACGGCGGGTCACATAGAAGACTAGGCCCAAGGCCCAGTAGGCCGGCTCATATTATGTGGGCCGGCTTAAGACAGAAGGCATGAGGAATATTTCCTTTACGAGGAAGCAAGACCCGTACTTGTACCGACTTGTAATAGAGAATAAGTTAGTTATAATCATAATAGGACTCTACATCTAAGCCGCCCCTTCAACTTATATAAGGAGGGGTAGGGCTCCCCAAAGAGGGACAAGCAAGAAGAAACAATCTCTAGGGCTAGACACAAGGAGCCGGCTTACCGGCGGCTCCCTCATGATCATAATGAGACCTAGCCACAAAGAACATGTAGGGTTATTACCGGATGATGTTTCCCGGGGCCCGAAGCTGTCTAAATCCTTGTCTTGTGTGTTGATTGTGTTGCGTCTCTCGATTCCGCCCAACCCCTCTCAAGCTACCACATAGATGCGTTGGCCTCGCGACTAAGTCCTCACACTAAAGACATCTGCCGTGACAATTCCACGACAGTTGGCGCCAACCGTGGGGCCTGCGCACGGTGGTGTTGAGTTCTTGGAGGGATCTCTTTAGGGATCGAGAAGCTCGTGATTAATCAGATGAAAAAAAAGATGGTTTGGTGATCAGAATCATGATTAAAATTGGAGTTCACATAAGAGGCTTTCTGAGATCACGAGGTTAGGGTTCCATAGTTTGAGCCGCCAGACGCGACGAGACCGGTCGAAACCGCGTCCACGCCAGGTCCATGATCAATGAGTTAAACTGTTGTGCGTATGCGGACAAATCTGATCCGGATCCGTCAAGTTCCCCTACTCCTCGCCTCCAGACATTGGTTTCGAGCCTCGAGTGGGCCACCGGCGATGACTCGGTTTTCAATTGCCCGGTGCGGCTACTACTCTGGTCATATTACAAGGTTTCGCTCTCGCCGTTTCTTATCAATCCATCATCAAACAAAAAGTAGTACTATAATACTACTACTCTACACGTGGTGATCAAGTTTTTTTGGTCTTCAATCATTACCTATTATTGGAAACGTCAATGCAAGATTCTAGTGTGCAATAATTGAGCGAGGTGGTCAAACCCACTACGACCCGGAGGACTTGGACTCTCGCCTCGGGTCGCCGGGCGACCCCGACGTCTTTGCGGCCACGGCCTCGCCGCCGAGTTACCTCTGCCATGGTGGCCGAGCCGCCCGTTCTCGTGGTTGCGACCTTGCCTCCGCTGCTCGTCTCTGTCGTCACAGCTTTGAGTCTGTACCGATCCGCCGAGGCCGAGTCGCCTCACTCCGCCTCCGGCTTGTCTTCACCGCGCCTACAAACTGCTGCTATTCCTTGGCCTGATGACCGAAGAATACACATCAATTGACAAGTACTTCTGTACGAGTAAGCGCGTATTAGTTAAAACAAATACTAGTCATATCAAGTAAAAGGACTAGGCTGATTTACTATTCTCAATTGCCAAAGCTGATGTACGTAGACAATACATCTACATTACTGCCAAATTATCATCAGTCTGAAGAAGGAAAAGACGACAAGGATTCCAACGGGAGTCAACCACCCGGAAACGAACAGAGACACGGCTTCCGCCTGATGCACCACCACTACTGCGGCCAGATTGCCGCGGGCCTCGACCACAGCCGCGCCTGGCTTATTCCGCTGCCCCCGCGGCCGTGTCAGGCCACTTCTGCCTGTGCCGAGCTGCCAGTGCGCTTCGCCTCCTCTGAGCCGCCAGTGCGCGTTGCTGCCACCGACGACCTCGCTCCGAGCCGGCTGCTCCACCTCCCGCCGCGCTCACACCAGCTGCCATCCAGACGTTCCATTGCTTGATGGAGAAAAGAAAGGCAAAGGAGGAACGGTCATGTAGAAGCCTATGGCACTTCAATCAAGCATGGAAAGGGCAATAACAGAGGCATCGCGCATTAAAAAAATTCATCAGCGGTAGCCCACAACGTCCCGGTTGTTTACATGGTTTGCTGGCCACTGCCATCTCCACTTTCAAATACAGAAGGAGTCAGCATAATTTCTGTTTATCACTTCTCCTCAAACCTCAATATCCAAGGAGATAGCAACGGGAGTCTTACTACTCTAGTGCCAAAGTGCTATCCAACAATATCCAGCATTATTTAACACCAGTATCCACGATCATACGACAAAAAATACCAGGTGCTATCTTTTTTATATATGTTATCAGTGCATATTAAATTGTTTGATAACAATTACTTTGGTCTGTGCTATTTTTTCACAGGACTATTATTCGTTACAAAGGTGTCGCAAAGGGACGTGCGCCAATATTATTTTTTGCACTAGTGCGAACGAGAGAGTCGTCACCCCAACTACATCAACGCACGCGGTTGACTCGTCGTCCGCGCCCGCGGCCGATTTGCATGCATCTGCGCCGCTTCCAACGCGGCGGTCGGCTCGCTCGTCCGCACCGGCTTACAACGCCGCAGCCGACTCATTTACTGTCCGGACGAGTCAGGTGGTATCCATGTAAATTATATTTTATTGGCACATGTTGTTTTTGTCAAAGAACAAGTTTATCTTTGCCTTAGTCTGCAATATTGTTTATGCAGGGCAATTATTTATGACAAAGATAGATATTATACCGCGGAGATGGAGGTACGCCAACATCTTTTAGCACAGGTGGTCATCGTTACTCAACGGACTCCCGCACCGGCTTACAACACCGTGGCCGTCTCTCGCGACCACGCCGGCTTACAGCAAGGAGGACAACTTGCCCATCCGCACCGGCTTACAACGCCACGGCCGGTTCATCTGTCTATGCCGCCTCTGATGTTACGGTCGTCTTTACCGTCAGTCTCTCGCAGCCTGGTCAATATCGACACACCGAGCCGCATTTGTCTGGATGAGCTGTTTATTGAGTATGAGCAAGTCACTACTTGGGTAGCCCGGTTTTCTTCCAGCAAATTAGAGGCAAATCATCATATATTATCAGCCGCTGTCTGCACTGGATGGTTCAATGGGCAAGTGCACAAGTCGCCGCCACTACAGTTTGGTTAACTTCAAACAGCCAGTTGGAAGGGGCCATTGGCCGAGTTGCTGACATAGCTCATATGGTATCATTTATAACCCGCCGCAGTCACCTCGACCTTCTGTGGATTCACATCGCGCTATCAATGCCAATGATGTATACCTTCTGTTATGGTCAAATATGGAGAATCTCAAGCCAACTCCTCGAGTCGTCTTGAGACTTGGGGGCTACAATGGTATGACTCGGCAAAATTAGCCGGTTCCAATGAATTCAAGAACTCCGGATCATTGAAGGGAAAAATAACCCGGGCCCCGGAGATTACTGCTAGATCGAAGAAAATTTAAAAGCCGTCAGAAGATTTACGGCTCAAAATAGGGACTCTGGTTTAAAATCCGGTTCAAGGGACATCTTTCTCCCACAAAGCACTGAAGCTCTCAAATCCGGTTCAAAAGCCGGCCCAGGGTAAATTTGTCCCTCACAAATTTTTGAAATTCTCAAATCCGGTTCAAAATCTGGCTCAAGGTAAATTTATCCCTCACAAATTTCTGAAGCTTTCAAATCTGGTTTAAAGTTCCGGTCCAAAAAGAATTAATCTCTCGCAAGTTCGAGTTCTAAGAAAAATTAAAGGTTGCCAAAAAGAACTTGCTGCCATGATGCACGGTTCAAACATAGGTATCCTGCCTTACGGCTTATCTTATTATGGTCACTTGGGAGCTTTCTGTTCAAACATAGGTCGTATTCGAACCAAAGAGAACATAGCTGTCGAAACCCTTTTGATCGGCACACTGCCAAACTCACTAGGGGGCTTCTTGATTGTATTCGAATCATAGCTTAACCTCTTTTGGGTCCGACGTGGATCGTATTCAAATCAACATCGTTAAACAACTCTCAAAGTCATTTGGGGGCTTCCTGTTCAAACATAGGTCATATTCGAACCAAAGAGAACATAGCTGTCGGTACCCTCTTGATCGGCAACGCCAAAGCCACTGGGGGCTATATGATCGTATTCGAATCTTAGCTTAACCCCTTTGGAACGGTTTTCTGATCGTATACGAATCAGAAGCCTTAAGTTTTTTTAAGTCTTTTTGCGAAAAATTTTGGGTTTGACTTGAGACCTTTTTTGGATTATATCTCAAATGAATATAAGTGTTTTATGCTTAACCCGGCTTGACTTTTGACTATAAGTCACCAGCTTATGACAATCATCATCTATGTGGAAGCATTGGCTTCTAAAGATTGGGTTATCACCCTTACTGCACAAGTCATGTAAACCGGCAGAACAAATTCAATATCACAGTGGTTATATGTGAGGTATTATGACCCGCCCTGTAGTAAACCGCCAAGGGTTCTTGTGATCTACTTGTGTGTTGGGTAAGACTACATTTGGGTGGTTACCCGCCCTGGCCCTTGACGTTAAGTTGCCATGGCATATGTTGTTTAAACTCTGTGCAGGATTTGTAGAATTATGACTTATATAAATGCTTCAGTCCAAGCTCATCACTGAAATTGGTGTCTCAAAAGGGTTATCAATTATTGATTTTGTGACACCCCAAAAATTTGGCCTTGTTTTAAGGATATAAAATTTTGCCAGGATTTAAAACTTTGAATTTTTGAGCTCCATTTTGTTTTTTAGATCATTTCCTTCCCTGTTATTATGAGCTTTTCCCAGAGAGAAAACTTTTCAAATGTGTTATTGGACTTGATTAACCTTTCAAGTAAAACTTTTCCTTATCCAGTATAACTAATTAAATAATTAAGTTGCTTGATCTTTATTTTCTTGAAAAGGGTTTTCTAGGTTAAATGGCCTTATTTGAACTACAACCATTTGATAAATTCACTTAAAATTCCCACAAAAATTTGGAGATGTCATGTGATGTTTTTAAATCACTTTTATGCTAAAATATATTTCATTCATGAAATATTTTGAGCTCTACACTCAATTTTTCTTCTCTGGTCCAGAGTGCATTTTGCACTACAACCTATTTAAATATTTCTTTAAGACTTCTACCAAAATTAAGGGAGGTCAGTAGGAGCCTATTGTTTCACTTTGTGCAAAAACCTATTTATGTTCTTTGAAAAATTTGAGTGAATCAACCTCATCTTCATTCTGGACCAACTTGATGGTTTGTACAGCAACCATGTTTTTACTTGCTCTTTAACCCTTGATATTTTCTTCTACTTGTAGTCCCCCATGTTAAACCCTTAAGTCCAGGAGCATGCACCTATTGGATCATTTTTGGTTCATGAAATAATGTCATTTATTTCCTGTCCAGAATTGAAGTTTTGTAAAACTTGCACTAACAAGTTTCTTCTTTTGGCAAACTAACCACACCACTCCCCCTTGCACCTAAAGAGACCACCATCTGGAGATTTTGGCTACTCCAAGAAATGCCTAAGTGCCCTTGGCATTTTGTCAAACACCTTACGGGCATGATCAGTTTTGACATGAGTTTTGGCATTGCACTGTAAACTTGCACCTTTGATCAAACTAGCATGTCCACTAGGATCCCAGTTGCTCCTAACCTGGGTCTGTTAATTGCCAGTCTCAACCAAGCTCTGTAGCATGCTCTAGCATTGCGTCGAGCACGTTCCGTGCACGCCCGGAGCGCGAGCAGAGCGTGCGTTTGGCACGCACGTGCGCCGAGCCGACACGTTGGCCCCCACGGCTTTGGCTCGCTCTGCAGAACCTCGCCACGCGCTCCCCTTCTCTCAGCTACGCGCCAAGCCGCCCCTCGCCGCGCCCGGCAGGCCAAACGCTAGCCGCCGCCGCCGCCCGACAGCTCTGCGCCGTGCAGCGCTGCCCAAGCCACCCCGGCTCGCCACCTGCCCCTGTGAGCAGCGCGTGCTCATCCGCAGCCATGTCCGCTAGCGCTCGTCGCCGCCAAGATGCCCTGCTGCTACAGAACGTCGGTTCGCCGGAAGCTTATCCACGGCCGCCGCGGAACCGACCTCGTCGCGCTATAAATGGACACCCCGAGCCCCTCTGAGCACGCACGCGACCTCAGACCACCCCTATGGCACTCCCCTAGCTCGCATTCGACCTAGGGAGGCCTCCTTCCTCATCTCCGGCAACTGCGGCCGCCGCCACTGCCCCGGCCATTTCGGCACCACCGAGGCCTCTCCCTCTCCGTTCTTTCCACCAAGAACCTCCTCATCCTCCCATGAGCCTTTTCCCCTACTTGATTTTGATCAGGAGCCAACGCCGCCACAAAGTCACTTCGCCACCGAAGCTTCCTCCGCCGCGGAGCTCGCCGCCGGCAGCTCACTCCGTCCCCGCCGACCCAACGACTACCGGGAGGACTGCCCCAACCTTGCAGATCCATCCCCACCCTCGGGGGCCCGCGAGGAGCAGCCAAACGCCGGCGACGATCGCCGGAGCCCCGCTCCGCTCGGGCAAAGGAGGGAGACGACGCGCGGTGACTGGTCAAACCTGACCAGTGGGCTAGACAGGCCCACTGTCAGTGACACCCCGCGCCGCCCGCGTGGTTAAGTGGAGGCGTAAAGCCCCAAGTACGCCTCCTCTGCACCGAAAGCGTATTTCTATCTGAACCGTTTTCTTTTCTGTTTTATTTTAAATAACAGATTTGACCAAATCTTTGACTGGCTATAACTTTTTAAATATAAGTCCAAATGAGTTGATTCTTTTTCCTACCTTCCTTAAATTTGGTCTAGTTTATTTTAAGATTTATTTGAAAATTTTTCAAACAACTTTTTGGTTCTGTTTTTGAAATGTGTGTTAATTCAAATATATTTTTAAATAGGATTTTGGGAGAGAGAAGGAGCTTTCCACACATTGAAGGCAAGCATTCTGAACCCTGGCATAATATTTTTGGTGTGATCGTTGATACCTTTATAACACCACCGCATTTCGAAGGACTTGTTATTTCATGTGATATGATCATATGCATGGGTGCATGTTGTTGATTTCCATGCTGTTGGAAATGGACACACTTGTGATGATAATCACCCTCATATGCCTTGCATGCATATCGGCAGGAACCCGGGGAAACCTCTGCCTTGGGTAGGCATGAGTTTATCGCCGGTCTCCGTCGGCACGGTTATGTCTGGTATGGCATGGTAAGGTGATATGAGCGGTGACTTTGTTGGATGAAATATATGCGTCATGCTAATCATGCAGGGAATACTTGAACCTCCTGAGTCGACCGTAGATCGAGTCTTGTTCCAGTAACCCCCATACTTGTTTCGTACTACCACTCGTCTCTACAGCAAGTAGAGTACGGTTCAGTAAGTTGTCAACCTCTTTCCAGCACACACCATACAGAGAGGCCATGGTGGAAGATACCGGTTGTAGCTGGTAGGCAGGCCACCTGGTCCGGGGGCATGGGTGTTTCCGGTTGGGACCGAGAGGGGAGGCCACCCCTTAGAGCGCGCGATATAAATTTGATCCCATGCTACGCGAGGTTGTAGCCTCCCCACTTAGAGTTTGCTTAACAGGTGTCGTGGGTGATTCCAGACACGTGTGAGATAAGCTGGTGTGTGCAAGTTAGGTGTGTTTTCAACAAAAAGACCGTAGACGGAATTAGTCCTGCTGGACTAGAGAAATCCATTACTCGTGGGTAAAGAGTACACCCTCTGCAGAGAATAAACCTATTTGAATAGCCGTGTCCATGGTTAAGGATTACAGTCTGGGATGGGTCAGGTGTCGGTCTTAGTGTCGGTCTTCGGAGGTGGAACCGTTAACCAGAAAATGGAATTACTACTCGTGACTGTGATATCTATGATGATTATTATTATTGTTGACTAACCCATGATATTATTGTTATTATCGAGTATCTCTGGGATGGTTCTACCTCCAGGGATATTCATTATGATTGTTTCTTTTAAAGCCCTTTATACCAGAAAATGGAATTACTACTCGTGACTGTGATATCTATGATGATTATTATTATTGTTGACTAACCCATGATATTATTGTTATTATCGAGTATCTCTGGGATGGTTCTACCTCCAGGGATATTCATTATGATTGTTTCTTTTAAAGCCCTTTATGTGGGGTCGCTCAGACGCCCGATTGTGGCATTTCTTTTAAAGCCCTTTATGTGGCGTCACTTAGACGCCCGACTGTGGCATTTCTTTTAAAGCCCTTTATGTGGCGTCGCTCAGACGCCCGACTGTGGCATTTCTTTTAAAGCCCTTTATGTGGCGTCGCCCAGACGCCCGACTGTGGCATTTCTTTTAAAGCCCTTTATGTGGCGTCGCCCAGGCGCCCGACTGTGACATTTCTTTTAAAGCCCTTTATGTGGTGTCACTCAGACGCCCGACTGTGGCATTACTTGTTATTTATTTCATAAATTTAAATGCTACTCTGTTATTGAAATTTTATAAATAACTTGCTTGCACGCATCCGAGATTTATTTATCTTTTGTGACTGACGTCATGAGCATAAAATATTTTCAGCACATCATTGTTATATTATACCTGTATTCATAATGTTTGCGAGTACATTCAAAGTACTCACTGGCTTGTCCCTGGCTATTGTCTTGGCCAGATTTTGCTCGCACGGAGATGAGCGACGCGATGCCAGCCCCGGAACCCACTCAATGGAGTTAGCAGCCTCGCGAAGATAGAAATTAACCTGGTCAGCTGTTCCCGTGGGAAATGGAGTCCCATAGACACTGATGTTTCACAACCCGCTTCCGCCATCAACCACTAGAAACCAATTGTTGTACTCGCAGGCCAGAATGGTCTTGTACTACATATTTTGTATTTTTGCTTGGAATTCTGTATCAAGTTGGAGCCTCATCAGCTAACAGTAATCCTGGGGCTGATGAGCACGACGGTCTTTTCTGGAAATTTATTACCCAGAAAACCCGGTCGTGACAGACTTGGTATCAGAGCCAGGCTGACCATTGGCTAATCCTATCTTAGCCAGGTCAATAAACTTAGGAAAACCAACCCACCAGACCTTAACCAAACCCCAGCCAAGCTTCTCGTGCAAGATAGACACACAGTGACCCAACACTTTTGGCAGTCGGTGCCCAACCTATCAACCTAACCTGTCACTCATATGCCAGTGACCGGCCCCTAAATAATCCTTTCCCGCAAGCGTTCGAAGGAAGATTCCGTCCCCTTTTTCCTATAAAACGGGCGTGCTAACACCAAACCAGCACACACAGCCGCTACCCCAAACCGAGCCACAATGCCTGGACCTATAGTGCACAACGAAACCACAGCAACCAACCTAGGAGGTTTTGTGACCATCCTCGCAAACCTCACCCGCCGTGCCTACACATTAGAGGAGCCACAAGAATATGTTGTGTATCAAGGACCCATGAGCGGTGAAGACCGCCAATTCTGGGCCACTGTGCACATTTACGGTAGGAGTCTAGCACCCGAGCGTCCCTACCGGTTCACCGGAAGAACAACATCCTTTGAGCCACAAGCCATCCAGCTAGCCGCTCGAGAGGCTATAGTTCATCTCAGGCACTTGTCGCCCAGAGTTAACTGTCGCTCGTTCCACTACTATCCCAGACATGAAGGGTATGGTAGACCACCCCAAGTTGCCAATGGAGATCACGAGACAGACCCCGCATTGTTGCACCTAGTGCGCTATGTAAGTGCACTAGAGGCACTGTTCGACCAGATCACTATTGATCTAATCGCAGCTCGTGGAGAGCTGGTTCGTCGAGCCCCGGCGAGAGAAGAAAACGAGCCCAACACCGACAACCCAGTCGTGCTGTTTGGACAACCGATCGAGACCCCGAGATCTGCCCCAGCCATCGGCCAAGGTGCTGCGATAACCCCAGAAGTGCTTCGACGCATTTTGGGAGCACACTCCAACGGGGTTGTGGCCAACAATTCCCGCGATGGTCATCATCACTACCCCGACCCTGCAGTTCCTCCGCCATCTCCGACTAATCTCGGCAGAGAGACACGTGGAGAAGCCTCAACATCCACCAGGCACGCCCGTTTAGACATAAACGAGGTAGACTAAGCAGTATGAGTAGCACCAAGTTTCAATGTATCCTCGCTTTGTAATCATGCGACCGCGTATATTAACGCAGCCTGTCTTTGTGCCTCTGTTTTAATAATAGCCTTGCATATTTAGTCAGCGCATAGCTGCATATTTTTCCGGGCACAACTACCAAAACCAACCCGACGACAACCACAGTAACACGTCTTTTTATGAGATATGTGTATCTCTGACACTGACCCGACCTTTGGAGCTAAGCTGGCAAATTTTTACCTTTCACCACGGTAAAACGATCCGGCTCCATTGCTATATAAAGGCCACCTTGTGACCTTACCCAGCAACCCTCACTTTGTGCACAACACTCACGCTTTTTCCTGTCATGCCGAACCCCAGCATTCATCTGAGAACCCCAGATGCAACCCCAGGTAGCTTTGTCAAAATATTGTGGGATTTTACCCGCAGTACCATGGGTTCTACCCAGCCACCCCAGTACGAGCTGTTCAAATCGAGGATCACCCCATCCACCTCGGAATATTGGGCAGCAGTACACATTCCTCCTGTAGACCCCAACCAAGATCCAACGGAAGTTTCCTTCGTAGGGAAATCTATGCCAACCCCACACTTGTCCATAGAAGCCGCTGCGAAAGAAGCGATTGCTCGTCTTCGATCCGCAGTACCCTATGCCCGCGAACGAGGATATTATTACTTTTCGAGTCGTGCAGCACCCGGAGAAGTAGCATCTTTTCCCGGTGGACGTATTGAGAGAGACCCAATTCTGGCCAACCTTATCCAGTACATCATTGCTCAAGAGCATTTGAACCAACGAGTGATGGATTATCTCCAGAGCCTCGCAGATTTAAATCCTCAGATTGCCATCAGCAGACCACTGAGACCCAACACGGAGAGACACATACATCGACTGGTCAATCCACTTCCTCCGATTGAAGAAGAATGTATCCCTTTACCAGAGACATTTTATCAGGACCCCGCCCAGTTAAAATTTTCATTTTAGACGTCGCTACTGTATTTGTTTTTTTCAGCATTTATATTTATGTGTGTGACTTATGCGTAATACCCTGAGTTTGTACGACGAGTCAATTATTTGGCTTCTGCTAATGTGTGTAGTTTTTGTTGTGGTTTATGCTCCTTTAAATTAACTGTTTTTCCCTCGCGAAATCCTAGAGTGAGATTTCTTTTCCCTGAGTTGCTACATCTACACTTTCTCACGACGTGGATTATTTAATTTCACTCAGCACCACGAGCAGACTCACAACCATAATCATTCGGACGCATACACTGTTTGCAAAACTTTGCAACGGTGTTACATCCAGCTAATCACCCCCTAACAACAGTTAGCACCCGGCACACTCCATCTACTCCTCATGATCACCACCACCGCGGAGAGCCAACACCCGAGCCGCAGCATCGCGATACTCGTCGAAGATTATCGCGCACAGGAGCACAGAGAGCCCCAGCAGCGTCGCCAGCCCTCCGCATATTAGGATCACAAACCAGTCCGGCATCGCCTCCGCCATTAGAGCCTCGACCGAGCTTCTGTAAGCAGTAATGGAGAAAGGAGGAGGAGAAGTGAGGCCAGGTTTCAGGAAGAAGAGAGAGGCACCCCGGCCGTTTTTATAGCTCGAGCTCGGTGTACGGTGGGTGAAGTCCACCAACGCCGCTCGTCGCCGATCGCCGGTGTTCGGAGTCGAATCCGCGAGCAGTGCCGACAGCGCGCTGGCCCGCGAGGTGAGTGCACGCTGCACCAGCAGCTAGCACGCCGCGCACTACCACGGTACGGCCTAGATGCCCTACACACTAGGCGTCGCCGGTAGAGAGAGCGCGCGGGAGAGAGGAGGAAGAAAGGGCCAGAGGGAGAAGAAGAGGAGACTGACAGTGGACCCCGGGTCCACCTGTCGGCCAGAGAGAGCACTGTGCTCTCGGGTATGACCAGCGTATATCTAAATTTAGGAGTTATCCTAAATTTATATCCAGCGTAGAAATCACCCGTTTTGTCCCGAACCGTAGACTTTTCCGCGCAGCCCCAGTTTTTCACACTGTGGTTTTTCACCACTTATTGCCCTCTCACTGTAGCTACATCGTCATTACGTAATTATTTTCTTAACACCGCTTTTAGCAAATCTCGAGGGCGAGATTTTTCTTAAGGGGGTTAGTATTGTGACACCCCAAAAATTTGGCCTTGTTTTAAGGGTATAAAATTTTGCCAGGATTTAAAACTTTGGATTTTTGAGCTCCATTTTGTTTTTTAGATCATTTCCTTCCCTGTTATTATGAGCTTTTCCCAGAGAGAAAACTTTTCAAATGTGTTATTGGACTTGATTAACCTTTCAAGTAAAACTTTTCCTTATCCAGTATAACTAATTAAATAATTAAGTTGCTTGATCTTTATTTTCTTGAAAAGGGTTTTCTAGGTTAAATGGCCTTATTTGAACTACAACCATTTGATAAATTCACTTAAAATTCCCACAAAAATTTGGAGATGTCATGTGATGTTTTTAAATCACTTTTATGCTAAAATATATTTCATTCATGAAATATTTTGAGCTCTACACTCAATTTTTCTTCTCTGGTCCAGAGTGCATTTTGCACTACAACCTATTTAAATATTTCTTTAAGACTTCTACCAAAATTAAGGGAGGTCAGTAGGAGCCTATTGTTTCACTTTGTGCAAAAACCTATTTATGTTCTTTGAAAAATTTGAGTGAATCAACCTCATCTTCATTCTGGACCAACTTGATGGTTTGTACAGCAACCATGTTTTTACTTGCTCTTTAACCCTTGATATTTTCTTCTACTTGTAGTCCCCCATGTTAAACCCTTAAGTCCAGGAGCATGCACCTATTGGATCATTTTTGGTTCATGAAATAATGTCATTTATTTCCTGTCCAGAATTGAAGTTTTGTAAAACTTGCACTAACAAGTTTCTTCTTTTGGCAAACTAACCACACCACTCCCCCTTGCACCTAAAGAGACCACCATCTGGAGATTTTGGCTACTCCAAGAAATGCCTAAGTGCCCTTGGCATTTTGTCAAACACCTTACGGGCATGATCAGTTTTGAAATGAGTTTTGGCATTGCACTGTAAACTTGCACCTTTGATCAAACTAGCATGTCCACTAGGATCCCAGTTGCTCCTAACCTGGGTCTGTTAATTGCCAGTCTCAACCAAGCTCTGTAGCATGCTCTAGCATTGCGTCGAGCACGTTCCGTGCACGCCCGGAGCGCGAGCAGAGCGTGCGTTTGGCACGCACGTGCGCCGAGCCGACACGTTGGCCCCCACGGCTTTGGCCCGCTCTGCAGAACCTCGCCACGCGCTCCCCTTCTCTCAGCTACGCGCCAAGCCGCCCCTCGCCGCGCCCGGCAGGCCAAACGCTAGCCGCCGCCGCCGCCCGACAGCTCTGCGCCGTGCAGCGCCGCCCAAGCCACCCTGGCTCGCCACCTGCCCCAGTGAGCAGCGCGTGCTCATCCGCAGCCATGTCCGCTAGCGCTCGTCGCCGCCAAGATGCCCTGCTGCTACAGAACGTCGGTTCGCCGGAAGCTTATCCACGGCCGCCGCGGAACCGACCTCGTCGCGCTATGAATGGACACCCCGAGCCCCTCTGAGCACGCACGCGACCTCAGACCACCCCTATGGCACTCCCCTAGCTCGCATTCGACCTAGGGAGGCCTCCTTCCTCATCTCCGGCAACTGCGGCCGCCGCCACTGCCCCGGCCATTTCGGCACCACCGAGGCCTCTCCCTCTCCGTTCTATCCACCAAGAACCTCCTCATCCTCCCGTGAGCCTTTTCCCCTACTTGATTTTGATCGGGAGCCAACGCCGCCACAAAGTCACTTCGCCACCGAAGCTTCCTCCGCTGCGGAGCTCGCCGCCGGCAGCTCACTCCGTCCCCGCCGACCCAACGACTACCGGGAGGACCGCCGCAACCTTGCGGATCCATCCCCACCCTCGGGGGCCCGCGAGGAGCAGCCAAACGCCGGCGACGATCGCCGGAGCCCCGCTCCGCTCGGGCAAAGGAGGGAGACGACGCGCGGCGACTGGTCAAACCTGACCAGTGGGCCAGACAGGCCCACTGTCAGTGACACCCCGCGCCGCCCGCGTGGTTAAGTGGAGGCGTAAAGCCCCAAGTACGCCTCCTCTGCACCGAAAGCGTATTTCTATCTGAACCGTTTTCTTTTCTGTTTTATTTTAAATAACAGATTTGACCAAATCTTTGACTGGCTATAACTTTTTAAATATAAGTCCAAATGAGTTGATTCTTTTTCCTACCTTCCTTAAATTTGGTCTAGTTTATTTTAAGATTTATTTGAAAATTTTTCAAACAACTTTTTGGTTCTATTTTTGAAATGTGTGTTAATTCAAATATATTTTTAAATAGGATTTTGGGAGAGAGAAGGAGCTTTCAAAAGTTTTGGAGTGCACCCTGCCTTTCCACACATTGAAGGCAAGCATTCTGAACCCTGGCATAATATTTTTGGTGTGATCGTTGATACCTTTATAACACCACCGCATTTCGAAGGACTTATTATTTCATGTGATATGATCATATGCATGGGTGCATGTTGTTGATTTCCATGCTGTTGGAAATGGACACACTTGTGATGATAATCACCCTCATATGCCTTGCATGCATATCGGCAGGAACCCGGGGAAACCTCTGCCTTGGGTAGGCATGAGTTTATCGCCGGTCTCTGTCGGGACGGTTATGTCTGGTATGGCATGGTAAGGTGATATGAGCGGTGACTTTGTTGGATGAAATATATGCGTCATGCTAATCATGCAGGGAATACTTGAACCTCCTGAGTCGACCGTAGATCGAGTCTTGTTCCAGTAACCCCCATACTTGTTTCGTACTACCACTCGTCTCTACAGCAAGTAGAGTACGGTTCAGTAAGTTGTCAACCTCTTTCCAACACACACCGTACAGAGAGGCCATGGTGGAAGATACCGGTTGTAGCTGGTAGGCAGGCCACCTGGTCCGGGGGCATGGGTGTTTCCAGTTGGGACCGAGAGGGGAGGCCACCCCTTAGAGCGCGCGATATAAATTTGATCCCATGCTACGCGAGGTTGTAGCCTCCCCACTTAGAGTTTGCTTAACAGGTGTCGTGGGTGATTCCAGACACGTGTGAGATAAGCTGGTGTGTGCAAGTTAGGTGTGTTTTCAACAAAAAGACCGTAGACGGAATTAGTCCTGCTGGACTAGAGAAATCCGTTACTCGTGGGTAAAGAGTACACCCTCTGCAGAGAATAAACCTATTCGAATAGCCGTGTCCATGGTTAAGGATTACAGTCTGGGATGGGTCAGGTGTCGGTCTTAGTGTCGGTCTTCGGAGGTGGAACCGTTAACCAGAAAATGGAATTACTACTCGTGACTGTGATATCTATGATGATTATTATTATTGTTGACTAACCCATGATATTATTGTTATTATCGAGTATCTCTGGGATGGTTCTACCTCCAGGGATATTCATTATGATTGTTTCTTTTAAAGCCCTTTATACCAGAAAATGGAATTACTACTCGTGACTGTGATATCTATGATGATTATTATTATTGTTGACTAACCCATGATATTATTGTTATTATCGAGTATCTCTGGGATGGTTCTACCTCCAGGGATATTCATTATGATTGTTTCTTTTAAAGCCCTTTATGTGGCGTCGCTCAGACGCCTGACTGTGGCATTTCTTTTAAAGCCCTTTATGTGGCGTCGCTCAGACGCCCGACTGTGGCATTTCTTTTAAAGCCCTTTATGTGGCGTCGCTCAGACGCCCGACTGTGGCATTTCTTTTAAAGCCCTTTATGTGGCGTCGCCCAGACGACCGACTGTGGCATTTCTTTTAAAGCCCTTTATGTGGCGTCGCCCAGACGCCCGACTGTGGCATTTCTTTTAAAGCCCTTTATGTGGTGTCGCTCAGACGCCCGACTGTGGCATTACTTGTTATTTATTTCATAAATTTAAATGCTACTCTGTTATTGAAATTTTATAAATAACTTGTTTGCACGCATCCGAGATTTATTTATCTTTTGTGACTGACGTCATGAGCATAAAATATTTTCAGCACATCATTGTTATATTATACCTGTATTCATAATGTTTGCGAGTACATTCAAAGTACTCACTGGCTTGTCCCTGGCTATTGTCTTGGCCAGATTTTGCTCGCACGAAGATGAGCGACGCGATGCCAGCCCCGGAACCCACTCAATGGAGTTAGCAGCCTCGCGAAGATAGGAATTAACCTGGTCAGCTGTTCCCGTGGGAAATGGAGTCCCATAGACACTGATGTTTCACAACCCGCTTCCGCCATCAACCACTAGAAACCAATTGTTGTACTCGCAGGCCAGAATGGTCTTGTACTACATATTTTGTATTTTTGCTTGGAATTTCTGTATCAAGTTGGAGCCTCATCAGCTAACAGTAATCCTGGGGCTGATGAGCACGGCGGTCTTTTCTGGAAATTTATTACCCGAAAAACCCGGTCGTGACAGATTTTCTCAAGGGCTATAGGCTACCGGGTTACAAAAATTCCGGCTTACAATGAATGCGCATTAAGTCGTCATCGGCCAAGAGCCGCCAGGTACTTAAACTCCGGATTTAGTTGTCAACCGATGAGGTATTCAAATCTTTAATAGCCAAAACTGGCTGGATTTTCATGATGATATTGAATGATTGAGGTTTTCATACCGGATTATATTATTCAAATCTCGAATAGCCAACATGGCTGGATTTCTATTGTGATTATCAATAACCAGTGTTATCATTGAAGTTTTCAAAGTCGCTTTAGCGCAACGGCTATTATTTTTATCAATGGATATGATTTATTCTACAATGGAAGGAATAGTCCTGAGTCGCTGCAGGCTTACGACCCGGCACTTGGGGGCTATATTATTCAGATTGGGATTATATCAAATATGCAAGTCCCATGTCATGGCCAGCATGCACCATGGCACTTGGGGGCTAATGCAAAGTCATTTTTTGCTCAACTTATTGAAGACCCGACTCATCACATTCTAAATGAGTTGGCCCTTGGGGGCTACCAATTACTCCTGTAAAAAATTCAAGGTACACAAACATTAATCCATTATATTGAACGGTCCACTATTCAGTTGGTGGAGTACAAAGCTCTTAACCTTGTGGATGTGGGTTCAAGCACCATGGTGGTTACTATATTATAAGATGTTATCATCAATTATATACAAAGTCCTAGCTCAGTATTATCTTACTAAGCCAGCCCTTGGGGGCTACACATTGCTGTTCAAATTTACATGGTTATATCTATAAAGTCCCTACTCATTATTTCATAATGACCCGGCCCTTGGGGGCTACACTGGTTGAAATTTTCATGAGCATAAAGCAATTACAAGTCCCAGGTTGCTGCAAGCATGACAACCCGGCACTTGGGGACTATATGCGTGGAATATTCAGTTTATATGATTGAGATGAATAAACCGGATTTCTTCAAGGTTGCAACATTTATTGGTGCAAGTCTTAAACCATCACTTTGTTCTGCTCAAGACTTGGGGGCTACAGGTAATATGGATATAAGGGAGAAAAATCTTCAAATTATCAGTTTTGAGCAAATCAGGAGGATCAATTACATAAACCGGTGTCAACAACAATTATGACCCGGCATCGTCTGTTTTATAATCCGGCAGTTTTTGGTAATGATAAATCGGCAAGTTTTACATCTTCAAGCCGGCTGAATATCATATGAGTATTTGAAGACAAAAATTATTTAACCCGGCGCATTGGAAGCCGACTAAAGTGGATTATTCTTCACAATATTTTTCTGTGAGAAACCAACATCAGCAAATTGAGTATGAAGCTAGCTTATTTGACCCGGATTTTCTAGATGAAGGAAATGACAATTGGACTTAAGGATAATCAGGTCCCGTCTCAGGAGATTATTTAACCCGGAGCACAAGGAATTAAGGATGATCAGGTGCCGGCGTACAATTTTTTTTAACCCGGAACACAATCTGTCAAAGTTGTTCTTGTGTTTGTTTTACAGGATCAGTTTAACATGGATAAATCCAAATTAAACTGGGGGCTAATGTTGAGGATATACCCCACGGTATGACCCGGCCGGAAGTATGACCTGGCCGGACTTGGCGCTTCACCGATGACCCGCCGGAGGACTGGCGACTCACGGGTCTGGCGGCTCACTGGTCAGACGACTCACGGTTGACCCCAACGGCGGGTCACATAGAAGACTAGGCCCAAGGCCCAGTAGGCCGGCTCATATTATGGTGGGACGGCTTAAGACAGAAGGCATGAGGAATATTTCCTTTACGAGGAAGCAAGACCCGTAATTGTACCGACTTGTGATAGAGAATAAGTTAGTTCTAACCCTAATAGGACTCTACATGTAAGCCGCCCCTTCAACTTATATAAGGAGGGGCAGGGCTCCCCAAAGAGGGACAAGCAAGAATAAACAATCTCTAGGGCTAGACACAAGGAGCCGACTTACCGGCGGCTCCCTCATGATCATAGTGAGACCTGGCCACAAACAACATGTAGGGTTATTACCGAATGATGTTTCCCGGGGCCCGAAGCTGTCTAAATCCTTGTCTTGTGTGTTGATTGTGTTGCGTCTCTCGATTCCGCCCAACCCCTCTCAAGCTACCGCATAGATGCGTTGGCCTCGCGACTAAGTCCTCACACTAAGGACATCTGCCGTGACAATTCCACGACAATTACCGTTGTTCGTAATGATAAAGATGAATTGATCCCGCAAAGAATTATTACAGGTTAAATAAAGCTACTAAGAAAGATCATTACCCTTTACCTTTTATTGATCAAATGCTAGAAAGCCTATCCAAACACACTCATTTCTGCTTTCTAGATGGTTATTCTGGCTTCTCTCAGATACCTGTGTCAGCGAAGGATCAATCTAAAACTACTTTTACTTGCCCTTTTGGTACTTTTGCTTATAGACGTATGCCTTTTGGTTTATGTAATGCACCTACTACCTTTCAAAGATGCATGATGGCTATATTCTCTCATTTTTGTGAGGTATTCATGGATGACTTCTTAGTCTATGGATCCTCTTTTGACGATTGTTTGAGCACCTTGATCAAGTTCTGCAGAGATGCGAAGACACTAGTCTCGTCCTGAATTGGGAAAAGTGTCACTTTATGGTTAATGAAGGCATTGTATTGGGGCACAAGATCTCCGAGAGAGGTACTGAAGTTGATAAAGCCAAAGTTGATGCTATTGAAAAGATGCCATGTCCCAAGGACATAAAAGGTATAAGAAGTTTCCTTGGTCACGCCTGTTTTTATAGGAGGTTCATTAAGGACTTTTCTAAAATCTCTAGGCCTCTGACTGATTTATTGCAAAAAGATATTCCTTTTGTTTTTGATGATGACTGTGTAGAGGCATTTGAAACACTTAAGAAAGCTTTGATCACTGCACCTATTGTTCAGCCGCCTGATTGGAATTTATTTTTTGAAATTATGTGTGATGCTAGCGATTATGCTGTAGGTGCTGTTTTAGGGCAAAGAGTTGATAAAAAATTGAATGTTATCCATTATGCTAGTAAGACTCTTGATACTGCCCAGAGAAATTATGCTACTACTGAAAAAGAGTTCTTAGCAGTTGTGTTTGCATGCGATAAGTTTAGACCCTATATTATTGATTCCAAAGTTACTATTCACACTGATCATGCTGCTATTAAATATCTTATGGAAAAGAAAGATGCTAAGCCTAGACTCATTAGATGGGTTCTCTTGCTCCAAGAATTTGACTTGCATATTATTGATAGAAAGGGAGCCGAGAACCCCGTTGCAGATAACTTGTCTAGGTTAGAGAATGTTCTTGATGACCCACTTCCTATTAATGATAGCTTTCCTGATGAACAATTAGCGGTTGTCAATGCTTCTCGTACTGCTCCTTGGTATGTTGATTATGCTAATTACATTGTTGCTAAATATATACCGCCTAGTTTCACATACCAGCAAAAGAAAAAGTTCTTTTATGATTTAAGACATTACTTCTGGGATGATCCACACCTTTATAAAGAAGGAGTAGATGGTGTTATTAGACGTTGTGTGCCTGAGCATGAACAGGAACAGATTCTACGCAAGTGTCACTCTGAATCTTATGGAGGACACCACGCTGGAGATAGAACTGCACACAAGGTACTACAATCTGGTTTTTATTGGCCTACTCTCTTCAAAGATGCTCGTAAGTTTGTCTTATCTTGTGATGAATGTCAAAGAATAGGTAACATTAGTAGACGTCAAGAAATGCCTATGAATTATTCTCTTGTTATTGAACCGTTTGATGTTTGGGGCTTTGATTATATGGGACCTTTCCCTGCCTCTAATGGTTATACACATATTTTAGTTGTTGTTGATTATGTTACTAAGTGGGTAGAAGCTATTCCAACTAGTAGTGCTGATCATAACACTTCTATAAAAATGCTTAAAGAAGTTATTTTTCCGAGGTTTGGAGTCCCTAGATATCTTATGACTGATGGTGGTTCACATTTTATTCATGGTGCTTTCTGTAAGATGCTGGCTAAGTATGATGTCAATCATAGAATAGCATCTCCTTATCATCCGCAGTCTAGTGGTCAAGTAGAGTTGAGAAATAGAGAGCTCAAATTAATTTTGCAAAAGACTGTGAATAGATCTAGAAATAATTGGTCCAAAAAACTTGATGATGCATTATGGGCCTATAGAACTGCATACAAAAATCCTATGGGTATGTCTCCTTATAAGATGGTTTATGGAAAAGCATGCCATTTCCCTTTTGAACTTGAACATAAGGCATATTGGGCTATCAAAGAGCTCAATTATGACTTCAAACTTGCTGGTGAGAAGAGGTTGTTTGATATTAGCTCACTTGATGAATGGAGAACCCAAGCCTATGAGAATGCCAAGCTTTTCAAAGAAAAAGTCAAACGCTGGCATGATAAGAGGATACAAAAGCGTGAATTTAACATAGGATATTATGTGTTATTATTCAACTCTCATTTAAGATTTTTTGCAAGAAAACTTCTCTCAAAATGGGAAGGTCCCTACGTTATCGAGGAGGTCTATCGTTCTGGTGCTATAAAAATCAACAACTTCGAAGGCACAAATCCGAGGGTGGTAAACGGTCAAAGAATTAAACATTATATTTCAGGTAATCCTATCAATGTTGAAACTAATATTATTGAAACCATAACCCCTGAGGAATACATAAGGGACACTTTCTAGAATGTTCCATAGTCCGAAAAGGTATAGGTATGTGGTACGGTAAGTAAACC
The DNA here is from genome assembly GCF_002162155.2 of Triticum dicoccoides. Taxonomy (NCBI): domain Eukaryota; kingdom Viridiplantae; phylum Streptophyta; class Magnoliopsida; order Poales; family Poaceae; genus Triticum; species Triticum dicoccoides. The sequence goes on along the minus strand of NC_041385.1, from coordinate 231,517,082 downwards.
GACTCCAAAACAACTCTAAAGGCAATTTTTATCAGTTTTGGATTATTTAAGAATTTTTGGAAGAAAGAAGTAGTCCGAAAGGGACACGAGGCCCCCATGAGAGTGGAGGGCGCCCCCCTGTAGGGCGCGCCCCCTGTCTCATGGGCACCTCGTGTGCCTCCCGGACTCCGTTTTCTTGTATGTTTTATGTATTTTGGTCGGTAAAAATTCATTATATATACTCCCGAAGGTTTTGACCATCGTATCACACAAATATCCTCTGTTTTCATTTCGAGCTGTTTCTGTTTCAGATCTAGAGCATCATGGCGTCTCCAAGCGCTCCCAAGGACAAGTTTTTTGAGAGGGTTATCAACCCCTATCTCGCGGAGGTGCTGCATCATCCTCAAACCATTGAGATGCGTGAGGGGGTGCTGCACATCCGCGATATGCAGGGACCAAGGCATACCGGGAGCGTGGAGACAAAGCTCGAAGCTGTGGAACAGGAAGTTTTCAAGTGCCAAGGGATGGTGGAGTGTGGATTCAACGCCAACCAGATGATGATCATGGAGTTCACCAACAACCACAAGCTAGATGCTAAAGTCATTGGGGAGACCATCTTCAAGCTTCAAGAGAAAATCGAGCACCTCCAAGCCCAGATCTATGACCTACAAAACCAGAACTGTGAGTATGAATATAGATTCAAGCGAATGAGTTTGGCTGCAGATTTAAGGATCCAGGAGACTCAATCATACTTTTATGATGGAGAGCCTATGCCTTGGAAGACGGACCACAAGCCTACATCATCAACAACTCCCACTTCACCACCTCCGAGGAAATAATCACATGGGTATGGGCACTCCCCTTGGCAACTGCCAAGCTTGGGGAAGGTGCCCCAGTATCGTATCACCATCACACTGCTATCTTTACCGCTTTATTTAGTTTGATCCTTTTAGTAGTATCTTGATCTAGTAGTTTGAAATTTAGATATCAAGTAGTTTCGAGTTTTGCTTTGTGATCTCTTTATGTAATCGAGTCCTTGTGCTATTTATAATAAAGATTAGTGTTGAGTCAAGGGCTTTGCTATGTTGCTATGATCTTGAGAAAGTAGAAAGAATAAAAGAGTTCATATTGATCTTATGGATAGTGATAACTTCACACATAGAAAGTATGAGGCATAAAAATTGTTGAGAGTTGATGAAGTGATAAGGAAAGAGGGGTTCACATATAAATATATTATCTTGGACATCTTTTATGATTGTGAAGCACTCATTAAGTATGACATGCTAAAAGAGTTGACGTTGGACAAGGAAGACAACGTAATGGTTTATGTTTTCCGACATCTCAGTTAAAGTATATTGTCATTGACCTTCCAAAGATGTTGAGCTTGCCTTTCCCACTCATGCTAGCCAAATTCCTTGCACCAAGTAGAGATACTACTTGTGCTTCCAAATATCCTTAAACCCAGTTTTTCCATGAGAGTCCACCATACCTACCTATGGATTGAGTAAGATCCTTCAAGTAAGTTGTCATCGGTGCAAGCAGTAAAAATTGCTCTCTAAATATGTATGACTTATTAGTGCAGAGAAAATAAGCTTTGTACGAACTTGTTGTGGAAGTAATAAAAGCGACAGACTGCATAATAAAGGTCCACATACAAGGGGCAATATAAAGTGACGTTCTTTTGCATTAAGATTTTGTGCATCAACCTTAAACGCGCATGACAACCTCTGCTTCCCTCCGTGAAGGGCCTATCTTTTACTTTATGTTTTTACTTTGTGCTTGAGTCAAGGTGATCCTCACCTTTCCCTTTTTCATTTTATCCTTTCGCAAGCTCCTCATGTTTGAAAGATCATGATGCATATATCCAATTGGATGTAAGTTAGCATGGGCCATTATTGTTGACATCACCTAAAGGTGAATACGTTGGGAGGCAACACAATAAGCCCCTATCTTTCTCAGTGTCCGGCTGAAACTCTATAACCACAAGTATTGCGTGAGTGTTAACAGTTATAGGAGACTACGAGATAGTTGAGTATGTGAGCTTGCTGAAAAGCTCTATTATTGACTCTTTCTGATGTTACGATAAATTGCAATTGCTTCAGTGACTTAGATTATAGTTTGTTAGTTCCTAATGAAGTTTTTGAACCATACTTGACATTGTGAGTTGCTTATTATTGGAGCATAGGAAATCATATGAAAAAATCTATATATGTTGCTGTTATTAGAATGATCATGATGCCCTCATGTCCGTATTTTATTTTCATCGACACCTCTATCTCTAAACATGTGGACATATTTTTCGATTTCAGCTTCCGCTTGAGGACAAGCGAGGTCTAAGCTTGGGGGAGTTGATACGTCCATTTTGCATCATGCTTTTATATCAATATTTATTGCATTATGGGCTGTTATTACACATTATATCTCAATACTTATGGCTATTCTCTCTTATTTTACAAGGTTTACCATGAAGAGGGGGAATGCCGGCAGTTAGAATTCTGGCTGGAAAAGGAGCAAACGTTGGAAACCTATTCTGCACATCTCCAAAAGTCCTGAGACTCCACGAAACAACTTTTTGGATTTAATAAGAATTTATGAGTGAAAGAAATAGGCTAGGGGGCCCGCACCCTGTCCAGGAGATAGGGGTGAACCCTCCTATCTCCTGGGCCCCCTGGTGGGCCTCCGGCGTCCATCTTCTGCTATATCATCACTTTTACCCTGGAAAAAATCGTGGGCAGGCTTACGGGACGAAACTCCACCACCACGAGGCGGAACCTTGGCGGAATCAATCTAGGGCTCTGGCGAAGCTGTTCTGCCGGGGACACTTCCCTCCGGGAGGGGGAAGTCATCACCAACATCATCACCAACGATCCTCTCATCGGGAGGGGGTCAATCTCCATCAACATCTTCACCAGCACCATCTCCTCTCAAAACCGTAGTTCATCTCTTGTATCCAATCTTGTATCAAAACCACAAATTGGTACCTATGAGTTGCTAGTAGTGTTGATTACTCCTTGTAGTTGATGCTAATTGGTTTACTTGGTGGAAGATCATATGTTCAGATCCTTTATGCACATTATTACTCCTCTGATTATGAACATGAATATGCTTTGTGAGTAGTTACGTTTGTTCCTGAGGACATGGGTGAAGTCTTGCTATTAGTAGTCATGTGAATTTGGTATTCGTTCGATATTTTGATGAGATGTATGTTGTCTTTTCCTCTAGTGGTGTTATGTGAACGTCTACTACATGACACTTCACCATTATTTGGGCCTAGAGGAAGGCATGGGGAAGTAATAAGTAGATGATGGGTTGCTAGAGTGACAGAAGCTTAAACCCTAGTTTATGCGTTGCTTCGTTAGGGGCTGATATGGATCCATATGTTTAATGTTGTGGTTAGGTTTACCTTAATACTCCTTTTTGTAGTTGCGGATGCTTGCAATAGGGGTTAATCATAAGTGGGATGCTTGTCCAAGTTAGGGAAGTACCCAAGTACCTGTCCACCCACATATCAAATTATCAAAGTACCGAACGCGAATCATATGAACGTGATGAAAGCTAGCCAAACGATAATTCCCAATGTGTCCTCGGGAGATCCTTTATTATATTAGAATTTGTCCAGGCTTATCCTTTGCTACATAAAGGATTGGGCCACCTTGCTGCATTTTGTTTACTTTATTTACTTGTTGCTCGTTACTATTTATCTTATCACAAAACTATCTATTACCTACAATTTCAGTGCTTGCAGAGAAAACCTTACTGAAAACCGCTTATCATTTCCTTCTGATCCTCGTTGGGTTCGACACTCTTACTTATCGAAAGGAGTACGATAAATCCCCTACACTTGTGGGTCATCAGTGGGCGTCGTTCCTTCTTAGTGGTGGCGGCAGCGGATGAAGACCAGCATTGCCCTGAGGGCGGTCCTCACGAGGTTGATCCCTCCAGGCGCCCTCACGAGGCTGGTCCTACAAGCGGTCCTCGCGAGGCCGGTCGCGCCACTCCTGGCAGGGGCCGCGATCGTACCAGTGTCCTCCGGCTCGTCCTCCTCCTCGGCCATAGCCCCGGTCGTTGCGCTCGGGGTGTCGACCAAAGCGTCCATCTCTAATGTCCCTGAGCTCTTGACAGTCGTTGATGTTGTGGCTGTGTATGTTGTGGAAGGCGCAGAACAGTCGGCTGCTTTTGGATGACTCGGGATGGTCCCGGCCGCGCTTTGTATCTGGCTCCGCTGCGAGCACGACCACTCCCTTGACCTTCACGTCCTTGGTCAGTAGCTGGGAGCTCGAGGCGGGAAAGGCGCCCATCCTCGGCTCTCACGCACTTGATCGCCATGTTGAACAGCTCCAGAGCCGTGCATAACTCCTCGTGGATGGCGAGCTCCTCCTTCATCTTGACCTCACAGACGCCATCAAAAAACGCGGAAATGATGGCCTCATCCGTCACTTGGGGATCTTGAGACGAACGTTGTTAAAGCGTTGGATGTACTTCTGCAAGGTCTCTCCTGACTGCTGCTTGATGCGCCGCAGGTCACTCGCGACCGGTGGGCGATTGCGAGTGCCCTGGAAGTTGGCGACGAAGTGTTCACGCATCTCACCCCAGGAGGAGATCGAGCCCGGGGGCAGGTTAACAAGCCACGAACGAGCCCCATCCTTGAGAGCCATGGGGAACCAGTTCGCCATGACTTTCTCGTCGCTGTTGGTGGTGAGTAGAGGTGAAGAACAACCTCCTGAGGAGAGGTGCTCTTGTGCTCAGTGAGCTTGTGTGGTGAGTAGAATGATTCGACCCCTCAACTATGGTGGTGGCCAGTCCTATTTATAGAAGCCCTGGTCCTCTTCCCAAATATTGAGCGGGAAGGGATGCCACAACGGCCAAATTTGAAGGGAGACAACTAGTACAAGTTATCCTGACTAAAGGTGGTCTTCGCCTGCCAAAGGCTCTGGTGGTGACGCCATCTTGGGCTCCACGGTGACCTCCGTCCTGTCGTCTTGCTCGTCTTGGTCTCATTGCACTGATATGGAAACCTTTGCCTGATGCCTCGGGACTCCTCGCCAGCGCTTGCCTCTTTAGCACCAAAGAGGAAATGAGGACACTGCGTGTACTGGCGCCCGCCTGGCCCCGGTTTTCATGGCTTGCATCATAGGAACCTCGCGAGGTGCCCCTTGCCTTGATCTGTCCGCCCCTCGCGAGCTAGCCTGACGAGGCTGCCCCCGAGGAGGTCTTGTGTTGTCCGCCTCACGAGGCTTGGCCCGTCGCGAGGGTATTCAGTGTTTGCTGGTGAAGATGGGCCGTACAAGGCCGCTGGTGGAGCCACACCGTGGGCCGCAGGCAACCAAGTCTGTCCCCCGTTCCCAGGACGCCGACATAATTGCTCATCAAGAAAGCTATCATCAATAGGTAGTGGGTCATCAAGAACATTCTCTAACCTAGACAAGTTGTCTGCAACGGGGTTCTCAGCTCCCTTTCTATCAATAATATGCAAATCAAATTCTTGTAGCAAGAGAACCCATCTAATAAGTCTAGGTTTAGCATCTTTCTTTTCCATAAGATATCAGTGTGAATAGTTACTTTGGAATCAACAATATAAGGTCTGAACTTATCACAAGCAAAAACAACTGCTAAAAATTCTTTTTCAGTAGTAGCATAATTCCTCTGGGCACTGTCTAGAGTTTTACTAGCATATTGGATAACATTTAATTTCTTATCAACTCTTTGTCCTAGAACAGCACCTACAACATAATCACTAGGATCACACATAATTTCAAAGGGTAAATTCCAATCAGGTGGTTGGACAATAGGTGCAGAAATCAAGGCTTGCTTAAGTATTTCAAATGCTTCTACATAATGATCATCCAGGACGAAAGGAACATCTTTTTGTAAGAGGTTAGTCAGAGGCCTATAAATTTTAGAGAAGTCCTTAATGAACCTCCTATAAAAACCGGCATGACCAAGGAAACTTCTTATACCTTTAATGTCCTTGGGATAACACATCTTTTCAATAGCATCAACTTTAGCTTTATCAACCTCAATACCTCTTTCAGAAATTTTATGCCCCAAGACAATACCTTCATTAACCATAAAGTGGAACGTCTCCCAATTCAAGACAAGATTAGTTTCTTCACATCTCTGCAAAACTCGTTCAAGGTTGCTTAATCAATCACCAAAAGAAGTCCCATACACGGAGAAATCATCCATAAAAACATCAATAATCTTTTCACAAAAGTCAGAGAATATAGCCATCATACATCTTTGAAAGGTAGCAGGTGCATTACATAAACCAAAAGGCATACGTCTATAAGCAAAGGTACCAAAAGGGCAAGTAAAAGTGGTCTTATCCCGATCCTCTTTTGACACAGGTATTTGAGAGAAACCAGAATAACCATCTAGAAAGCAAAAATGTGCATGTTTAGATAATCTTTCTAGCATTTGATCAATAAAAGGTAAAGGGTAATGATCTTTTCTAGTAGCTTTATTTAATTTGCGGAAATCAATTACCATTCTATAACCTGTAACAATTCTTTGTGGGATCAATTCATCTTTATCATTAGGAACAACAGTAATACCTCCCTTCTTAGGGACACAATGGACAAGACTTACCCACTGACTATCAGCAATGGGATAAATTATACCTGCCTCCAGAAGCTTTAGTATTTCTATTCTTACCGCTTCTTTCATCTTAGGATTTAACCGTCGTTGGTGATCAACAACCGGTTTAACATCTTTCTCCAATTTAATTTTGTGTTGGCATAGAGTGGGACTAATGCCCTTAAGATCATCAAGAGTATATCCAATAGCAGCATGATGCTTCTTCAGAGTTTTCAATAATTTCTCTTCTTCCTACTCTGAAAGGTTAGCACTAATAATAACAGGATATATCTTCTTTTCATCAAGGTACACATATTTAAGAGTATCAGGTAATGGTTTAAGCTCAAACACGGGATCACTCTTGGGTGGAGGAGGATCCCCTAGGATTTCAACAGGCAAGTTGTGTTTCAAAATAGGTCTCTGTTTAAAGGATACTTCATCTATTTCCCTTCTTTCATTCATAAACATATCATTTTCATGGTCTAGCAGATATTGTGTAAAGGGTCATTAGGAGGTACGGCAATAGAAGCAAGACCAATAATTTCATCTTTACTAGGCAATTCTTTATCATGGGGTTGTCTACGAAATTTAGCAAAATTAAACTCATGAGACATATCCCCTAAACCAATAGTAACAACATCCTTTTTGCAATCTATCCTAGCATTAACAGTATTCAAGAAGGGTCTACCAAATATAATGGGGCAAAAGTCATCTTGTGGGGAGCCAAGAACAATAAAATCAGCAGGATATTTAACTTTCCCACACAAGACTTCAACATCTCTAACAATCCCAACTGGTGAAATAGTATCTCTATTGGCAAGCTTAATTGTAACATCAATATCTTCTAACTCAGCAGGTGCAATATCATGCATAATTTCTCCGTATAAAGAATGAGGTATTGCACTCGCACTAGCACCCATATCACATAAGCCATGATAGCAATGATCTCCTATTTTAACAGAAACAACAGGTCTATGTTTAGTTTTAGTATCGGGTCTAGCAATTCTAGCAGCTTTATCACAGAAGTAAATAACATGCCCATCAATATTATTGGCCAAGAGATCTTTAACTATAGAAATACTACGTTCAACTTTAATTTGCTCAGGGGGTGTAGGTGTTCTAGTATTACTCTTATGAACCACAGTTGAAGCTTTAGCATGATCCTTTATTCTAACAGGGAAATGTGGTTTCTCAATGTAAGCAGTAGGAACAATAGGATCAACATTATAAGTTAGTCTTTTCTTCAACTTTAATAGATTCAACTACTTTTAATTCAAGGGAGGATGATATTTAAACCACTTCTCCTTAGGGAGATCAACATGAGTAGCAAATGATTCACAGAAACAGGCTACTATCTCGGAGTCAAGTCCATATTTAGCGCTAAATTCACGGAAAACATTGGTATCCATAAAATATTTAAAACAATCAATCTTAGGTGTTATACCTGACTCCTTACCTTCTTCAAGGTCCCAATCTTCAGAGTTGCGTTTAATTCTTTCCGATAATTCCCATCTGAATTCAATAGTCTTTATCATAAAAGAACCAGTACAAGAAGTATCGAGCATGGAGCGATTGTTGAGAGAAAGCCGAGCATAATTTTTTTGAATAATAATTTCTCTTGAGAGCTCATGATTGGGGCATGAATATAATATTTACTTAAGCCTCCCCCATGCTTGAGCGATGCTTTCTCCTTCGCGAGGCCAAAAATTATATATATAATTACGATCACGATGAACCTGATGCATAGGATAAAACTTATGATGAAATTCCAATTTCAATCTATTGTAGTTCCATGATCCCATATCATCACATAGCCTAAACCATGTCAATGCCTTTCCCTTCAAAGATAAAGGAAAGACCTTCTTCTTGATAACATCCTTGGGCATACCTGCAAGCTTAAATAATCCACAAACTTCATCCACATAGATTAGGTACAAATCGGGGTGCAATGTTCCATCTCCTGTAAAAGGATTAGCTAGCAGTTTCTCTATCATACCCGAAGGAATTTCAAAGTAAACATTTTCAGTAGGTTCAGTAGGTTGTGGAGCAACTCTTTGCTCTACTGTACAGCGTGAAGATACCCTGAACAAGCCCCTCAAAGGATTACTTTCCATAGTAACAAGTGACAGTAAATTTCAGCACACTATATAAAATTTTCCTTACCAAATTCCACTAACCAAAGGCGCTTCACTCCCCGGCAACAGTGCCAGAAAAGAGTCTTGATGACCCAAAATTATAGGGGATCTATCGTAGTCCTTTCGATAAGTAAGAGTATTGAACCCAACGAGGAGCAGAAGGAAATGATAAGCAGTTCTCAGTAAGGTATTCTCTGCAAGCACTGAAATTATTGGTAACAGATAGTTTTCTGATAAGGTAATTCGTAATGGGTAACAAGTAACAAGAGTAAACAAGGTGCAGCAAGGTGGCCCAAACCTTTTTGTAGCAAAGGACAAGCCTGGACAAACTCTTATATAAAGGAAAATGCTCCCGAGGACACATGGGAATTATCATCAAGCTAGTTTTCATCACGCTCATATGATTCACGTTCATTACTTTGATAATTTGATATGTGGGTGGACCGGTGATTGGGTGCTTACCTTCCTTGGACAAGCCTCCCATTTATGATTAACTACTCTCGCAAGCATCCGCAACTACGAAAGAAGAATTAAGGAAAACCTAACCATAGCATGAAACATATGGATCCAAATTAGGCCCTTACGAAGCAACGCATAAACTAGGATTTAAGCTTCTGTCACTCTAGCAACCCATCATCTACTTATTACTTCCCAATGCCTTCCTGCAGGCCCAAACAATGGTGAAGTGTCATGTAGTCGACATTCACATAACACCACTAGAGGAAAGACAACATACATCTCATCAAAATATCGAACGAATACCAAATTCACATGACTACTAATAGCAAGACTTCTCCCATGTACTCAGGAACAAACATAACTACTCACAAATCATATTCATGTTCATAATCAGAGGGGTATTAACATGTGTAAAGGATCTGAACATATGATCTTCCACCGAATAAACCAACTAGCATCAACTACAAGGAGTAATCAACACTACAAGCAACCCACAGGTACCAATCTGAGGTTTTGAGACAGAGATCGGATACAAGAGACGAACTAGGGTTTTAGAGAAGATGGTGCTGATGAAGATGTTGATGAAGATTGACCCCCTCCCGATGAGAGGATCGATAGTGATGACGATGGTGACAATTTCCCATCCCGGAGGTATGTTTCCCCGGCAGAACAGCTCCGCCGGAGTCCTAGATTGGTTCCGCCAAGGTTCCGCCTCGAGACGGTGGCGCTTCGTCTCGAAAGCTTCCTTCTGATTTTTTTAGGACGAAAGACTTCATATAGTAGAAGATGGGCATCGGAGGTCTGCCAGGTGGCCCACGAGGCAGGGGGCGTGTCCTGGGGGGTAGGGCGCGCCCCCCACCCTCGTGGCTAGGGTGTGGGCCCCCTCTGGTTGATTCTTTCGCTAGTATTTTTTATTAATTCCAAAACGTGCCTCCGTGCAGTTTTAGGACTTTTGGAGTTGTGCAAAATAGGTCTCTAATATTTGCTCCTTTTCCAGCCCAGAATTCTAGCTGCCGGCATTCTCCCTCTTCATGTAAACCTTTTAAAATGAGAGAGAAAAGGCATAAGTATTGTGACGTGTAATAACAGCCCATAATGCAATAAATATTGATATAAAAGCATGATGCAAAAGTGGACGTATCATGTACACGCTTGGAGAACACGGCGAGGGATACTTTTACCCACCATGGATGGTAGCATAATCTTAGGATTGGCCCTCCCACAGTTTAGGCATCATATAGTCTTTTCATGACAACTTGTATTTTGTCTTTTTTACTTTCTGAGACTAGACTTGGTTAGGCTGTGTGCATATTAATTATACAGAGGCCGGGTGTAATACTTAAACCTTTTAAGTAATAAAGTGCCCTTTATCAAAAAATGTATGCATGACATCAGGTATATAATCCAACGGTCCACTTGATCGAGCAACGGGCTGAAATGTGAAGATTAATTAATTGGTACCAAAACAGGAGGCTGGTATCGACCCCGTGTGTACTACGAAACTAACAACATCTTGATTTAGGTCATCTCAGCATCTCTCCAACACAAATTTTTGTAGCACTCAGCAGCAACTTCGAACTTGTCCCTGCCATTAATTTATGCGAGATAACGGTGCGGCTAAATATTTGACCCCTCATTGTTTGTAGGCCTCTGCCCACTCTCTCATCTTCCCCTATTGATGTTTCAATGGAGCATGCATGCATCTCTTTGAAATATTTTTTGTGTGTGGAGAATTTTGTTTCTTTGATTGTCTCAACTGAGCCTGCGGGGTGATTGGTAAATAAATTTTGGGGTAGATTGAATTCATTGTGAACTAGTCGAAGCATGAGTTCAATAACTCTCTTCTCAATTGATGATCTTTAGGTCATGTTGTTTAGGGAGAAAAATTGTGATGATTGAGAAAGACGTGGTCTTACATGCATCTCAATTGTAAACCTTGTGTACGTACGAGTACGAAAGGCATTGGACACACACACACACACAGACATAAGTGAGACGTCTCACAACCCCCTCCACGCCCTCCTCCCTCCCGCGCCGCTAGCCACTCCGGCCACAACGGCAACATATCCTACCATGCAATGTCAAGCTTCTGCATCGTGGTCCGTCGCCATCTCCTCCCTCCCTAGTGTCCCTGGCTACAACAACAGCCGGGTCAGATCTAGTCTCGATGACGCGAATCATGCTCCGGGCCTAGTCTTCAAGTGCGGTGTTGGATCTTGGCTCGGTGGATCTGAGCTTGTCGGCACATATTGGGCAAGGCCGCCTTAAATCCATCATGGTTGCACCCAAGCCCTCAGTCAACATTTCCTCTTCGGGTGACGATGATGGATGGACGAAGCTATTTCTCGAAAGAACCAGCGCACGGGCAATGACACAACATTCCCTAGACCATGCCTGCTACGACATCGCTTGGACCGGCATCACAGATCCAAGGCGACGCCAGGGCACGAGGCCTTCTTAAGCCAGTTCCATGGTAAGTGCTTTCGATGCCTTAGCAAACTCCACCGTCGCAATGACTTTTGCGACCCACTTTGGTGCATCATCTGCGAGCAGCTGGGGCACTTTGGCTGTGAGTGCCTCTAGAAACTGATAAACGGGGGTCTAGGAGGGACTGCCGGTGCTCACCTAGGTCCAGCACAACGCAAAGTGCATGTCCACGACCGACTGCGCTTCCCCACACCGCCGCCTCCGACACCACCCGTCCCTGTGCTGGCCATGGAGCGGTTCCTGCACTGCGACCCATTAAAGCGCCCACGCGTCAGCAACAAGGTGGTCGTTGATTCACCGGCGCTGGAGCACGAGGAGTTCATCTTGCACCAGCAGACGGTCACCCTCTATACTGTCAACAGGGTCCACTCCACCAATCCCATGGCGGTGGTGCTACTTGTGAGCTGCATTGGGATTTCCCCGAAGAGGAGAGATGATGCAGTACAGTATCACATCAAATCCCATCATATCCTGCTATAACATTATTGTATAATTATAATAAAACATTTTCCACTGTATGCTATCACAATTCTATGGCTCCCAAGTCAATGGGGCTCAAAAAGATTTCAAACATAAGCAAATAAAGAAATTGTAACAACAATCTATGAAAACAGGACAGTCTATAAATATGCAGATGGTACATATACTTATGTAACTCAAAAAATTCTGAAAATAGGAAAAATAAACAATTTGCATAGCAGTACTGTGTAAAAAATCCAGAATTTTTGCACCTTCCAGTAAAAAGTGTAATTTCAAATACTACAACAAAAGTTTCTGTTTTTTCACTGAACACAAAAAACAAGCAATTTAAACATCCTAAAGATAAATCTTGGCATATTATTATTATGGTACAGTGGTATATACAAGGGGATAATTATTTTTATGAGGAACTTCCATGAAAAATTCTACATAGTTTCCATAAGCATGAACACAAGTGTTCAAGGTCGACCCTCACTTCTCCAATGCATAACCTTCCAATCGTTTCACTTTGAAAAAGTCTTTAGGTTCCCCTCTATTTTTTGTTTAACCCAGAACTAAAGAAAGAAAACAAGAAAGCTAAAACAAAAGGAAAAACAAAATCTTCTTAGTGAAGAAAGCAAACAAGCATACACGAAAATATTAACCCCACGCTATTGCTCCCCGCCAACGGCGCCAGGAAAGAGCTTGATAATCCCCAAGTGCAATGAATCATCGTAGAAATTTCCATAGATGGAACTGATAAGTATGGGGTGTTGAACCCATAAGGAGCTAAAGGTAAGATCAATATTCTCTCAAGTCCTATATGCTACTGATACGACTCTACATACACCGAGCGTTTGCTTTCATCTAGAAACGAGAAATAAAACTACTAGGTATAAAGAGGATAGCTTTGCATGATATCGGAGAGCTAAAATATAAAATAGGTGTTTCAACATAAAGTTAGAGTATATTACAATATATTACAAATAGCGAGTGTGGAATAATGATGGATCAGTGTGCGGAATTGTCCTAGGCTATTGTTAACAAGATTGGTAATCATTATTGCAATTTTTTATGAGGGAGAGGCATGAGCTAACATACTTTCCGTACTTGGATCATATGAAATTATGATTGGACCTCTAGCAAGCATCCGCAACTACTAGAAATCATGAAGGTAAACCCAACCATAACATTAAGTATCAAGTCCCCTTTACTCCCATACGCATCAACCCCCTTACTCGGGTGTAAGCTTATGTCACTCTAGCCACCCACCATAAGAGAATCATGAACATATTGCAACACCCTACATCGGGAATCCCTCACGTGTGCATGGCACGAAAGGCACCATAGGACAACACCAATATAAAACATACAACTCAAACCAATCAAAATCATCAATCAACCCAAAGGACAAAAGAAATCCACTCAAACATCATAGGATGGCAACACATCATTGGATAATAATATGTGTCATAAAGCACCATGTTCAAGTAGGGGATTACAGCGGGGTGCGGGAGAGTGGATCGCTCAAAAGAGATGAGGAAGGTGATGAAGACGGTGATGTTGATGAAGACGATCACCGCGGTGATGGTTCCCCCGGCGGCACTCTAGCGCCACCGAGTGAGAGGGGGAGAGAGTCTCCCCCTTGTGAATGCTCCTCCATGGCCACCCCCTAGATGGGGAGATGTTCTCCCTATGGTGCCCGGAGGGGCGGCAGCCCCTCCGACATTGGACCTCTCTCTCTGTTTCCTTCTATTTCCGCGACCTTGTTTCTAGCCGAAAACCGTTTCTTAAATTACCGGAGATCAGTAACTCCGGTTGGGTTTAATTTTGAGGGAATATTCTCTAGGATATTATCTTTCTTGCGGCAAAAGAAGGGCATCAACCGCCTTACGAGGTGGCCACAAGCCCTAGGGGTGCTCCTACCCCCCTGGGGCGCGCCTGATATGTCCATTTTGCATCATGTTTTCCTACTGTTTTTATGATGTTTTTATACATAATAATGCTTTTTGGAGTAATGCTAATGCCTTTTCTCTCATAATATGCAAGGTTTACACAAGGAGGGAGAATTCCGACAGCTGGAAATCTGGACCTGGAAAAGCTACGTCAGGCCACATATTCTGCACAACTCTAAACAAGCTGAAACTTCAAGGAGATTTTTTATGGAATATTTGAGGAATATTGGAGCCAATAAGTACCAGAGGGGGCCCACCAGGTGGGCACAACCCACTTGGGCGCGCCAGGGAGCTCAAGCGCGCACTGGTGGGTTGTGCTCACCAGGCCCACATCCGGTGCCCATCTTCTTCTATCTAAGTAATTTTGACCTAGAAAAAAATAAGGAGAGGACTTTCGGGATGGATCGCCACCGTCTCGAGGCGGAACTTGGGCAGGAGCACTTTTGCCCTCCGGCGGAGCGATTCTACCGGGGGAACTTCCCTCCCGGAGGGGGAAATCATCGTCATCATCATCACCAACAACTCTCGCATCTTGCAGAGGGAAATCTACATCAAAATCTTCAACAACACCATCTCCTCTCAAACCCTAGTTCATCTCTTGAGTTCAATCTTTGTACTGGAACTATAGATTGTTGCTTGTGGGTGACTAGTAGTGTTGATTACATCTTGTAGTTGATTACTATAGGATTTATTTGGTGGAAGATTATATGTTCAGATCTAATATGCTATTTAATACCCCTATGATCTTGAGCATGATTATCATTTGTGAGTAGTTACTTTTGTTCTTGAGGTCACGGAAGAAATCATGTTGCAAGTAATCATGTGAACTTGATATGTGTTCAATATTTTGATAGTATGTATGTTGTGATTCCCTTAGTGGTGTCATGTGAACATCGACTACATGACAGTTCACCATATTTGGGACTAAGGGAATGCATTGTGGAGTAGTTATTAGATGATGGGTTGCGAGAGTGATAGAAGCTTAAACCCTAGTTTATGCGCTATTCCGTAAGGGACCGATTGGATCCAAAAGTTTAATGCTATGGTTAGAATTTATTCTTAATAATTTTCTCATAGTTGCGGATGCCCACAAGGGGGTTAATCATAAGTAGGAGGTTTGTTCAAGTAAGAACAATACCTAAGCACTGGTCCACCCACATATCAAATTATCAATGTAGCGAACACAAATCGAACCAACATGATGAAAGTGACTAGATGAAATTCCCGCGTACCCTCAAGAATTCTTTGCTTACTATAAGAAACCATTTTGGCATGTCCTTTGCCTCAAAAGGATTGCGATACCTTGCTGCACATTTGTTACTACTATCATCATTTGCTTGTTACAAATTATCTTGCTATCAAACTACTCTGTTACTTACAATTTCAGCACTTGCAGACATTACCTTGCTAAAAACCACTTGTCATTTCCTTCTGCTCCTTGTTGGGTTCGACACTCTTACTTTTCGAAAAGAGCTACAATTGATCCCCTATACTTGTGGGTCATCAAGGCTATTTTCTGGCGCTATTGCTAGGGAGTGAAGCGCCTTTGGTAAGTGCAATTTGGTAAGGAAACATTTATATAGTGTGCTGAAATTTATTGTCACTTGTTACTATGGAAAACAATCCTTTGAGGGGTTTGTTCAGGGTATCTTCACCTCGACCGGAACCAAAATTAGCTACCCCTCAACCTATCGCACCTACTAAAAATATTGAATATGAAATTCCTTCGGGTATGATAGAACAATTGCTAGTTAATCCTTATGCAGGAGACAGAACTGAACATCATGATATGCACTTGATATATGTGGAAACAAATTGTGGATTGTTTAAGGTTGCAGGTTTACCCGGAGATGAAGTTATGAAGAAGGTTTTCCCTTTATCTTTGAAGGGAAAATCATTGGCATGGTATAGGCTATGCGATGATATTGGATATTGGAATTGGAATCAATTGAAATTGGAGTACCACCAAAAAAATTATCCCATGCATCTAGTTCATCGTGATCGGAATTTCATATATAATTTTTGGCCTCATGAAGGAGAAAGTATCGCTCTAGCTTGGGGGAGGCTTAAGTCAATGTTATATTCATGGCCCAATCATGAGCTCTCAAGAGAAATTATTATTCATAATTGTTATGCTTGGCTTTCTTGTGATGATCAATCCATGCTCGATACTTCTTGTACTGGTTCTTTCATGAAGAAGACTATTGAATTCCGGTGGGATATTTTGGAAAGAATTAAACATAACTCTGAAGATTGGGAACTCGACGAAGCTAAAGAGTCAGGTATTAATCTTAAGTATGATTGTGTTAAATCTTTTATGAATACCGATGCTTTTGAAAAGTTTAGCACTAAATATGGACTTGACGTTGAGATAGTAGCCTCCTTTTGTGAATCATTTGCTACTCATGTTGATCTCCCTAAAGAGAAGTGGTTTAAATATCACCCACCTATTAAAGAATAAACTAAAGAACCGGTACTAGCTAAAGAAGAAACTATACTTTATAATGTTGATCCAGTTGTTCCTACTGCTTATATTGAGAAACCACCTTTCCTTGTTAGGATAAAGGAACATGCTAAAGTTTGAAATGTGGTCAACAAAAGTTATATTAGAACACCTAAACCTGATGAACAAATTAAAGTTGAGCCTAGTGTTGCTATGGTTAAGGATCTCCTGGAAGAAAAAATAGACGGGCATGTTATTTACTTCTGTAATGAAGCAACTAGAATTGTTAAACCCAATAAAACAGATAATCATAGACTCGTTGTTGGCATGCCCGTTGTCGGTGTCAAAACCGGCGGATCTCGGGTAGGGGGTCCCGAACTGTGCGTCTAGGCGGATGGTAACAGGAGACAAGGGACACGATGTTTTTACCCAGGTTCAGGCCCTCTCGATTGAGGTAAAACCCTACTCCTACTTGATTGATATTGATTACGGGTAGTACAAGAGTAGATCTACCACGAGATCAGAGAGGCTAAACCCTAGAAGCTAGCCTATGGTATGATTGTTGTTCGTCCCACGGACTAAAACCCTCCGGTTTATATAAGCACCGAAGAGGGTTAGGGTTACACAGAGTCGGTTACAATGGTAGGAGATCTACATATCCGTATCGCCAAGCTTGCCTTCCACGCCAAGGAAAGTCCCATCCGGACACGGGACAAAGTCTTCAATCTTGTATCTTCATAGTCCAGGAGTCCGGCCGAAGATGATAGTTTGGCTATCCGGACACCCCCTAGTCCGGGACTCCCTCAGTAGCCCCTGAACCAGGCTTCAATGACGACGAGTCCGGCGCGCATATTGTCTTCGACATTACAAGGCGGGTTCCTCCTCCGAATACTTCATAGAAGATTTTGAACACAAGGATAGTGGCCGGCTCTGCAAAATAAGTTCCACATACCACAGTAGAGCGAATAATATTTACACAAATTCAATCTGCTGACGTATTCCGTGGCGTGACATCACACCACAACCAAGCCTTTATTCGAATCGTTTTTACTGTCCCACCTTAGCGCGTTTAGTGAGGCGGTTTCCTTGGCACGTCTTGTCAAAGCACAGACCGTGTCCCCTTATTCCAGGATTCTCATCAATACGGGCATGGGTAACCCAACCGTTCCCGTTGGCACGCCTCCTCTATCGAAGGCGAGTCCCGAACGGTCACGGGGGAGGCTCTTGGTATTCAACCTCTTTATAAAGAGACCAAGGCTCCACTCCCTTCTTTCAATCTCAATCGAATCCGCCCCTCGCCTCGAGTTCCAACACCCAAAGCTCCAGATTCAGGCGCTTCGGACCTTCGATGATGTCCGGCTCCGACCTGCAAGGCCGGTGGATGCCTTCCTCCGTTACGGAAGAAGACGTATTAAAGCTAAGAGATGCCAGGTATTTAACCGGTGAAATTTCACATAGGCTGCCTGCCCAAGGGCAGGTCATTCCCACTCCCAAGCCTGGTGAAAGCGTGGTGTTCGCGTCTCACTTCCTTCGGGGCTTAAGCTTCCCGACGGACCCCTTCGTGAGGGGGCTCATGTTTTACTATGGGTTGGAATTTCACGACTTGGATCCGGAGTCCATCCTCCACATCTCGCTCAAGACCTTCAAAGTGGAGCCGAAGATGATCAAGGGGCAACAGGCAGAGTGCAGAGGGGCTGTTATAAGCAAGAATGCTGATGCTCCGTGGCCTGAGGGCTCTTTTCAAGAGGAGTTTAGTTTATGGCTACAAGAGTGGTTTTATATCACAGCTCCCAGGGGCACCAAATGGGTGGCACCACCTGCCTTTCGCCCGGGTCCTCCATCGCGGCTGGCATCATGGGTCAATAAAGGGATTGACTGGGGGCCGTCCAAGGACGTGCCCTTGCTGCAGGGCCGCATTCGAGACCTCCTAGAGAGAGAGATCACTTTGGTCGTAGTGGCGCAGGTCATGCTGATTTGTCGCATCCTGCCCTACAGACGTCGCCCCCTCCACCTGTGGGAATTTAACCCGGAGGGACCACGAGCTCTCCAACATTTTATGGGCGCAACGCTCATAGAGATGTACAAGCTTTTCTTCGGATCACAAGAGATGTGTCCGGACTTGACCGAGGACGCAGGTCTGAGCTGCAATCGCCCGGATACTCAAGTAAGTAGCCCTGTGCCCGGACACGCTATCCTATATTTATTACAAACTTGCCCTTTGAAAGAGCTGTCCCTTGAACAGGAGTGGATAGCGAAAGCAAAGTTAATCAGGTGTCCGTCCCCCTCCCTAAGACCATGCCAGATCCCGTGTTAACCAGGATGCTGGAGGGTGCACCTTCGGAAGAAGGTGAAGGGGGGAACAAGGAAGCTACCACCTCCGCGAAGGAGGCTGCCAGGAAAGGAGGGATCAAGAATCCCTCCATCCAAGGGAAGAAGATGACCGCCTCTGAAGACCCGGAGACCATGGTCTCAAAGCGGGGGAAGAAATCTTCGTCAGAGGGTCCGGCGCCGAGAGATGCCTCGGCCGCATTATGCCCCCAAGGGGATCAGCCATCCACCGAGCCGTAAGTAAGAAGGGGAGTTCTTTTTAAAATAAAGGATATCCCTACCCTATTTCTGATAACCGAAATTTTACCTTATAGTTCGGATCTCAGCCCTTCTCAGCAGAGCTCATCTTCGGGGGATCTTCGTCCGGAGATGATAGAGAGCAAAATGGCTCCCCCTGCCGTACCATCTTACGAGGCGGGCGACCCTGAGGTGTCGTCACGGAGGGTTTCTCCGAGTCCGGCGGGGCCGGAAGGTAGTCGTATGTCCCCTCAAAGCCCTCTGCGTTCGGCCTTCGAAAAAGGCCATCGAACGAGTCCGGCACCATATGGTGTACGGTCGGAGGAGCTGAGGGATCTGCTCGAGCGAGCGTTTATCTCAGAAGATCGCCGTGCGTTAATGGGTACGGTGATTGAAAGGATTTCGTCTGCTGAGAGCAGATTGCATGAAGCCGTCAGAAGTTTACTGACAGGTTTTGACGTACGCAAATGATGTACCTTATGATAGTTCGCCATATAAAATGCGCCCTGTGTAGATAGTAGCCCCTGAGACTCGGTGTGTTGTCAAAAATGACAGCGCGCCGACGATCATAATCCCAGGTATAATATGTCGCCCTTCCTATGTAGGTGGCGAAGTGTCCGATGGCTAGCCGGACTGATGGATTTGCCGAACTAAAGTGGCAACTTGATGTGGCGGATGCCGACATCGCACTTGTCAATAAGCGTCTTGACGAGTCACAAGGTATGTGATCTCTCCGCGGACACCTGGTAAGGGAGCTTGATGCCCATGCCTCACAACAAGTATGCTTGACGCAGATGGTGCCGCCGCCAAGGAGAACCTGTGGGTGGAGCTCGCCCAGGCCAAGGAGCAGGCCAGAAAGAGTGACGCGGCTGCCTTAAAGGCGGCCGAAGAGCTAAAAGCCGAACAGGCTGCTCACTGCCGAAGCAGGAAGGAGATGGCCGAGATGGCCGTGGAGTTGAAGAATGCTGCCGACCGCTGCAAGCTTCTTGAAAAAGAAGATCGGCCGGTACGAGAGGACCTGAAGAGGGACACTACCGAGGCCAAGCATGCTCACTCTGCGATGAGAGCTATGAAGGAGAAGTTGCGTCAGGCCAGAGATATCACGGCTGGAAAGCCCTTTCTGCTGCGGAGGAAATTCCTGGACCCTAATTATTCTCAGTTGGACCGGCTGTGGAGTGCGGAAGATGCTTATCTGGACATGGCGGCAAGTGCGGCGGACGCGGCTGAATACTTCCGAGATCAAGAGGATCATGAAACGGGGAAGGTTTTTTGGTCGCAGTTCCATAATCTAGAGCACCCACTTCCATTAACCGACCGCTTGGCCGAATGGGCGGAGCTGAATAGGTTATCCGGACTTGTGATGAAGGATGTCGTGAGTCTTTTGTGGCTGAAGAGGCCCGAGCCGAAGAGTTATTTTGGCTTGGTGCAATAGTTCCTTGGTGCGGTGCCGCATATCAATGCAATGAGGAGGTCGGCATGCATAGAGGGTGCGTGGATGGCTCTTGCCCGTGTCAAGACATACTGGGCGGAGATGAAGGCCACCGATGTTGCAACCCAAGATTCGGACGGAAGCCGAGTACCTGTCGAACACTATTTTCAGGAAGTTCTGCAGGGCGGTCATTTAATAGAGACGCAGTGCTCGAAGGATATTATGTTCGAATAACATGTATTATTGTGAAACAATGTTTCGATGAAATATAAAAGCTTTTTATACTTGTGCCTTCAAGAATTAAAATACGTCTTGTGCGGCCGTTTATGTATATGTGTATATAACCTGAAAGATGGCAGTCTTTGGCTTCAACCCCCACGCATATAATGCGGGGGTGTTTGCAAAAGGCGCATTTTCACACTTGATCCAACGTCTTGGTCCTATAAAGGAGGTGGTAGCGTAGCAAACTAGGCAACCGGACTATAATGCTTTATCACTTTCACTTAGCCATAGGAGTTTGACAATGGGGCTACTATATAGCCCCTAGGGGCACCGCGCTCACCCAAATTCAGGGCGCGTATGTGCCTGACCGGGAAACGACCCTTCGTCAATGCGGAGGAATCCTATAGATTCCAGCGGGTCATCGAGTGGTTGACCAGTCTCACGCTATATCATGACAGTCAGTTTTCGGCTTTCTCTACTGAGGTGCTCGCCTGGCCGAACCGGGGCACAATCGTAGTAGTTCTCCTGGTGCCGTGTTAGCCGATAGAGCGGAACGTAAGGCAGCAAAACACAGGAGCCGGGCAAACCCAACATTTGACCAAAGACATGATTCGGAGCTGATGCATATAAGGCCTAACTCGAGACGCCGAACACTCCCTAAGGTATTCGGTCTTTATGAAAACGGGCAGAACAACACCCTTTGTAGTAAGCCCCTGGTGTCCAGGTACGCGCAAAATTCTGACGTGGCCTATGCCAAAACGCCATCCTCCTCCTTGGTTATAATAAGAAACCAGGGGTTGTGTATCAACAAGAGATAGTAAAAAAGGTTTATGCAGGGTCTTAATCTGAAAAGAATCCTTGCAACGGGTCCCTGCTGCATGTCTGCGCCTGTGTCTCCGTTGTGCTGTATCCTGGATGGGTGTCGCACGGTGTTCATCTGTAAAAGAGAGGAACTTAGTTGAAAAAGGCCGTGCGAAAATGTACGTTATATTAAATAAACAAAGTACGTTTCAAAAAATGAATAAAATTGAGCTTTATTGTCTCTTGTTGTATATGCGCGGAGCCCCTAACGCGGGGGTATGCGGCTGGTAAGCCCCTGTATGTTTACGCCGGACTCGTCTAACCGTGTCCGGGGTCTGAACGACCTGACGAGGTCATGTACCTAGGGTAGGGTCATGGACCTGTCCAAGGTACCCTCCCCAAGGACATCTTTAGACGAAGCAACCTTCCAGTCGACCAAGAGAGAGACTCCACTCGACAGACTCGAAGGCACTCGACCATGAAGACTCACTCGACCACTAGGAGATCAAGAGCCACACTGCATCCAAACGGTCTGTAATTAAGTAGTCTTTATGGCCATGATGACACTTTATGTAAGGCGTTACAGGTAACGCCTGACCTTAATGTACTTTAAACCCTCCGCTGCATGGGCTGGTTGGGGTCCTGGCAGGCGCTATATAAGCCACCCCCTCCACTGGAAGAAGGGTTCGCACCCCTGTAACTCAAACACATATAATCTAGTCGACCGCCTCCGGGCTCCGAGACGTAGGGCCGTTACTTCCTCCGAGAAGGGCCTGAACTCGTAAATCCCTTGTGTTTACAACTACTCCATAGCTAGGATCTTGCCTCTCCATACCTACCCCCCATTCTACTGTCAGTCTTAGAACCACGACAGTTGGCGCCCACCGTGGGGCAGGTGTCTTAGCGACTTTTTGGAGAAGTTGCAATTGTTCCAATCGCCTTCATCATGGTTTCTGGCGGAGTTCTGGTCGAGGGCCGCGAGATCCGTCTCGGCGCGCTCACGTTCATCGCCGATGACTCTGCTTGGCTCCAGGAGGCACCACTCGACAATGATGCGCTCCCCGTCCGCGGTGCGACGCATTTTCGTGCGTGTGTCCACGGCGTCCTGCTGCGACAACCGTCGACTCCGTATCGGTCAACTCCTGTGTCGTCCTCCCTCCCTGTCTCCCGCCAGTGCAAGCGTTCTGGCCGGTCAAGGCTCTAGCGGTGGGTGAGGCACGCAGTGGCTCGCCAATCGGCCACCACCCAAGTCACGGCAATCGAGCCCGACGAATCTCTCTACGGCATGTTCGACCTGTCGACTGGCTCCGTAGAGACTGCATCCGAGTGCGACAGCAGTGATCCAGCGGCGGAGGTTCTGATGGTCAATGGGCCTCATAGTCCTCCCGGCTTCCCCCGCACCGACGAGATAGACGGCGGAGGCGATCCCGCTCAAGTCCACGAGGAATATCAACCCGAGCCGCTCACTTCTCAGCAAAGGGAAGATCTTCGCCACCGGAACATGGATGCCCTGCATACTCCCATCGCAGGAGAAACTCCCGAGGCTCGTGCCTTGGAAGAGGCGCGTTTGTCCTACTTGGATGAATGCACTCGACTGGAGAACCTTCAGCGAGCACTCGACGAGCGTGCGCGACAATGAGTACCCGACTCCAGTCGATGTCAACTCTTTCCGCAACCAACTCAGGTATATTGAACCCCGATTCAGAATTTAGCAGCTGCGGCCCGTATAGCAGAGTCAATTCAGCCCTCTCAGTCGGAGGCTAGTAGAGGCTTGATGCAGATCCGGGATTTGCTCCGGGCAGCAGGAGATCAGAATTCGGCTGTGTCACAGTCGCGCAACAGGATTCACAGTCGATCCGTCGCTGCGAAAACAGTACAGTCGGCTCATAGCCCAAGATCGCCTCCGCGGTGTGAGGGGCGTGGAGGCCGACGTGATCAGTATGATGACCGATTCGATCACGATGATCGACGTCGGGTACCCACTCCTCCCCCAAGGGGTGGGTCTTACGCCCCTCGGCAGCAAGATGACAGGCGTCAACACATTGTTGGGCGGAGAGCTCCGGTCGACCCCAGGGAACCAGGCTTCGATGCGAGATCCATCATCATGCAGGGCTTGGTCAACCGGAACAGAGCTCATCGAGAAGGCAACAACAGAGATGCGCCCAGCAGCAGCCGAGTCCATGTTTCGGGACCGGAATGTTTCAGCAGAGCCATCAGAGCTGCGGTGATCCCTCCCAACTTCAGGTTGGCAACTGGGGTAAGTAAGTTCACTGGTGAGTCGAAGCCTGAAACTTGGCTCGAAGACTACCGAGTGGCTGTGCAGATCGGCGGTGGCAATGATGAGGTGGCTATGAAACACCTACCGCTCATGTTGGAGGGTTCGGCTAGAGCCTGGTTGAATCAGTTGGCTCCTAGTAGCATTTACACTTGGGAAGATCTTGCCCGAGTGTTCGTCAAGACATTTGAGGGAACTTGCAAGTGACCAGCAGGATTGACAGAGTTGTAGGTCTGCGTGCAAAAGTTGAATGAGACCTTGAGAGATTACATACAGAGATGGATCACTTTGCATCATACAGTGGAGAACGTGTCTGATCATCGGGCAGTCTGTGCCTTCAAGGATGGAGTTAAGAACAGAGAGTTAAGTTTGAAGTTTGGTCGGACCGGAGATATGACCCTGAGTCGAATGATGGAGATTGCCACCAAGTACGCCAATGGTGAAGAAGAGGATCAACTCCAGAGTGGCAAGTACAAGCCGAGTCAGTCGGAAAAAGGAAACTCCAGTCGGAAGGAAAAGCGGAAAGCTGAGCCTGCTGCTCCTGGGGAAGCCCTGGCTGTGACTCAGGGCAAATTCAAAGGGAATCCCAAAGGATCCTGGAACCCCAAGAAGGTAAAGGATAAGGAAGGAAATGACATGATGGATTTACCATGTCACATCCACATGAAGAAAGACGAAGAGGGTAACGTCATCTACCCAAAGCATACCACTCGCCAGTGCCGGCTCTCAATTCAGCAGTTTCAAGGGAAACAACCCAAGGATAAGGAAAAGGAGTCGGACAAGGCAGAGGACAAAGAGGACAGTGATGGAGGATACCCCCAAGTCAATTCCACCCTGATGATTTTTGCTGATGTGGAGAGCAAAAGTCGATTGAAAGTTATCAACCGTGAGGTAAATATGGTTGCTCCGGCAACACCAAGTTATCTGAAATGGTCTCAGACTGCCATTACATTCGACCAGTCTGATCATCCGACACACATAGCCACCCCTGGGAGGAAAGCTTTGGTGGTCGACCCGGTCGTCGAAGGCACTCGACTGACTAAGGTGCTGATGGATGGTGGCAGTGGATTGAATATATTGTATGCAGAGACGCTGAAAGGAATGGGCATTCCGATGTCCAGACTCAGTTCTAGCAACATGAGCTTCCATGGAGTCATTCCTAGAAAGAAAGCTGAGTCACTCGACCAAATAGCTCTAGATGTGGTTTTCGGCGATTCGAAGCACTTCCGTAAAGAGAAGCTGACATTTGAAGTTGTGGATTTCCAGAGTGCTTATCACGCTATTTTGGGCAGGCCAGCTTATGCATGTTTCATGGCTCGACCATGTTACGTGTACCTCAAACTGAAGATGACTGGGCCCAAGGGTGTGATCACCATCACTGGCAATCGGAAAAAGGCCGAAGAGTGCTTTCAGAAGGGCTCAAAGATTTCCAATTCCCAGATAACAGTGGTAGAGCTGGAAGAGTATAAGAAAAATACAGATCCGAGTGATTTATTGCGAGCCAAGAAGCCCGCCACGGAGTCAGCATTCCAGTCGTCTGGTGAGACGAAGCCCGTTCACATTCACCCGACCGACCCCAGTGCTGCTCCGACCCATATTTCCACCACACTCAACTCTAAATAGGAAGAAGCGCTCATCCAGTTCCTCCGTGAGAACTGGGACATCTTTGCATGGAAGCCTGCTGACATGCCGGGTGTTCCCAGGGGACTGGCCGAGCATCATTTACGAATCGACCCAAAAGCAAAACCTGTCAAAGAACACCTTCGACGGTCCGTCGTCCAGAAGAGAAAGGCCATTGGCGAGGAAGTGGCTCGGCTCCTGGCAGCAGAGTTTATCCGAGAGATTTACCACTCCGAGTGGCTCGCCAATGTTGTCATGGTCCCCAAGAAAGACAAGTCACTTCGCATGTGCATTGATTTCAAACACATCAATCAGGCCTGCCCAAAAGATCATTTTCCTCTCCCTCGCATCGACCAAATTGTCGACTCGACTGCGGGATGTGAGAGATTGTCTTTTTTAGACGCCTATTCCGGGTACCATCAGATCCGTCTGTATGGACCCGACGAAATCAAAACAGCTTTCATCACTCCATTCGGGTGCTTCTGCTATGTCACCATGCTTTTCGGTCTCAAGAATGCCGGAGCCACATTCATGAGGATGATCCAAAAGTGTTTACTCACTCAAATCAGTCGGAATGTGGAAGTGTACATGGATGATATTGTGGTCAAGTCACGAAAGGGTTCCGACCTGTTGACTGACCTCGCTAAAACATTTGCCAATCTCAGGAGATATGATATCAAGCTCAATCCATCAAAGTGCACATTCGGAGTTCCAGGTGGAAAGTTACTCGGTTTTCTCGTTTCCGAACGAGGAATCGACGCTAACCCAGAAAAAGTTGGCACCATACTCAGAATGAAACGCCCTGTGCATGTGCACGATGTCCAGAAGCTTACTGGATGCTTGGCCGCGTTAAGTCGATTCATCTCTCGCCTTGGTGAAAAGGCATTGCCTCTTTACCGACTGATGAAGAAGGCAGACAAGTTCGAGTGGACTCCTGAAGCTGATGCAGCATTTGCCGAGCTCAAAGCTCTGCTCTCCACCCAGCCGGTGCTTGCTGCTCCAATCAGCAAAGAGCCTCTATTGCTTTACATTGCAGCCACAGGACAAGTCGTCAGTACAGTACTTACAGTCGAGCGGGAAGAAGAAGGGAAAACCTTCAAAGTTCAACGCCCAGTGTATTATCTCTCCGAAGTTTTGACCCCATCGAAGCAAAGATATCCTCATTATCAGAAGGTTGTGTATGGGATCTACATGACCACGAAGAAGGTTGCTCATTATTTCTCTGATCATTCCATTACAGTCGTCAGCGACGCCCCACTGTCAGAGATTCTGCACAACAGAGATGCAACTGGTCGAGTGGCGAAATGGGCGATTGAACTCCTTCCCCTTGATATCAAGTTTGAGGCAAAGGAAGCCATTAAGTCCCAAGCGATAGTAGATTTCCTTGCCGAGTGGATTGAACAACAGCAGCCGACTCAAGTTCACTCGGAGCATTGGACCATGTTCTTTGATGGCTCTAAGATGTTAAATGGTTCCGGTGTTGGGGTCGTTTTGGTTTCCCCCTGAGGAGATAAGCTCAGATATGTGCTCCAAATCCACTTTGATTCCTCCAATAATGAAGCAGAATATGAAGCGCTTTTGTATGGGTTGCGCATGGCCATTTCACTCGGCGTCCGTCGCCTTATGGTTTATGGCGACTCAGATTTGGTGGTTAATCAGGTGATGAAGGAATGGGACGTTAGAAGCCCAGCCATGACTGGATACTGCAATGCAGTGAGGAAACTTGAAAAGAAATTCGAAGGGTTAGAGCTCCACCATATACCCTGACTGAAGAATCAAGCGGCTGATGATTTAGCAAAGATAGGTTCCAAGAGAGAAGCCATTCCCAGTGATGTGTTCTTGGAGCATATCCATACTCCATCAGTCAAAGAAGATCCTTTTACCGAAGAAGCTCCGCAGCCTAAAAGTGTCACGGATCCGACTGTAGTTGAAGTTCCAGCAGTGGTCGACCTGATCATGGAAGTTCTGGTGATCACTCCCGATTGGACAGTGCCATATATCGCGTATATCTTAAGGAAAGAGCTCCCAGAGGATGAAGAGGAGGCTCGACAGATCGTTCGTCGATCTAAAGCCTTTACTGTGATAAGGGGACAGTTGTACAGAGAAAGCGCGACTGGAGTTGGTCAGAAATGCATAACGCCAGAAGAAGGTCGAATAATCCTTGACGACATCCACTCGGGGACCTGTGGCCATCATGCGTCCTCTCGGACCATTGTAGCCAAAGCATACCGAGCCGGATTTTACTGGCCAAGAGCGAATGAAATGGTAAATGAGATAGTCGACAAGTGTGAAGGATGTCAATTTTACTCCAATATGTCACACAAGCCCACCTCAGCCTTAAAGACCATACCACTCGTCTGGCCCTTCGCTATATGGGGATTGGATATGGTTGGACCTTTGAGAACAGGCAGAAGCGGTTTCACCCATGTGCTGGTAGCAGTCGACAAATTCACCAACTAGGTCGAGGATAAACCCATCAAGAATCTTGATGCCGGCACTGCTGTCAGCTTCATCAGAGAGTTAATATTCAGATACGGAGTCCCACACAGTATCATCACTGACAACGGGTCAAACTTCGATTCCGAGGAATTCAGAGCGTTTTGCACATCTCAAGGCACACGAGTCGACTACGCTTCGGTCGCTCATCCACAGTCGAATGGACAGGCAAAACGAGCAAATGGATTGATTCTCAAAGGGTTGAAACCCCGATTGATGCGTGATATCAAACATGCAGCGGGCGCGTGGGTCGACGAGCTTCCATCAGTACTTTGGGGGTTAAGGACCACCAAACCGATCGACTGGGAGAACTCCGTTCTTCTTAGTCTACAGAGTGGAAGTTGTCTTGCCGTGTGACCTGCTTCACAATGCCCCCCGAGTCGAGCTTTACAACGAAGCTGAAGCAGAACAAGCCCGACAGGACGCAGTCGACCTTCTAGAGGAAGAAAGGGAGATGGCTTTGATCCGATCGACCATTTACCAGCAGGACTTGCGTCGCTTCCACTCCAAAAACGTGAGGAGCCGAGCCTTCCAGGAAGGAGATTTGGTTCTCCGAGTGGATCAGCAGAAACCACACAAGCTCGCTCCTTCTTGGGAAGGTCCCTTCATCGTCGCCAAGGTTCTCCACAATGGAGCGTACCGTCTTTACAATGTCGAGCATCAGATCGACGAGCCTCGAGCTTGGAACGCGGAGCTGCTCCGCCCCTTTTACACTTAAGTGTGCACTCGGAAATGTAATAAAAGTACTTTTGTAGTTCATTTTTCAAAGACAATAGTGTTATAATTTTCCCAGTGATTGTTTTTTACTTTTGTTGGTTCAATAAAATTCCCCCCCAGTGGGTGGCTTAGCTGTGAATCCGTTTCGCCTAAGTTTGTAAAAATCCTACCGAGTGATGAGCCACCCTCTCACTCGGAGGCTTAGCCGCGAGTCCGTTTCACCTGAGTTTCAATAAAATCCTACCGAGTGGAGAGTCAGCCTCCCACTCGGAGGCTTACCTGCAGTCCAAGTACTCGCCTAAGTTTCAATAAAATCCTACCGAGTGGAGAGCCAGCCTCCCGCTCGGAGGCTTAGCTGCAGTCCAAGTACTCGCCTAAGTTTCAATAAAATCCTACCAAGTGGAGAGCCAGCCTCCCGCTCGGAGGCTTAGCTGCAGTCCAAGTACTCGCCTAAGTTTCAATAAAATCCTACCGAGTGCAGAGCCAGCCCCCCACTCGGAGGCTTAGCTGCAGTCCAAGTACTCGCCTAAGTTTCAATAAAATCCTACCGAGTGGTGAGCCAGCCTCCCACTCGGAGGCTTAGCTGCAGCATAGTGCTCGCCTAAGTACAAGTATAATGTGTGCTCCGCAAGGTAGACGAGGTGCAGGCCGACTACTACTCTCCTCTTCCGAGCTACGCCACAAGTATAATGTGCGCTCTGCAAGGTAGACGAGGTGCAGGTCGACTGCTACCCTCCTCTTCCGAGCTACGCCACAAGTATAACGTGTGTTCCGCAAGGTAGACGAGATGCAGGTCGACTGCTACCCTCCTCCTCCGAGCTACGCCACAAGTATAATGTGGTCTCCGCAAGGAGGACGAGGTACAGATCGACTGCTACCCTCCTCCTCCGAGCTACGCCACAAGTATAATGTGTTCTCCGCAAGGAGGACGAGGTACAGATCGACTTCCACTTCTCTTTCCAAGCTACGCCACAAGTATAATGTGCGCTCCGCAAGGAAGACGAGGCGCAGGTCGATCGATGCCTTCTTCTTCGGAAGTACGCCGCAAAAATCCTACCGAGTGGAGAGCAAACCTCCCACTCGGGGGCTTAGCTGCAGCCCAGCGCTCGCCTAAGTTTTTGAAAATCCTACCGAGTGGAGAGCAAACCTCCCACTCGGGGGCTTAGCTGCAGCCCAGTGCTCACCTAAGTTTTTGAAAATCCTACCGAGTGGAGAGCGAACCTCCCACTCGGGGGCTTAGCTGCAGCCCAGTGCTCGCCTAAGTTTTTGAAAATACTGCCGAGTGGAGAGCAAACCTCCCACTCGGGGGCTTAGCTGCAGCCTAGTGCTCGCCTAAGTTTTTGAAAATCCTACCGAGGGGAGGGCAGACCTTCCGCTCGGGGGCTTAGCTGCATCCCAGTGCTCGCCTAAGTATGTTGAGTGCAATAAGTGCTTCATCCTAGCCTACAAAAGACACCTCAAACCAGAATGCAAACATATTCAACGATGAATCTAAGTTCGGATAACGTCTTACGGGACCGTAAGTGCTCAGGGGCTAAGCCCGTTAAGGTTTATCAGTTACAAAAACCACTCGGCATACCGAGGCAAATTTAAAAGTATCAAGCATAGAAGTTTTTTACCCCTCATGCGGAGGGCTGGAAGGCGCAACGAATTCGTCCAGGTCGATTCCATCTGCTATCCGAGTGGCAGCGGCGATGAAGGTCTCCATGAAGGATCGGAAATCATGCTTCTTGGTGTTGGCCACCTTAAGGGCTTCCAGCTTGTCCTCTCGCGCCTCCTTGCAGTGAACACGGGCCAGACATAGAGCAACATCCGCACCACACCTGGCAGAGGACTTCTTCCATTCTTGCACTCGACTTGGAACATCGTTCAGTCGAGTCATCAGAGACTCGAGGTCGTTCTGAAGTGTCTCTCCTGGCCAGAGTGTTGTGTCGATGCGGGAAGTTGCGACCTTCAGCCTTGCGAGGTAGTCGACAACAGCAGCAACGCGAGATTCAAGTCAGAGCACATTCATGGCGACTTCGTCCTTCACAGGGGAATTGATGGGATCTAGGTTCGTTTCCAATCGACCAGTTTCCTCTTCAAAGTTCTGGCAGAACTCTGCAACCACAACCCCAAAGTCAAGACAACAGTCTAATGGCGAGATCATAGTTAAAGTGTCTATTTGGTACAAAAGCTTACCTTCAAGCATGAGGAATAGCTTCCTGGCGAGTCCTCCCAGATAAGCCTCCAGATCATTCTTCTTTCCCATCAACTCACTGGCCTTGTCACTCAAAGCAATCTTGTCATTCTTCAGTCGACTAACTTCCTTGTTGGCCGCGTCAAGAGCAACTTTCAGATTGGTATTTTCCTCTTCAAGTTTGGTGATTGAAGCCAGCTTCTCATCCGCGATCTTGGTCTTCTCTAAAGCTGCTTTCTGCGCCTCAGCCAAGTCCAGGTCTTTCTTCTTCAGAGCATCCCTCAGTTTGTCTGCAAAGTCACAGTGAGATCAGACTCAGAAATGGACAAGGGACAAAAGCAGTCGTCGAGGTTCTCACCAAACATACCTTTTGCCTCCTCCTTTGCCTTCGTGAAGTTCTCCTGGACAAGTTTCAGATCAAGTTCAAGCTGGATGTGCTTGTTCTCCAACTCAGTGTAACGAGCTGCAAGCTCGCAAGATTTCTGTGAAGAACCAACTGACAGATGTCAAAGACAGGACACTTCCGAGTGACTAAAGAAAAATCATAGCATTTCTAAGACTACAGCCGAATATAAACATTCGACCCTAGTCTCGGGGACTACACCCAGTGGGTGCACTCAGCGTGCCCCCACTAGTTCTATCAATTAGAGTCGATCAGTCGACCAATAAAAAAAAGAGGTGTTCTTCAGACTGTAGTTGACTACCAGCAGTCGACCACAGTCTCGGGGACTACACCCAGTGGGTGCACTCAGCGTGCCCCCACCGGTCTATGATTCCATTCGACCTAGTCGAGTAAAGAAAAAGCTTAAGACATAAAGACTATGGTCAACTGCCAGCAGTCCACCATAGCCTTGGGGACTACACCCAGTGGGTGCACTCAGCGTGCCCCCACCGATATAGAATTTCAATCGACACACCCAGTGGGTGTACGACAGACACTAAGATTTTCAGAAACAAAGATTTTCAGATATCATATCACTACTAGGGAAAATCCTATACACAGAATCTTAGCAGCAGCGCGGTTTGAAAAGGAGCGCTGCTGCTAACTAGTAGTAGCGCGTGTTCTGTAAACTCGCTGCTGATAAGGATTTAGCAGTAGCGCGCTCGGCCTAAAACGCGCTGCTACAAATATCGACCGGCGGTGTTCCCCTAACTCTAAGTAGCAGTAGCACGGCCGCAATAACCGCGCTACTGCTAAGTATGTAGTAGTAGCGCGCTTTTTCCAGGATCGCTGCTGGTAAATTTCAAATTGCCACACTTTTTTGTCCTAGTTAGCAGTAGCGCCGCATCCCAAAGCGCGCTGCTGCTAAATTCTTAGCAGCAGCGCGTTTTAGGACCCGCGCTACTGCTAACCCGCACCAACCCAACACCTTTCCCCACCCGTCCCTCCCCTCCCCCTCCTCTTTTCCCTTCCCCCTACCCCCACCACATGCTCCCGCTCTCACTCTTCTTCTTCTCCTCAATACTTCTCCCCCA
This sequence comes from Triticum dicoccoides, assembly GCF_002162155.2. Classification (NCBI taxonomy): domain Eukaryota; kingdom Viridiplantae; phylum Streptophyta; class Magnoliopsida; order Poales; family Poaceae; genus Triticum; species Triticum dicoccoides. Next base: position 231,484,809 of record NC_041385.1, on the reverse strand, counting down.
TTACTCTCTCTTTTCTATCCACCTTTCTCTCTCTTCATTACTCCTACATAACTACACCACCTCCATTAATGCATCTCCTTTCTCTTTTTCCTTCCCCCTCCACTAGTTGAAGTTGCCACCTCCATTTAGTTAAGTGACCTATTTGCCCCTAACTAGATCTATCTTTGTCAAGAAGAGCTTTGTGCACTTTTGATCTCCCGACAACATCATCTCCACCATGTGCTCGATCTCGATCGAGATAGAGGTGATGAAAATTTCATGCTTTTGCAAAATGGAAATATGTTTATGTGTGTGTGATATGTTTGTGGAAATTGTGTGTGTGGCATGAGTTGACGCCACCAAATTGTGCTTTTGAGTTGCCTATGTTTTGCCGAAATGTCGATTTATTTCTGTTTCGGCGAATTCCGGGCAAACTCTAGATCCATATATGTCCTATTTTTAGGGAAGGTCATGCCAAATTTTTTTATCACTTTGATGCATGCATGCATTTTTATAATCAATTTGTTTATTATTACCATGCAGAGTTGACGATGGTCAGTGGAACGATGGTGGACAGGTGGTTGCGGTCGGCGGTGCAGGACATGAAAGAAAATAACCGGACAGAGGTTTTATGTCCGTGTCGAAAATGCAAAGGAACAGTTTGGCTCGACCCCCACGACGATGGTTGTGTCGAAGCGCACCTGCTCATGACTGGTTTCATGGATGGCTATACTCGGTGGATAATTGAAGATGAGGATGATGATGTTGAGGATGCCGACGGGGCAGGCAATGATGACACGGGGCAAGACGAAGAGATGATCGATAATGGCGGCGGGGAAGAGGCCGGACATGGCGGCGGAGAAGGGGCCGGACATGGCGGAGGAGAAGGGGCCGGACATGGTGGCGGAGAGAACGACATGGACTCTACGCAGCAGAGTTCGTCGGTACTAAGTTCAATTGTGCGGGACCCTCATGTTCAATCATTGCTTCGCAAGGAGACGAGTACTGAGAGAGCTGCTTCTAGAGAGGAAGCTAAGCTGGAGCAACTGGTGATAGACTCGAACACTCCATTGTATGATGGTTGCAATCCTGAGGTGACCCGCTTGAGTTTCACTCTCCAAGTCCTGAAGACGAAGGCTAAAAACAAATGGACCGACACTAGCCTCGATGAGCATCTCAAGTACCTAAAGGATGTTCTTCCCGCGGGTAATCTTTGTCCTACTAGTGTTGATGAGGCCAAGAAGATCGTGTGCCCTCTTGATCTGCCACACGTTAGATACCGTGCATGCATCAACGATTGCATAATTTATCGGAAGGAGCACGCGGAAAAAACAAGTTGTCCGGTGTGCAATGCTTCTCAATACAAGAAGGCCGGGAAGAAATGTCCCCAGAAAGTTGTACGGTACTTACCGATCACTCCCCGTCTCCAGAGGTATTTTGTAGATCCCAAGGAAGCAAAGCTAATGCGCTGGCAGCGGAGAGGAAGAAGCCTGACGATGGAGATGATCCGAAGCTGAGACACGTGAAGGATGGAAGCCAGTGGAGAGCGTTGAACAGCTTCTATCGGTATTTTGAATGTGATGCAAGGAACATCGTGCTCGACGCGTGTACCGATGGCATGAATCCGTTTGGCAACCAGAACACCAACCATAGCACATGGCCCGTGTTTGTATGGATGTACAACCTCCCCCCTGGTTGTGCATGAAATCGAAGTACATTCACATGAGCATGCTTATTCAAGGGCCGAAACAACCAGGAAATAATATTAATTTGTATCTGGGGCTACTTCAAGAGGAGTTAGACACGTTATGGAAAACACCGGCCAAGACATGGGATGCCAGCAAAGGTGAGTATTTCAAGATGAGAGCCGCGCTGATCACGACAGTGCAGGACTATCTCGGTTACGGATATGTGGCAGGCCAGGTGTGCCATGGATATTGCGGATGCACGCGGTGCATGGATGATACAACGTCTCAGCAGCTAACGTCAAGGAAAGATGGCGGGTCTGGGAAAATCGTGTACATGGGGCATCGAAGATGGCTTGAACAGGACGACCCATGGAGAAACCATGGAGATCTATTCAATGGTCACGCTGAGCATCAAGGACCTCCACGTAAGCGGAGCGGTGCCGTCCGGATGGAAACATCATCCAGGGCTATTTGGCACAAGAGTGCATCTCTTTCTGTGAGAATTTTCTATATGGCGCAGACCATCCGCCTGGTGTTAGTTTTGGTTTACCCGTTAACAAGCACGATGGAAGGCTCGAAGGAGATGGTCACTGCAACGGTCGCAAGGAACTGCACGTGGCATACTCAGATCGACGCAGCGACTTTGACAGAGCAAACTTGGTAGTGCTACAACACCTAGACGAGGTAGATCCTTTCGTGGCACTGCACAAAGAAATTATCGCAAAGAAGTATCGTGACCGGGGGGTATGCAGGACGGACGCCGAAGTTACTAGAGAGCACAACTCCACTTTCCTGCATTGGTTCAAAGAGCATATTATTGCTAATCCCCCGGAGGAGGGCTCTAAGGACGGATTGCTCATATACGCCTTAGCACATGGCCCCTCACCCAACCTCGTAACCTATCATGCATATGATATCAACGGATACACGTTCTACACGGAGGCAAAAGATATGGACAGTGATGATCAGAACTCAGGGGTGACGATGGAATGCATGACCGACAACGACAACGGCACAACTGAACGATTTTATGGAAGGGTCGAGGAGATCTGGGAGCTTGACTACTCTGGACTGCACAACACGACGATGTTCCGTATCAGATGGGCTTAGAATGTAGAAAGAGAAAGCCGGATGTTCACTACCATGACTATACCCGACGCTAAGAGCGCTACCGTGAACACTATCGCAAAAAACGAGCCATGGGTACACGCTAAGCACGTGACACAATTCTTCTTCATAACTGACCCGCGCAATCCCAGCCGTGTTGTCGTGAGGAGAGGCAAAAGGAACATCATTGGAATGGATGGAGTCGCCAACGAGGAAGACTATGATCAGTACGGCAACCCAATGAGGGAAGATGATGATGATGATGAAGTATACGTCAAAAGAAGAATCAATACTACATTACCTAAGAAAAATCATACTCCATGGAAAAGGCAAAGTCACAATGAGGGGCTCAATTATTCTTCGACGAACAAGAAGGGAAAGAAGCTGAATCAAAAATGAAAACGTCAGCACTGAGGAAACGTATGTTATGGGTCCAATGATGTGTAATATATATATGTTCCTATTTTGTATACACACTTAGCCATTATTATGCATGGGTCCAATGATGTGTAATATATATGTTCCTATTTTGCGTACATATTTAACCGTCAAATGATGCAATATATATCGCCCTCCCTTCTTTCACTGCCCTCGGGAAATAAAAGTGGGATAAAATAAGGGAAAAGAAAAAGGAAAACTGGCAGTAGCGACGGTAGTAGCAGCAGTTTTGGATAAACCGCTGCAGCTACTGAATTTAGTAGTAGCGCATTTCTCCTAAACCGCTGCAGCTACTGAAGTTAGTAGCAGCGCATTTTGACATAACACGCTACTGCTACGTCCACTTAACCCAAAATTCTCACTCGCCCTGCTTCATCCCGCCATTTCCCCCCAAATCCCCACTCTCTCTTCCCCGTCGCACCGCCACGCCCGACCCGGCCCCGGTGCTCGCCCCCGACTCCTCCGGCGCCGGCGCTAGCGCCCGACCCCATCGCTCGCCCCCGTCCTGGCCCTCGACCCGGCCCCGGCGC
>NC_041385.1:231457862-231480862 GCF_002162155.2 Triticum dicoccoides | reverse complement strand
CTCTCCCCTGCCGGCCGTCGTCGGGCCTGTCTCCTCGCCCCTGCACTCTCTGTAAACCCCCCCTCTCTGCTAGGGTTCTTCGGTTATGTTAATTAATTAGGTTATCTATTTAGTTATGAATTTAGCTAGGTTTCAAAATTAGCTGAATTTTTATATGAAAATTAGTACTGGACATGTGATATGTGCATATGTCATGTTTTGGACATGTCATGTTTGGAAAATGATCCGAGTGGCCTATGTTACGCCGGAATGTTGATTCATTTCCTTTTCGGTGAATTTCAGGCGCTCGATATGTCCATTTTTTAGCAAAGGTCATGCCGAAATTTCCCATGAATAAAGGCATGATTTGTGCTACATAGTTGGCATATCGAGTGCTGGTAGATAGATTTCTTTTTATGTCATTTCTCATTTATTCATACTTTTAGAAATAAATGAGGCCACTTAATCATAGGAAACATGTCGAACAACGAAGAAACTGGGCCTTCTGACCAAGATGCAGACGAGATGGATTATGAGGGTGAACAAGAGTACCTCGACTATTTGACTGCTAAGCAAGGTTTGCAGGTCGGCCTCGATGATGGTACTGACGCCGACATCGACACCGACGGCACCAGCACTGATGGTGGCACCGAGACCGGTGGGGAAGGTACCGGCGGGGAAGGTACCGGCCCCGATGCCGCTACCGAAAAGAGGAAGCATAAGAAGCAGAGGGTACGAAAACCTAACAAATTAGGGATTGGACGACTTGTGATCACAAAGACGGCACCTGGCAAGTTTGAGCCGTTAGAGCCGGAAGAACCTCGCAAGTGCTATGGGAACCAAGTAGGATGCATCCTACGGGAATGCGCGACCATCAACGACGATGACTTAAGGAGTAAAGAACATTTGACGCAGTTGCTCCTAACGAAGATGCACAAGAGATTCAAGTTCCCCGACCGGGATGATAACATAGAACAACCGTGGGATGATCCGAAGATGAAAAAGATTAACAATCACGCCATGGGCATGTTCAGCAATGATTTGGCCTCCCGGAAAGGGAGGGTGAAACGAGCTATTGAGGCTGATGAACCCCTGTCCAAGATTCTGGAGGAAAATCCGACACTTACGGAAGAGGAGTTCGAAAAGTTCAAGGACACTTGCGCTACTGAGGCAGCCAAGGCTAAGGCTGCAAAATTCAAAAGCCTTCAGCAAAGGAACATGGGGAAGCATCGCCTCGGAAGCCGTGGCTACCTCGGTAAAAGGCCCATATGGGATAAGAAGGACGCGGAACGTGAAGCCGCGGGTCTCCCAGACCCCTTCGCGAAGTTCACCAACCCCTTGGAGCATGACTTCGTCAGGGCCCGCTACAAGTGGGACAAGGAGAAAAAGGTTTTTTACACGGACAAGATCACGAGGAAATTGATTAGACTACTGGAGAAGAAACACCGGCTTGTAGCCGAAAGCCCTACTTCTCCGATGAGGCCCAAGTGGGACACTCCTCTTAACCAGGCCTTGAACGAACTTAAGGGACTCCCGTTGGACCAGCGGCCGCAATATGGTCGTGTGCACGGCGCTGGAGACGGCGCCATGTGGAAGGTGTTTTACAACAACGGCCCGAAGGCCAAGAAGCAGAAAAAGAAGTTTAGTCAGGCGGACATCGACGCAAAGGTGAAGCTTGCGGTCGAGAAAAAAAGCAGTTGAGGACGCGAAAAAAGCAGCCGAGGACAAATATGAGTTGCTACAGCAGGCAGTCAATGCAGCTGTAACTGCCTGCAAAAATGATTTCACTACTAACTTGGTTCCAGTTATCATCAACTGGGCGAAGGAAAATCTAGACAAGATGGTACATGATTTCCCGATGCCCAGTTTCATCGCGAGCAACTCCATGAACAACAACACCATCGCACCATCACTTGCTCAAGCAACCGGCCTCCTCTCGCAGCCGCTCCCGCTCATAGCAGCCCGTCCTCAGTCTCAGGCGCGCTAGGTGGGCCTTCGTCTTTGGCTGAGCTCGACGCCGTCACTTTAATTACATGTCGCACCAACATATATATATAGATAATATTCCATTTTTGTTTCCTTTCGGTTGTTTTACGCCACAGACATATGTGTTTGCAGGCGAAAGAAACCCCGTGCACCATACTCTACTTGATCAAAGGCCAGAAGGTGGACGTGGGAAAGGGGATGATAATGGACCCCTCTCAACGCATGTTCCACAACCAGCCGATCCCCGCTGGGCACTTCAGGGTTAGCTTGACCAGTGTGAAATCGGGGCACGAGGATTTGCCTCCTCCAGTACAGCACGTGGGAGCGGACGACGAGACCCCGCGGCGGATTGGCAGCTGCAAGGGTTGGGTGCTGCTATGGCCGAAGAATCTTATTCATCTGGAGCCGGCCGAGAGCACACCAATAACTACCACACATCAACAAGCATGTGCGGAGACCACCACCCCGCCTACGCAATTACCAGCTCCTGTAGTGTCGGGTGAGAGCGGCGGACGACATGATGAAGGGGGTGCAATAGTACTGGCTGATGTAATTTCTCCTGTAGAACAGAGAATGGATGATGAGACGGAGGTCGACCCTATGGATTACCTCAATACAAACGCGTATGACTGTGCCATAGATATGATGAGTCAACCATATGATGAATCGGGCTATCAGCTTGCTAATGAGGATATGGATGATATGCCCGGGCAGGGTCATACCATGGATTGCAAAAAGTCTCTCTTCATGAAATCCTCACAGGACACGCCTGAAGATGCCGCCTCAACATAGGCTCAACTAGCCGGGCGCGAGGGTCGTACAGTACTTAGCCCGGGAACACTTGGGCAGGGGTTAAGGAAGGGTCTGGAAGGTGTGCCCAAGAAAAAGGAGAGGAAGAGATCGGGGAAGGTAACTGCCTCCAAACAAGCCAGAGCACACAGCAGCCAGACGATGCATTCTGAAGAGCGTGTACCCTAGAAAGGTGCGGTCATGTTCCATCTCACGGGCGAGCCGATGCTACCGCCGAAACCGCTGGAGGCACTATCAGGGGATCTCAGGAGACTGCACGACCATGTGCTGTCGACTGAGAAAAGCCTACTAGCCTCAAAGGATCCAGGATATCCGACATACATGGCTCGTGTGCCTGAGGGGAAGTGCTACGTCGACACACGGCCCGCGGAGGTGTTCTTCCTGCGGTTTGACCATATCTTTGAGATGTTTCTAACAAGGCGGCTTGATTTTACTATCGTCCGCCTTTTTGCGCTACATATGAGCTCCGTCATGAAGAGTGAAGAAGTCTCGCAAATCTGTGTGGTGGATCCGTACTACATGCACGAGTCTTTCTTGAGTCTCGGCGACTTTCAACGTGAAACTGCTAGGGAGTACCTCCAAAACTTCATGGTACAGAATAAGGACCGGGAAATTGTCCTCGTGCCTTATCATCCAAAGTAAGTCAGTTCCGGACAACCCTTTCATACATTTCAATCATTCCTTCTCTCTCATATGGGGAATAATTTGAGGTGTCTTTTCCCCGCAGCAACGGGCGCGCCGTCCTTATCGTTCTTTACCCGCAAGTCTCCCACGCCGTGTATTTTGACCCTTCCAGAGACTACGAGAAAAAGGACTACACCCACATAATGAATATTCTAGATGATGCTCTCCAAGGCTTCAGCTTTAGAGGTGGCCACATGCATATCAAGAAACAAAGGAACAAGAAAATGGGTTTCGCGCATAAAACTAACTTCTCCTGCATCCATGTCCCAAAACCAAGCAAGAAGGATGGATTCTACATCGTCCATCTCATGATTCAGTTCAACACGGATCACCAAAAGCTTCGCATTAACAGCAGAAATGATGATCATATCCACAAGTGGCTAGAATCTCATGGAGACGCGAATTATAAACTTAGAGATGACTTCTTTCGCATCCAAAGCGACATTGCGACAATCATCATGAAAGAAGTCGTCGATGAGAAGGGGATGTTCCACCACGGCCCTATATCGCGAGCTGACGTCCGAACTCGCATAAGCATGCAACGTCTAGACCTCACGCCGTTCAAGAAGCTAGGGTTCATCCTCGATGATTTGGAAGGATGGAACTTCTAGTGATTTATGATGCCGATGACGATGATATGTGTCGGTTGAACTTGTATACTTTTTGTAGCGATGAAACTTTGTGATGTCCATGGTCCCTACCGAACTTGCGTAACGCTACTTTGTTAGTTTGCGTACGATGACCTGCGTACTCTAGTTAATTAATTTGCGTACTGTATATGTTGCATCTAGTTGCTAACCCTTTCTTTTTCGGTGTTGCTCTAGTATATTTTGTTGCATATATATGATTGTACATCCTCTTCATGAACATGCATCTCTAACAGGTACCTAGTTTCTTGATGGCGAGATGGAAATGCTATGTCGTGTACAAAGGGAAGGTTCCGGGGGTGTACAACGAGTGACATGAGTGTCAGGAGCAAGTGAATGGGTTCACGGGCGCCAGCCATAAAGGCTTCAAAAGCAGACAAGAAGGAGAAGCTAGTTACTTGAGGTTCACGCTAGCGCGGGAGAGGACTCATAACCGCCACCACATGTACTACATAGTTCCGCTCTCACTCATAGTGATAGCACTTCTTGCGTATACCTTTGTTTAGATGGATGACATTGTTGTAGTTGCAAGTATTCAAGACTTGCATGTATTGCTATTTTCGAGATGATGACAAGATATCACTTTGTGTTGGATGATGATTAGGATGAGACTATTTGTATGTACATGCTATGATTACATTTGTGGTATCGCAGGCATTTGTATGTGTATCATGATGACATTTCTATGTGCTAAAGATTCTTCTACAAAGCCTGTTCAAATACAAAACAAATATGCCAAAAAAAACTACTTAAATTAGCAGTAGCGAGTGTATAAAAGTTAGCAGCAACGCCTCAATAGCAGTAGCGCGTCCAGCCAAAGAGCGCTAGCGCTACTAGCAGTAGCGAGCTTCCTTTAACCGCGCTGCTGCTACACTTGTGTAGCAGTAGTGCGGGTGCGCACGCGCTACTGCTATGAGTTAGCTGTAGCGCCTTATTAGTAGCGCGGGTACCCACGCTACTGATACATATAAAATCCGCGCTGCTGCTAGCCTTTTCCCTAGTAGTGTATCCTAACAGAACAGGCGGTGATCGACTAACCTGAACATTGTTCTGGAGAGCTGAACTGGCGTCATAGGCCGCCTGGCTGGCATCTCGGATTGCCTTCACTTGCTCCATCGTGACCCCTGCCTGGCGTATTGCTTCCTTAGCAGCGCTTGCTTGGTCATCTGGGACGTGGTGGGTCGAGAAAAGTGAAGGCTGAGCAGCACTCGACGACGAGGGGCGATCACTCGTCAGCGGCACCGCAAAGGAGACGGTAGGCCGAGTGACGTTGTCCCCCTCCACAATCAACGTCTCGGGTGCCGACACATCCTGAGTCGCCTTGCCAGCAGACGCTTTCCTATTCCTCCTCTGCCTCTGTGGTTCCTCATCATCATCGTCAGGAAGGTCAATAACGACGTTCGGTGGAGCTGCAGAAAAGGGTCAAAGTTAAAAACAAAGGTCCAACCGACTGAAGACGGAACTATAAAAGTCATACCAGGTTTTGAAGTGACAGCATCTTCCATTTCGTGATCTTCGGGTCTGGTCGAAGTGTCAGGAGTAGCAGCACTGCAATTCCGGAAGTCAGTCGGTCAGCCCACGAATCGACCAAGAATAAAAATCCATGTGAAACAAGAAAACCCAAGTTGCACCATTACCCTGAGATAGTGAAGATCACCATCTTCATCTTCGGCGAAACCTTCATCGGCTTCGACGGCGCCACTCGAGATTGCTTCGGGGCTTTCTCAGTCGGCGCCGGAGAAGTCGTCCGAGGACGCTTGGTCGACTGCGCGATGGGCACAACCCCTTACCGCGCTCAGCTGCAGGGTCATGGACAAGCTTCGAGCGCCTTTCAGAACGGGGAGGTGCAACTTCCTCCTCCTCTTCCTCTTCCTCCTCATCAGAGTCATCGTCTTCATCATCGTCATCAGCATCCGAATCCCAATCCTCCGGGCTTTCGCCCCCACTTCCTTCCTCCTCCTTAGTCGGTGCCTGCGCCCCATTGGGCATCGAGTACAACTCAGTGGTGGCCTGACAAACAATGAAACAAGGCAAAAGTTAATCGACCGATTGGCAGCAAAGCAAAATGAATGAAACAGGATCCCCACCGGGGGTAAGTAGTCATACCGTGTCTGGTTGATAAGACTGGTCGAGTGGTGGAGTCCTCCTAGCCCCATGAGGGTTATCTTTGTTCCCCGTGATGGCAGTCATCCACCTCTCCAGTGTGGCGTCGTCGACCTCCTCTGGGTGGACCCGAGTGGTGTCTTCAGTACCAGAGTACAACCACATCGGGTGACCTTGGTACTGGAGCGGCTGAATGCGCCGTCGAAGAAAAACCTCCAAAAGGTCCATGCCCGTAACACCGTCACGAATGAGTTGAACCACACGCTCTACCAACATTTTAACCTGAGCCTTTTCTTCCAGAAGTACCTTCAGAGAAGATGGCTTGTTCACTCGGTCCATGGAGAACAGAGGGAGACCAGTCGACTGCCCCGGCGTCGACTGATCTTGGCAGTAGAACCAGGTCGACTGCCACCCTCTACCGACTCAGGAAGGGTCATGGCTGGAAAAGCACTCTTACTCGTCATTTGGATCACAAGGCCCCCACACATCTGGATAACCTTGGTCCTCTCATCATCCGGACCCGCCTTTTTCACCGTCTGAGAGCGACAAGTGAATATGTGCTTAAAGAGACCCCAGTGCGGCCTACAGCCCAGGAAGTTTTCGCACAAAGACACAAAGGCGGCAAGGTAGGCTATGGAGTTGGGAGTGAAATGGTGGAGTTGCGCCCCAAAGAAGTTCAAGAACCCACGGAAGAAAAGATTCGGTGGCAAAGAGAATCTGCGATCTACGTGAGTGGCTAAGAGAACACACTCACCCTCCAGCGGTTGCGGTTGCCACTCGGTCCCCGGAAGTCTTGCTGACCCATGGGAGATCAGTCCCCCATTGGCCAGATCGTCGAGGTCCTTCTGGGTGATGGTCGAGCGGATCCAATCTCCCTGGACCCAACCTTGCGGCAGGCGGGACTGCGACGAGGATCCACCCCGACTGGTCGCTCACCCCTTCGCCTTCGCCGTCGCCGTAGCCTTCTTCGCTCGCTCCAAAGCCGCTGTCTTCTCCTTCACCATCGTCGCCGTTGAGGCGTGCGAGGAGCAGATGGGCGGAGGAAGAAGAGGGCGCAGCGGGCGAGATTGAGGAAGGTGGAGAGGGGAATGGAGACGCACTGTTCAAAAACCCCTGTTCGGCACTTTATATAAGGGCACTTCCGAGTGGCTGACAGGTAGGCTCAGGAGATCCTGTCAAATCCCGAAACAGTCACGCGCGCGATACGTGGCGAAAAAGGCGGCACAGAAATCGAGGTGCCTCCGTCTTATCCCATCCGAGTACTGCGGTCCTCTCCTCTTCGCGCGCTTCCCAAAATTCAGATCCCACGAAATCCGCTAACAGCAGAGCAACCTGTCAGACGGTAGATTTCCCGCGATCCGTCGCTCGGAAGTCCACCAAGTTCAAAAGTTCACCTGACAGAGGAAAAGAATGGATCAAGGCGACTGAAAGAGAAGTTGATGCCATCGCTAAACAAGGTCGTTGATCTAGAACAGGTCGGAAAAATTATCAACTCCTTCCTCACTCAAACCTCGATCCATTTGGGGGCTAATGACGAGGCCATGTACCTAGGGTAGGGTCATGGACTTGTCCAAGGTACCCTCCCCAAGGACATCTTTAGACGAAGTAACCTTCCAGTCGACCAAGAGAGAGACTCCACTCAACAGACTCGACGGCACTCGACCATGAAGACTCACTCGACCACTAGGAGATCAAGAGCCACTCTGCATCCAAACGGTCTGTAATTAAGTAGTCTTTATGGCCATGATGACACTTTATGTAAGGCGTTACAGGTAACGCCTGGCCTTAATGTACTTTAAACCCTCCGCTGCGTAGGGTGGTTGGGGTCCTGGCAGACGCTATATAAGCCACCCCCCTCCACTGGCAGAAGGGTTCGCACCCCTGTAACTCAAACACATATAATCCAGTCGACCGCCTCCGGGCTCCGAGACGTAGGGCTGTTACTTCCTCCGAGAAGGGCCTGAACTCGTAAATCCCTTGTGTTTACAACTACTCCATAGCTAGGATCTTGCCTCTCCATACCTACCCCCCATTCTACTGTCAGTCTTAGAACCACGACACGACCTGTTTAGGTGCTTGGATTAGTGAAGCCGGTTTAGTGTGTGGCCGTCAAGGCAGTCACACAATCTTCCGTGCTCGAGGAACACTCGATATTCCCCTTTAAGGAGATGATGCCTCATGGACCGGGCATTTTAAGTGTGAGGGATGCATAATGCGGTACTGCGTTAAAGCGGGGGAAAGCTTCGCGCCCCAGTAGTGCTTTATAGCTACTCGTGAATGGGGCGAGGTGGAAGGTTAACCTTTCACGGCGGAAGTTGTCGGGTGAGCCGAACACAACTTCTAGCAATAGAGAGCCGGTACAATGGGCATATCGGCCTGGCATTACCCCTTGAAAGGAAGTGTTGCTACGGCGAATTTTGGTCGGGTCTATCCCCATTTTGCAGATTGTGTCCTGATATAGCAGGTTTAGATCACTGCCGCCGTCCATTAGGACTTGTGTAAATTGGAGTCCGTCGATTATCAGATCTAATATCAAGGCAGTCCATCCTGCGTTCCGGATACATCTAGAGTAATCCTGATGGTCGAAGGTGATTGGTTTTGACAACCAGTGGCGGGACTCCTCTGGGATAGGCCGTATGGCACGTATCTCTATGGGCGTCATTCTGTTTTTCCCTTTTTTCACGTGAAGTGAGTTTACTGTTTTGACTTCTTGTGGGAAATTCTTTTGTCTTCCGGTGCTCTGCTTGTGGGGTTCGTCATCGTCCTCGCTTGGTGTGTCAAGCCCCTTGTGTTCGGTGTTGAGTTTGCCGGACTGCTTGAAGACCCAACAATCTCTGTGGGTATGGTTTGCAGGCTTCCCGAGAGTACTGTGGATTTGGCATATCTTGTCCAAGATTTTGTTTAAGTTGGATAGCTCGTCCCTATTATCCTTCGGGGGCAATTTTTTATGATTCTGCCGAGAGCTTTTGAATCCGGCGTTGACTTCCGTGCTCTTCGGGCTATTGCCCTTGGTCCGGCGCTGTTCTTTGCTGCGTCGTGGTTTCCCGTTTCCATCCCTGACTTCGGATGTACTTGGGTCGCTGGTACTGCATCTTGCCAGCCAGCTATCCTCTCCTGCGCAAAAACGGGTCATGAGGCTTGTTAATGCGGCCATTGTTCTTGGCTTTTCTTGGCCGAGGTGTCTGGCGAGCCATTCGTCTCGGACGTTGTGTTTGAAAGCTGCTAAGGCTTCGGCGTCCGGACAGTCGACTATTTGGTTCTCTTTAGTGAGGAATCTGTTCCAAAATTTTCGGGCTGACTCTCCGGGTTGTTGAGTTATGTGACTTAAATCGTCTGCATCCGGAGGTCGGACATAGGTCCCTTGAAAATTTGCCTGAAAAGCATCCTCGAGCTCTTCCCAACTTCCAATGGTGTTTTCCGGGAGGCTTTTGAGCCAATGCCGGGCTGGCCCTTTGAGCTTGAGGGGTAAGTATTTTATGGCATGGAGGTCATCTCCTCTAGCAATGTGTATGTGGAGGATGTAATCCTCAATCCAGACTCCAGGGTCTGTTGTTCCGTCGTATGCCTCTATGTTTACGGGCTTGAATCCTGCTGGAAATTCATAATCCAGAACCTCATCGGTGAAGCATAGGGGATGTACGGCACCCCTATATTTAGGTGTACCGTACTATTTGGATACTTGACGTGTTGCATTGCTTACTAGAGCTTGCTTTCTTGGCTCGTAGATAGATCTAACTGGGCCATCTTTTTGATGCGAGTCTGTGTGCGGATCGCGTGCTGGCTTGTGTGCGGTGCCGTTTGCCGCTCTATGTTTGCCATGGGGTCGTCTATCCAACCGGTGGTCTCCTTGTTTTTTGATTGCGGTGGCTCTACGGTCTCCTCATCAAATTTAGGAAGTAGTTTTCGCTTGGGGCAGCTCTTTGTTCGGCGACTGTCGCTGTATTTGTCTGCGGTGTTGAGTACTTTGCTCCATTTGATCTTGAGCGCATCTTCCTCTGTCTTGAGCTTCCGCTTCTGCTTTCTCAGGCTACGTGCAGTGGCGATGAGCCTTTTGTGGAGGTTCTTATGCTCCAGCAACTTGTCCGGCGTGAGATCGTCCGGACTGTTATCTTGTTCAGGGACGGATTGTTTATCCATATTGTCCTGTTCGAACGGTTGCTCGATAGCATGTTCATCGTCCACCGGTTCGCCCTGCTCTATGGCTGGGTTTGTATGGCTGCTGTCTTTGTCGAGGCGAGACTTTGAGCGGCGCTTACGTCGCCGTTTTGACTGCTTTTCGAGGGGATGATCCCGCGTGTCGTCCCGTTGTTCCTCGTCGTCGCTTCCTTTAGGTGTATCCACCATGTATACAACGTGAGATGCGGTGGGTGTCCAGTGCCTTATGGGTGCTGGTTCATGCATATCTCCTACATCGTCGTCCATACCGTTGATGTCTTCGGAGTCGAAATCGAGCACGTCGTTTAAACTTTCGACAGTGGCTACGAAGTGGGTGGTGGGTGGGCTCTGAATTTCTTCGTCGTCCACGTCCCAACCTTCCTGACTATAGTCCGGCCAGGGCTCTCCTGATAAAGAGAGAGACTTGAGTGAATTTAGGATGTCGCCAAAGGGCGAGTGCTGAAAGATGTCCGCGGCGGTGAATTCCATGACCGGTGGCCAACCGGATTCGATTGATAGGGGCGCGAAAGGTTCGGAGTCCGGAGAGGAGTCTGGCACCTTGGAGTTACGAGCCTTGCAAAGGACAGGGATGGTGTTCGTCTCAATCGCCGTAGAGATTGCAGCGCCCGAGGCGGTGTCTAGCCACCAGTCCTCGATCGGCGCAGTCGGCTCCGAGCTAAGGGTCGGACCGGATACTTGTGCGGCCTACAGGGCACTGTTCGGCGGCAGAGCTAGATCATGCCCATCGTGACAGTGCGGCACGCTTGGCTGTGGCTCAAACCCATCGAAGATCAAGTCTCCGCGGACGTCAGTCGTATAGTTCAAACTTCCAAATCTGACCTGATGGCCAGGGGCGTTGCTTTCGATCTGCTCCAGATGGCCAAGCGAATTGGCCCGCAGTGCAAAGCCGTCGAATACGAAGATCTGTCCGGGGAGAAAAGTCTCACCCTGGACCGCATCATTGTTGATGATCGGAGGAGCCATCGGGCCTAAAGATGACGACACAGAGGAACTCTCAATGAAAGCACCAATGTCGGTGTCAAAACCGGCAGATCTCGGGTAGGGGGTCCCGAACTGTGCGTCTAGGCGGATGGTAACAGGAGACAAGGAACACGATGTTTTTACCCAGGTTCGGGCCCTCTCGATGGAGGTAAAACCCTACTCCTGCTTGATTGATACTGATGATACGAGTAGTACAAGAGTAGATCTACCACGAGATCAGAGAGGCTAAACCCTAGAAACTAGCCTATGGTATGATTGTTGTTCGTCCTACGGACTAAAACCCTCCGGTTTATATAAGCACCGAAGAGGGTTAGGGTTACACAAAGTCGGTTACAATGGTAGGAGATCTACATATCTGTATCGCCAAGCTTGCCTTCCACGCCAAGGAAAATCCCATCCGGACACGGGACGAAGTCTTCAATCTTGTATCTTCATAGTCCAGGAGTCCAGCCGAAGATGATAGTTTGGCTATCTGGACACCCCCTAGTCCGGGACTCCCTCACCCGTTGTCTCAGTTAAAATAGTGGATCATTGTTATCTTGGTTTATGTGACATAGGTGCTAGCATGAGTGCTATCCCTTACTCCTTATATCAAGAAATTATGAATGACATAACACCCGCAGAGATAGAAGACATAGATGTTACTACTAAACTTGCTAATAGAGATACTATTTAATCAATTGGGATTATTAGAGATGTTGAAGTCTTGTGTGGGAAAATAAAATACCCTACTGGTTTTCTTGTTTTTGCTTCCCCACAACATGCTTTTTGTCCCATTATCTTTGGTAGACCTTTCTTGAACACCATTAATGCTAAGATAGATTGTGAGAAACAAACTATCGGCGTTAGTTTTGGTGATGAGTCTCATGAGTTCAATTTCTCCAAGTTTAGTAGGAAGCTTCACGAAAAAGAATTGCCTAGTAAGGATGAAATAATTGGTCTTGCTTCTATTGCTATGCCTCCTACTGATCCTTTAGAACAATATTTGCTAGACCATGAAAATGATTTACATATGCATGAAAGAAATGAAATAGATGACATTTTCTTTGAACAACGTCCTCTGCTTAAACACAATTTCCCTATTTTAAACTCTAGGAGGTCCTCCTCCACCTAAAGGTGATCCTGTGTTTGAATTAAAACAATTACCAGACACTTTGAAATATGCTTATCTTGATGAAAAGAAGATATATCCTGTTATTATTAGTGCTAACCTTTCAGAACATGAAGAAGAAAGATTATTGAAAGTTCTAAGGAAGCACTGAGCTGCTATTGGATATACTCTTGATGATTTAAAGGGCATTAGTCCCACTCTCTGTCAGCACAAGATTAATATGGAACCTGATGTTAAACCCGTTGTTGATCACCAACGTCGGTTAAATCCAAAGATGAAGGAAGTGGTAAGAACGGAGATATTAAAACTTCTGGAAGCACGTATAATCTATCCTATAGCTGATAGTAGATGGGTAAGCCCCGTTCATTGTGTTCCTAAGAAAGGAGGTATATATTACTGTTGTTCCTAATGGTAAGAATGAACTTATTCCACAAAGAATTGTTACATGCTATAGAATAGTAATTGATTTAGAAAATTAAACAAAGAAACTAGAAAAGATCATTACCCTCTGCCTTTTATTAATCAAATGCTAGAAAGATTATCTAAGCACACACACTTTTGCTTTCTTGATGTATATTCTGCTTTTTCACAAATACCTGTTTCTCAACCTGATCAAGAAAAGTCCACTTTCACTTGTCCCTTTGGAACTTATGCTTATAGACGTATGCCTTTTGGTTTATGCAATGCACATGCTACCTTTCAAAGATGTATGACTGCTATATTCTCTTACTTCTGTGAAAAGATTGTTGAGGTTTTCATGGATGACTTCTCTGTTTATGGGAAGTCTTTTGATGATTGTTTAAGCAAACTTGATCGAGTTTTGCGGAGATGCGAGCAAACAAACCTTGTCTTGAATTGGGAGAAGTGCCACTTTATGGTTAATGAAGGCATTGTCTTGGGTCATAAAATTTCTGAAAGACGTATCGAAGGGGACAAAACTAAGGTTGATGCAATTGAGAAAATGCCATGTCCTAAAGATATCAATGATATTCGTAGTTTCCTAGGTCATGCTGGTTTCTATAGGAGATTTATCAAAGAATTTTCTAAAATTTCTAGGCCTCTTACAAATCTTTTGCAAAATTATATTCCTTTTGTTTTTTATGATGATTGTTTAGAAGCCTTTGAAACACTCAAGAAATCATTAATTTCTGCACCTATAGTTCAACCACCTGACTGGAACTTGCCTTTTGAAATTATGTGTGATGCTAGTGATTATGTTGTTGGTGTTGTTCTAGGACAAAGAGTTGATAAGAAACTGAATGTTATTCATTATGATAGTAAAACTATAGACAATGCACAATAGAATTATGCTACTACTGAAAAAGAATTTCAAGCAGTGGTGTTTGCTTGTGATAAATTTAGATCTTACATTGTTGACTCTAAAGTTATCGTTCACATCGATCATGCTGCTATTAAATATCTTATGGAAAAGAAAGATGCTAAACCTAGACTTATTCGATGGGTTCTGTTGCTACAAGAATTTGATTTACATATTACTGATAGGAAAGGAGCTAAGAACCCAATGGCTGATAACTTGTCTAGTCTTGAAAATGTGCTTGATGACCCACTACCTACTGATGATAGTTTCCCTGATGAGTAGTTAGCTGCAATAAATGTTTCTAATAATACTCCTTAGTATGCTGATTATGATAATTACATTGTTGCTAAATATTTACCACCTAGCTTTACATGCCAACAAAAGAAAAAATTCTTCTATGATTTAAGACATTACTTTTGGGATGACCCACATCTTTATAAAGGAGGAGTAGATGGTATTATTAGACGTTGTGTTCCTGAGCATGAATAGGGACAAATCCGACGGAAATGTCACTCTAATGCTTATAAAGGGCATCATGATGGAGACAGAACTGCTCACAAGGTATTGCAATCTGGATTTTATTGGCCTACTCTCTTCAAGGATGGCCATAAGTTCGTCTTATCTTGTGATGAATGTCAAAGAATAGGTAATATCGGTAGGCGCCAGGAAATGCCTATGAATTATTCACTTGCTGTTGAACCATTTGATGGTTGGGGATTTGATTACATGGGACCTTTTTCTTCCTCTAATGGGTATACACGTATTTTGGTTGCTGTTTATTATGTTACTAAATGGGTCGAAGCTATTCCAATCAGTAGTGCTGATCACAACACCTCTATTAAAATGCTTAAGGAAGTTATTTTCCCAAGGTTTGGAGTCCCTAGATATTTAATGACCGATGGTGGATCGCACTTTATTCATGGTGCTTTCCGCAAAATGATTGCCAAGTATGATGTTAACCATAGAATTGCATCACCCTATTGTAGCGATCCGACCTCAGGCAGTCAAATCTCTGTGCATAAGTGTCATCCCTGGATCGGTCATGCTAACACACACAATACTCGAGGATTTATAACAGAGTTCAATCACACACTTATTACATCGAATGTCTCAAGAGAGAACTTATTACAATAATATGGCTTAAGGCCACCTAAATAAGATAACAGAGGAAGCTTCGAAGGTAAATGAGTCCATCAACTCTAACGACATAGCTGAGTGCACGACAACGACCTAGCACACTTTACTCTTTGTCTGAAAACTCCGCAACATAATATGTTGCAGCCCAAATGGGTCAGCACATGGAATATGCTGGCGAAATAACACTAGAGCAATGAACATGAACCAGCTATAACTATATGCATATATGGCTGGTGGAGGCTCTAAGTTTATTTTTGAATAAAGCCAATTTTTACCTACAACAAAGGAATATATTTTATTTAACTACAAAGTTGGTTGATAAATATTGAGAAGGTTCCTCCAACTCAATCCCAATTAAGCATAATTAACATCCCAACAAATTAATTAAGTAAAGTGATGAGATCAAATCAATAATTCAAGTACCAGATACTCAAGATGTCCATAACCGGGGACACGGCTAACCACGATTAGTCTATACACTCTGCAGAGGTTTGCAAACTTTTCCCCACAATACTAGATCTCCCCCGTTGAATTTCTCGCACTACATGATGTTTGAGAAATGGATGACCGAGACACAGTCTTTCCGAAGAGGTCCCCTTAACCTATAGATAGGCCGGTACACCTACAATCCCCTACATCTGCTAGCAAATCATGGAAAGGTTTCCCACAACTTACTCAACTATGCCAGAGCCCATATGGCTTGTGGCTGCACACAGAAGTTTCCAGCATGAATAATCTTATGATCCCTTTGAGCCTGGGTGGCGAACCATAGGATGATCACATGGGTACTTCGGGATATCCCAGGACAGCGCTGGATTGCTCCAAGTGCCCAGACAACCACTGGGTGCTTCAGGGTGCCTCAACCAATCCACCCAGATGTGTATTAAAGTAGCTACCTTAAGTTAAACTTAGTTAACAAAAATCTCTCACATCTGTCATGAATTCTCTCAAAACCAATCCACGTCTACGAGCATAGCATAGCAGTATAAGCATAACGTAGAAGTAACTCCCAGGGTTTAAAGTAAAATACAATAGGTTCCACCTCATCAACTACTTCCCAATACCCACATGTTAATAAAATCCTAACCATGCAATGTTTGAGGATTGAAATTAATGCATAAAAACTGGGTAATAAAGGGATATTATGATCAAAGTGTTACTTGCCTTGCCGATGATCTGAAAACCCTAGTGACTCATAGTAGCAGGCCTCACACTCCGGAAACTCTATCATGAACAAACAATAGCATACATAATCACACAAGCATAATATGCAAGGATAAAACTCAAGAGAAAAGATCCAAACTGAAATTTCAACTGAAAAGCTTCGATTTGCAAAAAGAATCAATTGAATCGGAGCTACGAAACTCAAACTACGATCAAAAGAAGTTCGAATTCAAATCTGCTTGAAACCAAATTTTAATTTGTCCAAATCATGCTCAAGTTGGTTAACTGGAAAGAGGGGCTTGAGACGAAGATTTTGGCGTTGCTTTCACTGGATTTGGACAGACGAGCAAAAAATTGCGAGGTTTGAAGATCAAGGACTAATCTGTGATAAAAGTATTCACGGATAGGTCCCTGGCCGAAAATAAAAATAAAAAGAAAAACCTAACGAACAAACGTTCGCTAACAGAAACTAATGAACGAAAACCATTCGCTATAGCGGATTAACGGATGAACTTCCGCTAATTAGATCCGATCGAAAAAACCGAGAAAAACCCTAACCCTAAAATAAACCGGGAGAAAACCGAAAAAACCGATCGGTCTTTTTACTGGTCAACGACGGTGCCGGGGTCAACGGCGACGACGGATTCTAGCGGCGTCGGCGGTGCGGGCCGGGGTTTCGGCGGCGGCGGCGGTCCGCAGCAGCAGCAGGCGGCGACGGGTGGAGATGCGCGCGGCGGCGGCAGCTGCGAGGAAGCGGCGGCTGCTGGTCGGGTGGGGAGGAGGGTCGGCGGCATATAAAGAGGGGGAACGACGCGTGCCTTGGGCGAGGGGGCGGCCCGACGAGAGTCCGAGCCAGACTCCCTCGGCGTCCGTGTGGCGGCGGGACTCCTCCCGCTTGGGAGGAAGGCGGCGGGGCGACGTGGGCTGCGGCCCGGCTCGGCTGGGCCTTCGGCCCAGTCGAGCGACAAACTCTTTTTTTTAAAAAAATTGTGAAGAAAAAAATCCTTATAAAATATAAAAAAATTCTAAAAATATCACAAACAATTTTCACCGTCTAAACCTACTATTTAGAACAAAGTGAACATTTTTCTGGCCTAAAAATGCAATTTTCAAAAATGCATATTTTTCTAATTCATATAAAATAGCGAATAAAATCCAATTAAAATATAAATTTGATTTTAAATTTTCTTCTCCAATATTCCTCTCATTTGAATAAGTCATTTTATCTTCTCTAATTTATTTTTATTATTAGAAATAATTGAAGAGAAAATATTAAAATCAAATTGATCATCTTTTTAAATTTGAGAAAATTCAAATATGAAAATAAATGAAACCTCCAACTCTCTCCTTGGGTCCTTGAGTTGCTTAAGATTTCTAGGATCACAACCAAAATGCAAAAAAATATGATATGCATATGATGACCTATGTATAACATCCAAATTAAAAATTGGGATGTACAAACCCTACCATCTTTAGTCTAGTGGTCAAGTTGAACTTAGCAATAGATAAATAAAATTAATTTTGCAAAAGACTGTCAATAGGTCCCGGAAGAATTGGTCTAAGAAATTAGATGATGCACTTTGGACTTATAGAACAGCATATAAAAATCCTATGGGTATGTCTCCTTATAAAATGGTTTATGGAAAGGTTTGTCATTTGCCTCTTGAGTTAGAACATAAAGCATATTGGGCAATCAAAGAACTCAACTATGATTTCAAACTTGCCGGTGAAAAGAGGTTATTTGATATTAGCTCATTAGATGAATGGTGAACCCAAGCTTATGAAAATGCCAAGTTATTTAAAGAAAAAGTTAAAAGATGGCATGATAAAAGAATCCAAAAGCATGAGTTTAAAGTTGGAGAATATATTCTTTTGTACAACTCTCATTTCAGGTTCTTTGCAGGAAAAATCCTCTCCAAATGGGAAGGACCCTATATTATCGAGGAGGTTTATGGGTCTGGAGGTATCAAAATAAATAATGCCGAAGGTACTAACCCGAAGGTTGTCAACGGGCAACAAATAAAACATTATAACTCAGGTACGCCCATTTAATGTTGAAAGCAATATTATCCAAACTTTGACACTGGAAGAACACATAAAAGAGTCCTTCCGGAAAACTCCAAAATCGTGAAAATAAGGAGGTACGTGATACGGTAAGTAAACGGTCTCCAAAAAATCCGCAAAAATATTTTTTGTCAGTTTTGGAATATTTAGAAAATTAGGAAAATAAGGAACTACCGGGAAAGTGACCCTGGTGGGCACAAGACACCAGGGCGCACCTGGCTTGTCAGGCACGCCCAGGTGGGTTGTGCCCACCTGGGGCACCTTCCAGACTCCGTTTTTCTTTCATTTTCTTGTTTCTCAAGATAAAAAAAATCCTTATATACCCCCCAAACCTATTGACCACCGTATCATGGAGAAATCTTCTATTCCCTTTTCTTGCTGTTTTCGGTTAGATATGTCAGGCCAGGCATCATGTCTTCCTCCTCCTCCAACAACATGGAAAAATGATGCTTGGTTGATAAAGATTGAGTTGAAGAGAGAGGAGCTCGTAAAAGCCGTCAAAGGAGACAAGAGTGAGGAGACTACCTAAGATCAACTCCTGGTGGTCGAGCAAGCACTGCCGGCAGAGGAAGAAGAAGAAGATATCCTTAAACATTCCTATGCTCATCTTACCTCTACTGAGATTGTTGCCTTTCGAATCATTGAAACAGTTCGTGTGCAAAATAAATATCTCACTCGTGAAAATATTCTGCATCAAGAGCACATCATCTTCCTTTGGAGCATCATCCGTAGATTGGAGAACCTCTTGATATTGAAGGACAGAATTGCTACTCCACCACCTTCTTCTTCATCACCAAAAGAAAATTGAGTATCGGGTATGGGCACTCCCATTGGCTTCCGCCAAGCTTGGGGGAGGTGCCCCGGTATCGTATCATCCCCACTATCTTTTACCTTTACTTATTTTAGTTTGATCTTTTGCTTTAGATGAATAAAAGTTTAGTTCAATCCTTTCTTTTCGAGATTTTGCTTAGTGATCTATCCTTGTAATCGTGTGCGAGATATATAATAAAGTTTAGTTTGAGTTTTTGCTTTCTTTACTTTCATGTTGAAATAAAAGGAAAGGAAATAAATTAAAAAGATCATATGCTAATATTATGGTAGGTGATGACACCACATAAAGGAAAAATATAAGTAGGAAATTTTATTAGGGATTGACAAACATAGCATTGGTCAATTATGCAACTCATGAAAGAATTAATAAGGGAAGAGAAGATTCACATATAAATACACTATCCTAGAAATCTTTTGTGATTGTGAGCCCCCATCAAAATATTATATGCCAAAATTGTTGACTTTGGACAAGGAAGACAACGTAATGATTTATGTTTGTTCATATTCACATAGAAGTCATATTGTCATAGATCCTTTAACATGTGGTGCTTGCCCCCTATCTTTGCTAGCCAAAAATTCCGCACTAAGTAGAGATACTACATGTGCATGCAAAAACCCTTAAGCCCAAATCTTATTTTCAAGAGTTCACCATACCTACCTAGGGATTGAGCAAGATCCCTCAAGTAAGTTTTCATTGGTGCAATAAGGCAATAAAAATTGCTTCTAAAAGTGTGAGATCATTTAGTGTAAGAGAAAATTTAGCATTGTACGAACTTGTGATGGTGAAGAATAAAAGCGACAGACTGCATAATAAAGGTTACCATCACAAGGGGCAATACAATATGACTTTCTTTTGCACTAAGGGGTTGAGCATACAAACAAATAAGCGCATGGCAACCTCTGCTTCCCTCTGCGAAGGGCCTATCTTTTACTTTTATGCAAGAGTCAAAGTTTCTTCTCTCTATTCCTTTTTATTTTTCTCCTTTGGCAAGCATCATGTGGTGAGGAAAGATCTAGGCACAAATGTCCAGTTGAATATGGGTGGCATGAGTTATTATTATTGACATCACCCTTGAGGTGAATATGTTGGGAGGCGAAACTATAAGCCCCCAACTTTCAATGTGTTCAGTTGAAACGTTTTGCTCATGTGTATGCGGTGAGTGCTAGCAATCATAGAAGACTATATGATGGTTGAGTATGTGGACTTGCCTAAAGGCTCCGATAGGTGACCCTTCCTGAAAAGATAATGAATTGTAGTTGCAAAGTTGACTGAGAACATAGTTTGTTGGTTTCTAATATAGTTTATGCTTTAGACTTCAATTGTGTGATGAATTGTTACTTATTCATGAGAAGTCTATGATAAAAGTTCTATGATAAAAGTTTTATGTTTAATTTTGTTGCTATTATAATAATCTACAAGATGCTTCTATGTCAGTATTTTGTTTTTATCAACACCTCTCTCTCTCTCTCTAAGCATGTGGACATGTTTCTCGATTTCGGTTTTTGCTTGAGGACAAGCGAGGTCTAAGCTTGGGGGAGTTGATACATCCACTTTGCATCATGTTTTCCTACTATTATTTATAATATTTTTATACATAATAATGCTTTTTGGAGTAATTCTAATGCCTTTTCTCTCATAATATGAAAGGTTTACACAAGGAGGAAGATTTCTGGCAGCTGGAAATCTGGACCTGGAAAAGCTACGTCAGGCCCCCTATTATACACAACTCCAAACAAGCTGAAACTTCACAGAGATTTTTTAAGGAATATTTGCGGAATATTGCAGACAATAAGTACCAGAGGGGCCCCACCAGGTGGGCACAACCCACCTGGGTGCACCAGGGAGCCCAGGCGTGCCCTGGTGGGTTGTGCTCACCCAGGCCCACCTCTGGTGCCCATCTTTTGGTATATAAGTCATTTTGACCTAGAAAAAATAAGGAGAGGACTTTCGGGATGGAGCGCCGTCGTCTTGAGGCAGAACTTGGGCAGGAGCACTTTTGCCCTCTAGCGGAGCGATTTCGCCGGGGGAACTTCCCTCCCAGAGGGGGAAATCATCGTCATCATCATCACCAACAACTCTCCCATCTTGGGGAGGGAAATCTCCATCAACATCTTCAACATGACCATCTCCTCTCAAACCCTAGTTCATCTCTTGAGTTCAATCTTTGTACCGGATCTATAGATTGTTGCGTGTGGGTGACTAGTAGTGTTGATTACATCTTGTAGTTGATTACTATATGGTTTATTTAGTGGAAGATTATATGTTCAGATCCAATATGCTATTTGATACCCCCCTGATCTTGATCATGATTATCATTTGTGAGTAGTTACTTTTGTTCTTGAGGTCACGGGAGAAATCATGTTGCAAGTAATCATGTGAACTTGATATGTGTTCGATATTTTGATAGTATGCATGTTGTGATTCCCTTATTGTTGTCATGTGTACGTCGACTACATGATACTTCACCATATTTGGGCGTAAGGTAATGCATTGTGGAGTAGTTATTATATGATGGGTTGCGAGAGTGACAGAAGCTTAAACCCTAGTTTATGCGCTATTCCGTAAGGGACTGATTAGATCCAAAAGTTTAATGCTATGGTTAGAATTTATTCCAAATACTTTTCTCATAGTTGCGGATGCTTGCGAGGGAGTTAATCGTCAATAGGAGGTTTGTTCAAGTAAGAACAACACCTAAGCACCGGTCCACCCACATATCAAATTATCAAAGTAGCGAACACAAATCGAACCAACATGATGAAAGTGACTAGATGAAATTCCCGTGTACCCTCAAGAACGCTTTGCTTACTACAAGAGACCGTTTTGGCTTGTCCTTTGCGTGATGTCTATTACGCAAATTTATTCTTGTAGACTCGTGTTGGGCCTCCAAGCGCAGAGTTTTGTAGGACAGTAGCAATTTCCCCTCAAGTGGATGACCTAAGGTTTATCAATCCATGGGAGGTGTAGGATGAAGATGGTTTCTCTCAAACAACCCTACAACCAATTAATAAAAAGTCTCTTGTGTCCCCAACACACCAAATACAATGGCAAATTGTATAGGTGCACTAGTTCGATGAAGAGATGGTGATACAAGTGTAGTAATGATAGTAGATATTGGTTTTTGTAATAGTAACAATAAAAAACAGCAAGGTAACAAGTAACAAAAGTGAGCACAAACGGTATTGCAATGCTTGAAAGATGAGGCCTAGGGTCCGTACTTCCGCTAGTGCAGTCTCTCAACAATGCTAATATAATTGGATCACATAACCATCCCTCAAAGTGCTATGAAGAATCACTCCAAAGTTCCTATCTAGCGGAGGACATAAGACGGAATTGTTTGTAGGGTACGAAACCACCTCAAAGAGTTCCCCAAGATTTCTACCGGAGAAACAAAGACAAGAACGTGCATCAACCTATATGCATAGATTACCCCAATGCCACCTCGGGAATCCGCAAGTTGAGTGCCAAAACATATATCAAGTGAATCAATACGATGCCACATTGTCACCACGAGTGGCCAATTCCAAGAAAATATGAAGTGTTCTCAAATCCATAAAAGTATTCAATCCGATAACAACGAAATCTCAAAGGGAAAACTCAATTCATCACAACAAGATAGAGAGGGGAAAACACCATATGATCCGACTATATTAATAAAGCCCGCGATACATCAAGATCGTGACATCTCAAGAACACGATAGAGAGAGATTAAACACATAGCTACTGGTACAAACCGTCAGCCCTGAGGGTGGACTACTCCCTCCTCATCGTGGTGGCCGCCGGGATGATGAAGATGGCCACCAGAGATGATTCCCCCCTCCGTCAGGGTGCCAAAATGGGGTCTAGATTGGTTTTCGCTGGCTACAGAGGCCTGCAGCGGCGGAACTTCTGATCTAGGGCTAACCTCGAAGGGTTTAGTAATATTTGAGAATTTAT
Organism: Triticum dicoccoides; assembly: GCF_002162155.2. NCBI lineage: Eukaryota > Viridiplantae > Streptophyta > Magnoliopsida > Poales > Poaceae > Triticum > Triticum dicoccoides. Next base: position 231,457,937 of record NC_041385.1, on the reverse strand, counting down.
AGTGCAAAGAAGGGGTACGGTAGGCCACTGAGGTGGGCACAACCCACCTGGGCGCGCCCTGGTGGGTTGTGCCCC